>NC_058130.1:51920291-51950860 GCF_016433145.1 Gracilinanus agilis
TCTCTCTCTCTCTCTCTCTCTCTCTCTCTCTCTCTCTCTCTCTCTCTCTCTCTCTCATTCTCTCTCTATCTATCCATCACTGTCTATATACCTGCAGTCTATTGATCAATCTATCTGTCTATCTATCTATCTATCTATTGATCTACCTATCTGTCTGTCTGCCTGTCTGTCTATCTATCTATATTTCTATCTTTCTATTTAACTATCTGTCTATCTATCTATTTCTGAGATTGAGGGCAAGTGAGTGATGGGGCTTTGAAAGAAAAGAATGCTCCCAACTTAGAATTCCATTTCAACAGCAAATTTAACAATGTACTTTTGACATTACATTTCATAAAAAGCATTTTATTCTCCAACTTTTCCTTTGATTTATAAGCTGCACTGTGAACCAACATTCATCAATTGACCTTTAGAAACATTTATCTTCCTAAAAATATCAAGGTATAATTTTCTGTTGTCACGAGAAAAACTCAATTATTTTGCCACCACCAAGCTTTGAATTGCCCTTACATCACTGCTGTAATTTTGAAAGAAGTGAATCCATTGTCCAAATCACAAATTTTCAATATCATTTAGGCCTCCATAGACTTCTAACAGAGCCAAATCACTCTAGCCCATCATTAATACAACATTCCAAGGGCACTCACTCCTGGGCAGGAACATGAATTAAGAGCACGCTGAATATAGCTTTTCTTTTCCATTTCTTTCAGATATACTTTAGGGTGTTTTTTAATGAAATAAAGGAGAAAGTTATCAAATTGGAATGAAGAATAGCACAGAGGCATCAAATAGCATGTTTACCAATATGAATAAAGTAAGATGAACTGAGGTTCAATGTGGCAAACAGCAGTTCAGAACAATTGCTTGGTTGATTGTATTACTCTCGCTCCCTTTCTTTCACGGGGGAGATTGCTGGCATCAGATAAAAGCAGGATGAACCAGAACTTTGGGTCTAAAGCTTATTATAGAATACAAAGCTGATAGTCTGGGAAAGAAAAAGGAGAAAAGAAGCAGGTGAGACCTTTTCATGGCAGAGCATGTGTGGCTAGAAGCAACTGACTTGTTTTATTTGTCTGTGTTCCTGTGGGAGTTCTATGTGCTATACTGTGCAATGAGCTACCAGAGGTCTTGGGCACAGGGAATGCCATAGGGATGGAAGGTGACCATATCAAAGTTAGCAATAGATATTATTCACTTAATAGTCACTAAAGACAAACAAAACAAAACTTGACATTTCTTTAAAAGACATTTTCTGAAATATTTCTTAGTCACTCAGCCAAGTCTGCATCAGATGTCATGGCATCATGGCACATCATATGAGAAAAGGCATGGAAGGAGTGTTGGATCTGGAGCCAGAGAACCAGATTCAAATCCTACCTTTCTTACTTCTTAGTGATGTTGGACAGCTTACTTAATCACTCTGTACTCTGATTCTACATCTTTAATATGTAGAGCTTGGACTAGTCTGATCTTGTGGAGTGATGTAGTGGATAGAGCATGGAATCAGGAAATCTCATCTTCCTGAATTCAAATCCAACCTCAAACAATAGCTGTGTAAGTCTGTTTGCCTCAGTTTCTTCATCTGTAAAATGAGCTTGAAAGGGAAACGGCAAACCATTCAAGCATCTTTGCCAAGAAAACCCAATAAGATCACACAAACACAACTGAAAACAACTGAACAACAGAAACCAGAGTCCCCTCTAGCTCTATATCTATCAGAGTGAATAGAAGTGTACTTTCTTTTTATATTGTTTCTAAAATTTATATGTAGATTGAACTATACAGTGATTCCTCACTTATCACGGGAGTAATGTTTGAGAACCCCGTGATAGGTGAAAATCTGTGAAGTAGTGGCATTGTATTTATATATATATATATATATATCTTAAGACTTTATAAACCCTTCCCACTCGCCTATAAACATTTTCCATGCTCTTCTTCACATACAGTCACTGAGCCAATCAACACCCAGGGTACAGAACACAGAGCTGTGTGGTTGGTTGCCTTTCATTCCATCAGCCAATGATGTGCCATGATAAGTGTAACTCCATGATACAGAATTAGAATTTTTTAAAACCTGCCATACAGTGGAGCTGGTATAAGTAAACCATGATATAGCAAGGGACAACTGTATTTAAAATTCACTAGGTGAGTTTTCAATCATTTTTATTTAATTTAAGATTCATCCCTAATGGCTTCAAATACTTCCTAACTGGATGAGCCTGGGCAAGTCACTTAACCTCATTACTGATGCCTTGCTCCTTTTCTGTCTTAGAATTAATGAGAAGATAAAAAGTAGGGATTAAAAAAAGAATTACTTCTTTTTGGATATATTTTGCACATGATTCAGTTGTCTGAAGCCTTCTTAAAGTGAAAAAAGTGTAAGCCATGATTTAATAAACAGTTCAGTGAGATAAGGAGTTAAGGTATTTTTTCTGTTTGATGACTTAATCAACAGAGAGTTGGGAGACTGGGGAGATAAGCATTTATTAAGTACCGGCTTCGACAGGCACAGTACTAAATGCTCTACAAATATTATCTCATTTGATCCTCTCAACAACTGCATGAGGTAGCTGTTATTATTATCCCTTTTTATAATTGAAGAAACTGAGGCTGATAGCAATTAAATTAATTTCCCAGGGTCACATGGATAGTGACTGTCTAAACTAAGATTTGAATTTGGGTCATTCTAATTCTATGTCCAGTGCTATGGAATTTGGGAACTGGACTTTAATTTCATAAAAGCCCTGTGATGGTTACAGGGCAATTATAATTGCTTACTCTTGAGGACATAATGCCTAACAGCAGTTGACATTTCTCTAGAGCTTTATAATTGTCAAAGCATTTTATTTATGCCACTGCTCTGAGATTAGAAATGGAAATATCACTAAATTCATTTTATAGAAGAGGAATTTAGTTATCAGAATGGTATAATGACTTATCCAAGGTGCTAAAGTCAGACTTGAAACTCCAATCTAATCATTTGAATCAAATACAGTGCTCCATACTATAGGCCAGTGATGGTGAACCTATGGCACAGGTGCTAAAGATGGCACACAGAGCATTCTCTGAGTGCACATGGTCACTCTTCCCACCAGCACCCCCCACCAGAGTTCATTACCAGAAGGGCAGAAAACGACTTGGGCAGAGCTGCTCTCTTCCCCCTCTCCACTGTGCCTGATGACATTTTTTCACATCCCCCACCCCTCTGCCCAGCACCCCAATGGGAGAGCATAGGGGTATGATGGGCGCCTCACAGGTGGCAGAGCTGAAGGGGAGTGGAGTTTTCAGACAACACCCCTTCACCTTTCTATTCACTGAGAACATTCCTCACTTCTTCCACCCAGCAGCTCAATGGGAGTGCTTCCTCCATTCCCTGTGTGGGGTAAGAGGGGTGGGACAGGGTGCCCCTCGCACTCCTTGGCAGGGAAGGGCATAGCATGAAGTCTCTGGGGGTTGGGTTGGGGGCAGGTCCACCATTCTATTTCTAAAAGGTTCATTATCACTGCTATAGGCTATATAGTCCCTTCCACCATGGCTCTTCCAATTCAAATATTTAGTACTGTATTGGGTAAAATATCTAAATTTTCAAAGTTAGACTGCCAATCTTACATAGCCAATGTAATAAACATATATTCAAAGTGCAGCCTGTGTCCAATGGGACAAATACACCTGTCTGTTTTTGACAGACAGAGTTCAATTTCAGGTAACTTATCTCAGAGAGTTCATATGATTCATATTTGGACTCATTCGAGAATTTTTCTCTAGGAACTAACAAATTTATAAAATTTCTAAGACATTCTATTAGGTAAATATAAATCATACATATTACAAAATGTATGAGATAAGAATTGCCACTCACTCATTCACCTTGTAGCCCTTGTTAGCAAGGGAAGAGGGCTCTTTCCTTCATTCCTTCCAGTGGGTTCAATCTATGTCCCCACAGAAACAAACTCACATCTTGAATAGAAGTACTAGTAGCAAGAGGGGAGCAGGAACTTTAGAAAAGACCCCGCATATCCATCTCCACTCTAGTCCTCTATTCATTATATTTCTATGAATCACAGCTTCCATCCTCTGCTTGGTTCAAATGTTCTTGGTTAATACCATGACAACTGATACTGTGGCCATTGTAATAACCCTGTTACTGATTACTCTTATTCACCCCTACTGTTCTCACATGCTTGACTTACCTTCATCCAAGAAATTTCTGCTCAGCACCTGTCTCAGTCCAATAAAATTATGTGAAACTGAATTATTTCCTCTCAACAGGACTGTTACAATTAAAATTAGAATAATTAGAATTTATTTGTAATCACTTGCCCAAATCATGTATTTTGTCACTGAATTAAACACAAATCCACATTAAGGAATTATATTTCTACACAAATACATAAATGTATAAAAACAGTTGTCTAACTGGAAGATGAAAAGTATGACTTCTAAAATTTCTTACTAACATTTCTATATTTGGAATAAAATATATGACTGGAAAATGTCACTCAGTATCCAACACAAAATAACACCTTTACTTTGTTTTAAAATAATTCTTTATGGATACTTCTTGTTTTTGTATTAACTACATTTTTTTATGTTTTTGCCCTGTCACCCCATGCCCAAATAGTATAAATAAAAATTTAAAATATATATAAATAGGTATAAATAGTAAAGTTAACAGAAATATCAAAAAAGTATAGAATTATTTGCAGTGATACTCATTCAGAGTCATTTGCCTCTTTAAAGATGGAGAGAGATGTATCTTTTCATATTGCTTCTTCAGGCCCAATCTAGATAATTATATTTCAAAGCAATCAATTTTGATTAGTCTTATTTTGTTTGTTTCTTTTCATTTATGTTGTTGTAGTCACTGTGTATATTATTTTCCTGGTTCTCATTACCTCGCTTTTAATCAATTCCTATATCTTCCAATGTTTCTCTATATTCATCCTTTTCAGCATTTCTTAAATACAAGAATATTCTATCACATTCATGTACAATAGCTTCTTTACCCTTTCCCAATCAATGACCATTGACTTTATTTCCAATTCTTTGCTAGTATAAAAAGTTCTGCTTTCTCTCTATATATATATTTATATATATGCATGTATATGCATATATATATATATATCATTTCTTTTCATCACTATTCTTGGAATAGTGCTGCAGGACAATAGGGTGGCTTCTTAATTTAACCATTGACTCAAGTAATTCAGTGAACAAAACCAATTATATGCAAGGTCTTATGCTATATAGTAAGCATCCTAAGACAAGTAAAATGGAGGAAAACTAAATATTAAGTAATTTCTGCATTTCTAGTCTGGAAATATCTTGTGCAAAAAGACGAAGGTGGGAAATAGAGTATCCACTTTAGAAAATGACTAATGACACATTGTTTATTGTGAAGGGTTAAATTTTTTGGTAGGAATTTGAACAAAGGTCAGTAGAGCAGTTTGATAAAACACAAAACAATTTGTTTATTTTGAGGAAAGTTCAGATAGGAGATAGAAAGGAGGAAAGTGAGAGTAATCCTATAACTATATCTAAAATCCCAATACTAAATAAAATTTTCTAAAAAATCCTAAATCTATTGGCCTTTAAGGGCAGTTTCTTCTGCCAGGGCCAGGCTGGCCCTACTCTGCCTACACTGACTATCTAAGAATTTAACCACTATCCAACTACCTACCTAAGCTAATAAATACAGGCTATTAAGGCCTTAAGTCCACTTACTCTATCCTCAACTGTCAGTTAGTCTCAACTCACAGTTTCAGGGACATAGAGACAGACTCCGGCTCTCTAGGGAACCCAGAGACGAAAGCCCCTTTCCAACTATCACTTTACTTATATACCACCTTCATCTCCTAGGTAATGGAATCTTCCTCTCCCTTTTACAGAGGCTGTCAGTTAACTGACTCTTACTGAGAAATTTTACTGCTCCTCTGCCTCTTAAAGGGACAGGGGGAGAGATTAAGAAAACTTCTTTAACATTATGAAGCAAAGATTATCAGAGGAAATTTTACACAGATATATATATATATATATAAAGGCAGATAGGAAAATTATAGAGACCCTTCAGTGTCAAGCTATGAAATTTATATTTTATCATCTAGTCAATGGGGAACTATGAGGTTTTTCTTTTTTAATTAAAAAATTATTGTGAAATGATTTCTTGCTGATAGCAATTTGAAAAGCAATTAAATATCAAGCCATCACAAACTATTGTTCAACTAATAAACACTTTTAAAATACCTCCTTTGACATTTTGCTGCAAGAGATTTTCATTCTAAAGTATTGATTGGTTTATTTTCCAAATAATGAATTCTTTGTCTTAAAATGTCAAGAAAGTTTGACATCATGTCTTCATTTTACAAAACATTTCCACAAAAGCACTTGACTCAACTCAACTTGATAGGCACTTCTAAAATACCTACTCTTTTCAAAACACCATACTAGGCACTGGGAGTACAAAGACAAGTGGAAAAATTATTTTCATCCTTGAGGAAATTAGATTGTACTGAGTTATGACATGGACTCATAAGGAAATACAAGATAAGTTGAGGAGATAACTAACTGGGAAAAATAGGAAAGCATCACAAGAAGTAGCTTTTGAGATGATCTTTGAAGGAAAGGAAGAAGTAAAGGATAATGCAAGGTACAGGGAGAAGTTGGCCATATATTTCAGGCACAGAGATTAGTCTTTTCAAAGGCATGAGTTCCAGAAGTAGCAAATAGGACAGTAAGCTTCAAAAGTAGATTTTGGAGGGCAGGTCAATGAGAGGAAGAATTTGAAAGATTAGAGATAATCTGTTTCTATTCATCAAGACTTATGGTCCATTTGACCATGGCAGACTATGCTCAAGACTCATCAAGGACTTCCTATTGATTCTAGGATATAATAGAAGCTCTTCAGTTTAGCATTTTAATTTCTTCAAAGAATGGGTCATCTACTTCTCCAGACATTTCAGATTACTTCCTTTTTATTCTGAATTTCACCATTGAATTTATAATTGAGAAATCCTATCTCATACAAATCAGGATATTCCCTAAGATAATTAGGCCTAGGTACTCGGTGTTTATCTCTTTTCTAATACTATTTCACTCTGTGATCCTTAGAAAAGTGATGACAACTAAGTGCCAATTTCCTCACTCATAAAATGAGAAGGTTGCACCTAGGCAATTTCCAGTTCTAAGGTTTTTATGATATGACTTATCATAACCTCATATCATAGGGGCACAGATCATAGATCCAGAAATAGAAGGAGCATCAGAGGCCATCTACCTCATTGCCTTCATTTTTACAAATGAGAAAAGTGAAGCCCATATGGTTTAAGTGTCTTGTCCAACGTCACAAAAGTTAATATTGTTGCCTGCAAGGTAACCTGAACTCATTTTTGAGTAGGAGGAGGAAGCAGAAGAAAGATTTTCGGAATGAAAAAAAGTAAAAGTAATAGTCTCACCATCCATGGAAATACTACCTGGAATAAAATAATGTATTTACCTATTATTATGAATTAAAATAATCTATAATCCCTATGATCCAGTTTCCAGCTTCATCTTTCAACCAAAACTGCTCTCTACAAAGTTACTGAAGATATTCTAATTGCCAGATCCAGTGGCTTCATCTCAGTACTCCTTTTCCTATACCTCTCAGAAAATATCGCTTGACACTATCAATCACCCTCTTCTATTTCAGACTCTCTTTTCTCTAGGTTTTCAAGACAATACTCTCTCCTGGTTCTCCACCCTATATGAATACTTCTTCATAGTCTCCTTTGTTGGATCGTCATCTAGGTGATGCCCACTAGCTATGGATATCCTACAGGATTCTGTCCTGTGCCCTCTTTTCTTCTCCCTCTATACTATTTAATCTGAAGATCTCATCAGCTTCCAAGAACTTAATTACCATCTCTATGTTGTTGATTCTTAAATTTATTTATCTTCCTCTAATTTCTTTACTGGCCTCCAGTCTCTCATTTCCAGTTACCTTTCAAATATCTTGAACTGGACATCCAGTAGACATCTTAATCTCAACACATCTAAAATCTTACGTTACCTTTTCTGCCAAACCTTCCTCATTTTCACAAGTCCCTATTATCACCATCCTCCCAAATCCCCAGACTTGCAGTCTAGATGTAATCCTCAATTATTCACTATTTCTGCCCCTACCCATATCCAATTAGTTGCCAAGGTTTGTCAATTTTACCTTTGCAATATCTCTTCAATATACCTCCTCTTCTTCAATACTGTCACCCTGGTGGAAAGCCATTAGTACCTTATGCTTAACTACTGCAATAGCCTATTGGTTGATCTACCTACCATAAGTCTCACCCTCCTAATCCATCCTCCATTCAGCAGCCAAAATGATTTTCCTAAAACATTGATCTATCCCTGTTACCCTTATACTTAATAAACTCCAGTGACTTCTTATCCCTCTCAGGGTGAAAATCTTCTGTTTGACATTCAAAGGTCTACAAAACCAACCCTCCACACACCTTTCTAGTTTTGTCTCCCATCTTAAACTCTTCAATCTAGTGACATTGCTCTCCTTGCTTTTCCATGAAAGAGACACTCCATCTCTCAGCTCTGGGAATTTTCTCTGGCTGTCCCCCATGCATAGAATCTTATACCTCACTTCTACCTCTGGTTTCCCTTAATTCTTACAAGTCCCAGTTGAAGTCTCACCTTCTACAGGAAGTCTTTCCTAGTCTGTCCTAATTCCAGAGTCTTCCTTCTAGTTATTTCTTCTTTCTCTTCAATATACATTTTGACCAAATGTTGTTTTTGTTGTTTTTATTTGCTTGTTGTCTCCCTCATTAGGGTTGAGCTCCTTGACAGAAGAGACTGTCTTTTATGTTTCTTTTCATCTCAAATACTAAGCACAGTTCCTCATATAAATTAGGACTTTAATAAATGCTCATTGATTTAATTTTAGCCAACTGATTACACAACTGATGAATGGTAAAGTGAAGTTAGAAGTTATATGACTTTCCTAAGTAAAAAATATGACTAGAAAACTGGAATTTTGATTGTTGATTCCCTATCAAGTGAAAATATGATCTTCTTCCCCTGTTCCCAGAAGGAATGGTTTTATAATCATTTAAAGTACATTGTCTCTGAAATTCAACTCTCCTTATGGACAATTGAGGAAATACAGCAATATTAAATGTGTTTTCAGAGAAAAGATTGAGATACAAGGCCCACCATTAGAACTCATGGCTCTGGAATGCTAGGCTTGAGTATTTTCTCCTTCTAAGGAGAGGCAGTTTGGTAGAATGAAAAGAGTATTCGATGTGGCAGCTAAAGGATGTAGGTTCAAATCCTAACTCCATAACTCTATACTTTAGGAAGATAAACTAGTCATTATAACTCTTTGATTCTCTGTTTCTACATTTGCAAAATCAAGTAATGGAACTGGATGCCTTCTTTTGGGGTACGTTTATGCTCTAAATCTATGATTCCATTAAATCAGGTTTTTTCATACCAATAAATAATGTTTTTCTAGATATTGAACCCATTTCAACAATCTAAGGGCACAAATGATTAAAAAAATTTTTTTCTTCCCCTTTACAAAGAACAAAACAGATCACCTCTTCTTTGATGAATACTTCATTTTCTTTCTTGAATGAAACTTAGATTTTCCCACTTTTTTTTTTTGCTCATTGTTATCCTAATGTCTAAGGGTCACCTTTTCAGCACATGTTCATTTGTTTAGCTTAGGAAGCCAATGCTATAATTATTTTTACAGATGGAGAAATTCCATACCAAAAAAAAGCTAAATGAGAGCCTAGTGGAGCCAGGACAAGAGCTCCCAGTCCAGTGCTATCCCAGATTTCAAAGTAATTATTAGTCAATTTTCATGCACTTCACATAATTATTTAATTACCTTAAATAATAATGCAATCATATAATTAGAGCATTTGATTATGCTACAGTATATAGAAGTAACTATCAAACAAGATGAATACAGTACATTATACATGTGTAATAGGGACCTAGAAAAATTGATTTAACTCTTTGTTTTTTTCCAAAATTGCAAAATCAATTTTGTTCTAATTTCCAGGTGTGAAAACAATCATTTTTACTAACATATGGTGACAAATAATGCAAGTCCAGTATTTGACTAAAAGATATTGACATTTTAACTGTAGCCTAACCTAAGAAACAAAATGTTTGAAAAAATCTGATTACTTGACTTCTCAGAGAGGGGAAAGGGGAAGGAGAGAGGGAGTGGAGAGGAAGGAGGAAAGAGATTTGGCTCAAATTTTTTTAAAACTAAGATTGAAAATTGTTCTCATATATATTTGATGGGAGGAAATAAAATATTATTTGAAACAAAAAAGAAAAAAGTGACCAACTTTGTCATCAAACTGTATATTTTTAGAGATTGAAGGGAATTGGCAAAAGATGTACTCTGTGAACCAAAAAGAAGTCCTTAAGTTCTTAAACATTTATATACATAACTTCCTATTACAGTATAAGTTTTAAAAGAGCAGGAGATGTGTTCTTTTCCATCTCTTTACCTTTAGTGGTCCCAAGGGGTGTTTTTCACATAGCAGGTGTCTAATAAAAGTTTGTCGAATTCAATTTAATTGAAAAAATGAAACAGGGTCAGATGGATATTTGCTGGCTCATCGAATGTCAGACAGCTACAAATCAATACACTATGTTGTCTACAAAAGGCAAATTTTCAAAAGAGTTTAAAAATATCCCTTAAGTACTCAAAGTGGTTTCAAGCAAGCTGAAAATGTTTCAATATATTTTGGAAATGACTTTAAATTTTGTCAAATAGTTTAGAAACTGGGTTGAAACACTTATAACTCATTTCAAAGCAGTAAAGTTTCATTTTTTGCATTCATTTCTGATTTCTTTTTCCATGGTATATGCATTATTTTGAAAACAAGATGTCTTGAAGCAGTTTCAAATGATTTTTATATTATCAATTCCATCTGACAGGTGGCTTATTGGTATGGAAAGAGCCTGATATCCTGAGTTCAACTGTGGGTTCTAAAACTTCCTCACCTAATCTAGTCCTTTCCCTCGTTAGGGCCCCAATGCCTCATTTAGAAAATGGGTACAATAATGATTGTACTTCCAATCTAACAGTGAAGAAAGGAAGCATGAAGAAAGGATGTTGTAAATATAAGTGTTAGGCAAATATGAGGGATTATTACTATTCTGAGGATACACAGGATCAAAACCATATTTTGAAACAATAGTTTTTAAGCAAAACTATTCCCATGAGCTAATTCTCAAATCAGTCTCAAAACTGAGATACTGGAGGGGAGGAATTTAAAAGTTCCAAAATCATTTTCTATTTTTCTAAGCTTTTAAACTGTTTGGAATGATTTTCAAATCATCTCAATCCCAAATCATAGAAACCCAACTATGTTGGTTCCTGAGCACATTTATGCTCTGGGGAGGTAGTAAACTGTTACTAATAAGGCCAGATGGAAGCAATTTTCCAAATTATTTGGCATCCTGACAGAAATATTAAGAATATTGAGTCTATTTTTTACTTAAATTATCTAAATAACTGCGACAATTTCCCCTTCATCCTGGTCATATTATCCTAGGCTGAACTATTCTTTAGCTTAATCCTCAGCCAAAATGATGACCAAATTGAATGGGGAGTTCATTATATTTCCTTTGGTTAATAAAAATCATGATAAAAGCCCTCACAGCTACCAGTGACTTCCTTTATAAGTAAATGCCCATCTACTCTGTAGATATCTTGTTTTTACTTACTTATTTAAGACTTTTCTCATTAGATTATAAGCTCCCTGGAGATAGAGGCTGTTTTTGCTCTTTTCTTTCTAACCCAAGTTCTTAGTCCACTGTCTAGGCTTAAATATTAAAAAGGAGAAATTAATAAAACTCTCTTAATAAAGTAAAGTAAGATTGATATATGCTTCATCGAATGACTGATTTATAACCTCCTCCATAGCTCCAAAGATGCAGATTTAAGCCTCTCCATATCTAACCATCCTATGAAAATTTTGTTCATTTCTTCCCAGAAGCTGACAACAAATGGATCAGTTTACTTATCAATGTGATGATCTTCCTTAGTTTTATGAAGGTACCAACAGAGTGAGTCCATTATCCCTTGCTATTGCCACAACATATTCTTTTTAACCCATATATTTTTTAGTGGTTTCCTTTTTTCTACTCCTCAATATTTATGGGCTCAGCTTGACATAAACAAATATGCATTCTATCATTGGAGAAATGGGCAAGAAAGCATGGGTGAATCTGTAAAATCCCATGTTCACTTCACAGGGGATACTACAACCACATATCTGGTGGTGACTCAATTAAGTAGAAGCCAACTTAATTACTTCTATTTCAAACACACACCCAAGCATGTGCATTTATGTGTAGACAAACAAACAGATGGACAGAGGCATTCAGACAAAGAGATGATAGATAGATAGATAGGTAGATAGATAGATAGATAGATAGATAGATAGATAGATAGATAGATAGATAGATAGATAGATAGATGATAGATAGATAGATAGATGTCTAAAGCCCAAAAGTCCCAGTTCCCATTTTTTTTCTCACTAGGCCAAAGCGCTTACTGTCCAACATAGTATCAGCAGTATAGAATGTCAGTGAAGTCAGGGATGTACTGGTAAGCATTTAAGAACTAGCTCTCTGTATGAGGAAAGAGAATGTATGAAACATATCTCTAAGTTTAATCAGAATTATTAAAATTTTTCATCACTTTCTTAAGTCTATTTAATCAACAAAATAATAAATCAAGCCTTCACCTACCTGTAACTTCTGCTGTTTTCTAAAGTATAAATACTCACACTGAAAATTTATCTGTTGTTTTTCATCATTCTATGTAAGCTAACTTTAGCACATGCCTGAGTGAAGGGCCTTGAGCTTGAAATCTAAGGATCTAGACTAGAATCCTAGCTCTTAGTCTTATAACCTTTCTGACATTAAACAAGTAATCACTGCCTCTGACTTTCATATTCCTCATTTTTATGATGAAGAGACCAGTTGTCATGAATTCTAAGGTCCCTACAAAACCTGATATTCAATTTTTCTGTAATGAGATAATCTGTAAGGCAAGTTGTTTTTTTTCTTGGCCTCAGTTTCCTTGTCTGTAATATGAGAGGATGGGCAGGATTCTGAAATTTTAAATATATATTTTTGTTCTGAAGATCTAAATTCATGAGCTTGCGATTCAATGTTGGAGACCTAGGGAATGGCTGCCAATTATTTTTAAGAGATGGTAGATAAAATAATAGAGCAACAGTATTTAACCACAATAAAAAGGTAAGCTATAAATATGCCCTTAGCCAAGAAGCAAGGTAGCCACAGCCTATTCTCTGTACATTCATAACTCTAAGAAGCTACAAAGTTCCTCACTTTGTATTAGTGGAAATTTGAACAATAGGGATGAGCTATCAGCCCAATGTGGTTCTCTCTTATGCCTTATATCACTTTTTAGTTCCCATCATAGCAGCATCTCCCTTCAATAAATAAATACATTCACTGGGGAATCAGCAGATTTATTTATCTTATAATTATCATTATAGCCTTGTATTTCTAGTTTTGTCAATGCTACCAGAGAGATTTGGGATAAAGGAAATAACTACAGCAAACAGTTTGAAACAGAGGTTATAAGGATAATTGAACTGGCCACTGGAATAGGATGGAAAGAAGAAGAACACAGAGAATCCATCTTGTTTTGGTAACATAGCTCAGGATGAAGGGAGCAAGGAGTAATGAGGAAGTCAGAGTGGTTTTCCAATTTTCCTCCTTCCTATCTATTTTGTCTCTCCATCTACAATCCCTGCCTTTGAATGCTATGCAATTTGTTGTCAAAGATGATGGTGAATGGAAGCTTGAGGTTGACGAATATTTTGAGTGATGTTATACTAACTCTTTTCTTCTTCCCTTTGCCCACAAGAGGGAATTGAGTCCAAGGCCCCTATACTTAGCTGAAGCCAAGAACTATAATTTCCTGTTTTCTTTCTGCTAGTGAGGAGATGAGAGAAGAGAACTAAAAACACAAGTGATTTCTCCATCCCAAGCTGTTAGACAAAAGAATTAAATTCTATGCTTTGTTTCCAAACTATTATTCTTCTGAATTATTATAGTTTTAACATAAAAATTGATGGGCAATGAATTCCAACTGAGTTAATGTGCCTTGTCTGCTGCCACAGATGAATACTAAGAAAAATAAGAAGTTTTGCCCTTAGAAAGACAGGAAATGCTATTCCTATTTATCTTTAGCTGAGATAGAGTAGATCATGTCAACCATTGTTGGCCAGGGATAGGGTGTGACTGACAATGATGGTTAAGAGTGCATAAGCAGGGGAACTGTATACTGTGAACTAAGATGGCAGAGTAAAGGACAATCTGTTCCTCCAAACACTCCATATAATAAGTAAATAAATAATAAATTGCCTCAAAACAAAAAAAAAAAAAAGAGGAGGAACGTGTCTAACTGAGGTAAAGTAGCCCAGACAGTACAGCATCTATGGGAACTGGTAGAACTTGGATTAGCCCGATATGCTGCTACTTTACCAGAGTAGAACTAGAATGAACCCAGGCCAACAACACAGATAAAGAAGGCAGAGAGAACAGAGTAGGGAGAATAGCCTAGCCAAATCCACTCATCATAGGTAACAAGGCCAAGAGGATAGGAAAACACCCATTCCTTTAGGCATACCAGAGTGCTTTATGCAGCAAAGGATCAGAAGGGTGGATAGGTCCAGCCTAAATCACTCTGCATAGATGGTGAAGGCAGCATAGAAAGAAGACCATTGCAATTCCTTGTGACCTGAAGCAGTGAAGCGGCAGGATGCCTAAGGCAGCAGAGCCCAGAGTAGGGTTGCTGCCTAGCCCAAAACATTTGGTAGGGGCAAGGAGCAGAGCCCTTTTGCCCAAAACAAAACATGAAAAGCCCCTAAGGAAAGTATTAAAGGATGTCAGGTACCAAAAGACCTCATAGAATAACTTTAAAAGAAATTTTAAAAATCAGATTATAAGAGAATTGATGGAAAAATTCAACCAATTGTGGGAGGTGGGGGTGGTGTGGGATTCACTGAAGAAATCAACTGCCTAAAAACTAAAATAGATCAAAAGAAAATAGGAGCACAAAAACTTATTGAAGGGGAAAAAACTCCTAAGGAATAGAATGGACCAAATAAAACAGAGGTCAGAAAAAAGAAAAAAAAAAACACTGAAGGAAACAAGGCTTTAAAGAATAATGTTGGCCAAATGGAAAAAAATATAAAACTTTGAGAAAAAAAGACTCCTTAAAAATTAGAACTGGGCAAATAGATGTTAATGAATCCATAAGACATCAAGGAAACAATAAGGCAAAATCAAATGAATGAAAAAAAATAGAAGAAAAATCCAAAATACCTCACTTGAAAAACAATTGACCTGGAAAACAGATCCAAGAGAGATAATTTTAAGAATCATCAAAATACCTGACAACCACAATAAAAAAAGAGCCTACACACCTATTTACAAGAAATCATCAGGGAAAACTGACCTAATATTCTCACACAAGAAAGAAAAAAGAAGTGGAAAAAATCACCTCCTGAAAGAGATTCCAAAATAAAATACCTCTGAAACATTGTAGTCAAATTCCAGACCCTCCACTCCTTGGGCCAAGTAAAAAGGACTACAAACATTCAGAAGAAAGCAATTCAAATGTCATGGAGCCACAACCATGGGTGCACAGGACCTAGCAGTGTCTATATTAAGGGGATCAGAAGACATGGAATATTATATTCAGAAAGACAAAGGATCTAAGACAAAACGAAGAATTACATGCCCAACAAAACCGGGCATAATCCTTCAGAAGAAAAATTGATGTTAAACTAAATAAAGCAAATTCAGGTTTTCTTAATCAAAAACCCAGAATTACAAAGACAATTTGATGAGCAAATTCAGTTCAAGAGAAGCATAAAAAGTTAAAGTGAAAACTTAGGAGTTTCAAAAAGGTTTAATCTAGTACATTCACATGTGGGAACCTGATAATTAAAATATTTATGATATCTATGACACTTGAAATACTTAAAGAACTTCATGTTTGCAAGATATCTAAAGTGTTTGAGATACTCAAGAACTTTATCACTATTAGTGCCATGAAAAAGAGTATGTGTAGAAAGAAATAAGAAAAACAAATTAACACTATCCAAAATGAAAGGGAGAAATCGGAACCAAAGAAAAAAATATTAAAGTAATTATTAGAAGTTTTTTGGCCCAATTACATGCCAATAAACCCAACAGTCTTTGAAATAGATTAATATTTACAAAAAATATAAACTGCTCTGATTAACAAAAGGAAAAAGAATACTCAAACAACTGAAATTGAACAAATCATCAAAGAATTCCCTAAGAAAAAGGCCCTAGGGGCAGATAGATTCACAATTTGAATTCTATCAAACATTCAAAGAACAATTAAGTCTAATACTACATAAATGATTTGGGAAAAAAGAGGAAGAAGGAATCCTTGCAAACTCTTTTTATGACACAAATATAGTATTGATACCTAAACCAGGCAGAGGTAAAACAAAGAAAAAACTATAGATCAAACTCCCTAATAATGAACATTGATGAAAAAATATTAAATTAAACATTAGAAAGGAATTTATAGCATTATATTATAAGGATCATACACCATGTCAGATGGGTTCTATACCAGGAATGAAAAGATCATTCAATATTAGAAAAACCATCAACATAATTAATCACATTAATAACAAAACTAATTTAAAAAATCATATGGTTATTTCAATAGGTGCAAAACCTATTTTCTCGTTACAATAGGTAATGTTACTATAGGTAAAACTTCATGGTAGTACCCATAACAATTAGTGTTCTAAGATTTTGAGGAAAGAATTTATTATTTGACAAAACTTCTTGGGAAACAAGAAAATGGTATGGCAGAAAATAGGCATAGACCAACATTTATACAACATAACAGAATAAAGTCAAAATAGATACTTGATCTAGAAACAAAGTGTAACATCATAAACAAATTAGGTGAACATAGAAAAGTTTAACTGTCAGACTTATGGATAAGGGAAGAATTTATGACCAAAGAGGATATAGAGAATATTGCAAATAATGAAATGGGCAATTTTGATTACTTTAAATTAAAAGGGTTTTGTACAAACAAAACAAATGCAAGGAAGATTAGAAAGGATACAATAAAAATAAGGAGTTAAAAAAATATAGCAAATGTCTCTGAAAAAGCTTCATTTATCAAATCTATAGAGGCCTGAGGAAAATGTATAAGAATACAAAACATTTCCCAGTTGAAAAATGGTCAAAGGATATGGTCAGGAAGTTCTCAAAGGAAGAAATTAAAACTATTTATGGTTATAATAAAAAGTTCCAAATCAGTATAAAAGAGAAATGCAAATTAAAATAACTCTGAGATACCACTTCACACCTAACAAATTGACTAAAATGACCAAAAATAAACATGCTAAATATTGGAGGGGATGTGGGAAAATTAGGGCACTAATACACTGTTGGTGGAACTCTAAAGTGATACTACCTTTCTGGAGAGCATTATGGAACTAGGCTCAAAGGACCATAAAACTATGTATATCCTTTGACCAAACAATACCCCTACTGGGCCTGAATCTCAAAGTGATCAAAGATAAGGGAAAAGGATCTACCTATATCAAAATATTTTTAGCAGCTCTTTATAAAGTGGCAAAGAATTGGAAACTGAGAGTTCATCCATCATTTGGGAAATGACTGAACAATTTGTGGTATATGGCTGTAATGGAATACTATTGTGCCATAAGAAACTACAAGCAGTATGAATTCAGAAAGGCAAATAAATTGAGGCAAAATGAAGTGAGTAGAACCAAGAGAACAATGTATACAGTAACAGAAATGTTATACAATGATCAACTATGAAAGACTAAACTATTATCAGCAAAGCAAGTATCCAAAATATCAAAAGGGACTTATAATGAAAAACACAGGCAAGGAAGGAACTGTTTGAGTCCAATTACAGATCAAAGCACATCATCTTCCAATTTATTTCCTTCATGATTTTTTTATTGTGTGTATGTGTCTTCTGTCATGCCACAAGCAATATGGAAATATATATTGCATGAATGCATTGATATAAACTATATCAGACTATTTACCAACTTGTAAAGGGAGAAAATCTAAAACCTAAAAAATCTAAAACCTAAAAAATAATTATCAAAAATTATTTCTACATGTAACTGAAACAAATATGTTTTAAAAGCATGAATTAATTAGAAGCAGGGTATCTAAGTTATTCAGTGTATATAGAGCTAGGCCTGGAGATGAAAGGTTTTAGGTTCAAATCTGGCCTCAGCTGTGCAAGCCTGGGCAAGCTGCTCTATGTATTTCTTTATTTCTGGGCAAGTCACTTTATTTATTTCTCTAGCTCACCCAGCTTAGAAGTGTACAGCTACTCATGGGTCCAACACTACTTCTGACCCTCAACTGATATTTCCATGCTTCACTAGATATCATCTTATATCTCCCCATATCTCTCTTCATTTTTGTTGATAAACTTAAGAAGACTGTCTACAATCAGCACTTCTGCTTCCTTTCTTCCTTCTTAACTCTCCTTTGTTTGATGTCTTGACCTCATTATACTACTGAAAAATATCTCCATAAAGTTACTATTGCTTTTTTCTCAGTCTTCTTTCTTCTTAACCTCTCTGCAGTTTTTGACACTGCTGATCATGTTCTTCCTCTATTCTTTCTAAAATTCCATGCTACTATTTTCCTAGATCTTTTACTTCCTATGGGACTGCTCCTTCTAAGTCTTCATGGCCGGATTATCAAGTCATTCAATGACCTGCTGTCCCTTCTCTTCTTTTGATTTCCATTTTGTTTGTTTTTGTTTTTGTTTTCTTTGGGCAGGTTATTGTGCTGGATTCCTCATATCCTGCTCCTCTTGTAAACCAACTCAAATTCCCCATCTGATTCATCTAGATGTGTTCTCTGCAAGGATACTATGGCAAGCTGTCCTGCTTGCCATTGTAAGAGTGATCTAAAGGACCCTCTCCCCATATCTACTAAATGGTGGCAATGATAAAATGATAAAAGTAAGGAAGGATTCCTTCTCCATAACTGTATTCTTTGATAATTGACTCTCATCCTGAATCCCTTCCAAATGAGAGAGTTCATTGAGTCATAAACACTTGGTAAGTTTGTTTTCAAAATAACACTAGGGCCATGACTAAGCCTTCAGTGGCTAGTCAACCTAGAATTCCATTTAATATATTTGAGGAACTTCAAATCCCCATTAAGGAATAAAAAGTAATCTACTTCTTTATAATTCCCTTTACTTCCTTTAAACATGACAGAGGATGGAAAGAGGAAGGTGCAAAAGGTAGATGAAATCATGCTATAATAATAAAAGAAATGCTGGGGCAGCTGGGTAGCTCAGTGGAGTGAGAGTCAGGCCTAGAGACAGGAGGTCCTAGGTTCAAACCCGGCGTCAGCCACTTCCCAGCTGTGTGACCCTGGGCAAGTCACTTGACCCCCATTGCCCACCCTTACCACTCTTCCGCCTATGAGACAATACACCGAAATTAAGGGTTAAAAAAAAAAAAGAAATGCTAAAATTTAGGATGAACCTAGACTGGTAAGGGGTGGAAAACATAAAGAGTGGAAAACATAACGGTTCCAGGGTTTGTTTTTGTTTTTGTTTTGTTTTTTACTGTATTTGGAAAAAGAAGATAAGAAAATGTATATCACTTGGAGTGGACGAGATGACACAAGATGATAATAGAAAAAAGGCAGACTGTTTAATTCTTATTTCGTTTCTATTTTCTCTGACAAGAAGTATTGGTTTTGGTCTTAAAAGCATAAAATACATACAGTTGATATCCAAGATGAATAGATAGCTACATTAATAAGTTCAAGTGCCTAGTCCTAAACAAACTACATAAAGGTATTGAAGTTACTATGAGATATAATTGCTTCTGAACTACACCAGCAATTTTTGAAAGACTGGAGAGAATTTGAGTGGTACCTCAAGACTAGAAAAGTGCAATCTTTGTTCCAACTTAAGAAACAATATAAAAGAGAATGGAAAAAATAGTTTATAAACCAATGAGTTTGTCTTCATTTCCTAGGGAAATTCTCGAGCCAATATTTAGAGATAGCAATATCTATAAAGGAAGGCCACAATCACAAAGATATAATATGGCTTCATCATAAACATGTCATGCTAGACTAACCATATTTTCTCTTTGACAGAGTTAATAAATTTGAATTAAGGAGAACTTAGACTATAGCAAAGCATTTGATAAAGTCGAACACAGTACTTAGGAAAAGATAGAGATGAAGACTAGACATTGATAAAATAATTTAGAATCAAAGAGATATCATTATGAGACCACAAAAGTAACCACTAATTAAAAATTAAATTTTCTTTTTAATTATAAATTTAACAATCATCAACAAACTAAGACCTTCTGATATAAAAAAGATTTCTTATGAGAAATCTGAATGGTTATGAACAGTATTTTTAAGTGTATATTAAATAGAACACGGTATTAACAAAGTTTCTCTTTCTCTTTGTGCCCTCTCTAAACTCATTTTTTTGTTTTTTTCTGTGTATTTTTAAAATTACATATATATATACATATATATACAAATATGTATTTACTTTCTTCTGTGTATTTTTTTAATAATTTTTATTTTTTAGAAAAGTTATCATGGTTACATGATTCATGTTCTTACCTTCCCCTTCACCCCCCCATCTCCACCCCCCCATAGCCGCTGCGCATTTCCCTGGTTTTAACATGTGTCATCAATCAAGACTTATTTCCAAATTGTTGACAGTTGCATTGGTGTGGTAGTTTCAAGTCTACATCCCTAATCATGTCCGCCTCAACCCATGTGTTCAAGTGGTTGTTTTACTTCTGTGCTTCCTTTCCTTTAGTTCTTCCTCTGAATGCAGGTAGCTCTCTTTTCCATAAATCCCTCAGAATTGTTATGGATCATTGCATTGCTGCTAGTACAGAAGTCCATTAGATTCTATTTTACCACAGTGTATCAATCTCTGTGTACAATGTTCTTCTGGCTCTGCTCCTTTCTATCTGCATCAGTTCCTGGAGGTCTCTCCAGTTCGCCTGGAACTCCTCCAGTTTATTATTCCTTTTAGCACAATAGTATTCCATCACCAGCATATACCACAGTTTGTTCATCCATTCCCCAATTGAAGGACATACCCTCCTTTTCCAGTTTTTTGCCATCACAAAAACCGCAGCTATAAATATTTTCATACAAGTCTGTTTATCTAAGATCTCTTTGGGGTACAGACCCAACAATGCTATGGCTGGGTCAAAGGGCAGGCAGTCTTTTATAGTCCTTTGAGCATCATTCCAAATTGCCAGCCAGAATGGTTGGATCAGTTCACAACTCCACCAGCAATGCATTAATATCCCAATATGGCCACATCTCCTCCAACATTCATTACTCTCCCCTACTATCATTTTAGCCAATCTTCTAAGTGTGAAGTGATACCTCAGCATTGTTTTGGTTTGCATTTCTCTAATTATTAGAGATTTAGAGCACTTTCTCATGTGCTTATTGATAGTTTTTATTTATCTGAAAATTGCCTATTCATGTCCCTTGCCCATTTATCATTTGGGGAATGGCTTAATTTTTTATACAATTGATCTAACTCCTTGTATATTTGAGTAATTCGACCCCTGTCAGAGTTTTTTGTTATAAAGATTTTTTTTTAAATTTGTTGTTTCCCTTCTGATTTTGACTACATTGTTTTTGTTTGTACAAAAGCTTTTTAATTTAGTGTAATGAATCATCGCATTCACATTCAGAGTTATAATTATCAGTTGTGAATTCACCAACATTTTGGTATCCTCTCTTAGTTCTACCCCCTTCTTCTTAGGCTATTTCCTTTTAAACCAGTGATTTGTTTTAAACTAGTAACCCTTGTCCCCTCCCTTGATTTACTACCCTTTCTACCCCCTCCCTTGTTATTCCCTTTTTTTATTTTTAAGGCCTAATGAATTACCTCTCCCTTCTCCTCCCCTCCCTTTTCTGACCTCCCCACTCCTCTGTTACCTTTGGTTTATCCCTTCTGACTTTCTCAGTAGGGTTAGATAGAGTTCTATATCTCAATGGGTATAGCTACCCTTCCCTCTCAGGGTTAATTCCACTGAGAGTAAGGTTTAAATATTACCTCTTAATGCTCTCTTCCTCTCCTTCTTGTAATAGTATTTGTCCCTTCCCCTTCCCATGCTCTCTTTGTGTGTAAGAAAATATCCTATTTTTCTTATTCATTCAAGTTTCTCTTGGTGTCCTCTACTATTCACCCTCTCTCTTTCCTACCCACCCCCTTATCATCTTAGTCCATTTAACACTCCAACCTCTCCCTGTGACTAATTCTTCTAATTACTATAATAGTGGATACTATAATAGTGAATAGAGTTCACTACAGAGAATTACACATAATATTTCTCCATATAGGAATACAAATAATTAGATCTTATTGAAGCCCTTAAAGAGGTAAATTTAAAAATAAGAGTTTTCTTTCTTTCCCCCTCATTTTCTTATTTATGTTTTCATGTTTCTCTTGGTTTTTGTGGTTAGATATTGAACTTTTCATTTAGTCCTGGTCTTTTCTATGCAAATACTTGGAAATCTCTATTGTTGAATGCCCATACTTTCCCCTGGAAGTATATAGTCAGTTTTGATGGGTAGGTGATCCTTGGTTGTAGAGCCAGTTCTCTTGCCTTTCTAAATATCATATCCCGAGCCTTGTGGTCTTTTAGTGTGTAGGCTGCCAGGTCCTGTGTGATCCTGATTGGTGCCCCTTGATATCTGAATTGTCTTTTTCTGGCTTCTTGTAATATTTTTTTCATTTACTTGGAAGCACTTGAATTTGGCTATTATATTTCTGGGGGTTGTCTTTTCAGGGTCTAGTGAAGAGGGTGATCTGTGGATCCTTTCAATGTCTATATTGCCTTCTTGTTGTAGAACTTCAGGGCAGTTTTGCTGAATAATTTCTTTTAGTATGGAGTCCAAATTTCTATTAATTTCTGCTTTTTCAGGAAGACCAATGATTCTCAAATTGTCTCTTCTAGACCTGTTTTCTTGATCTGTCAGTTTCTCAGTGAGGTATTTCATGTTTCCTTCTATTTTATCAGTCTTTTGACTTTGCTTTATTTGTTCTTGCTGTATTTTTTAACCCTTAAATTCTGTGTATTTCTTTAGGGTCAATGTCAACTTAGAAAGAACACAAATTCATGTAATTTTTGCTATGCAGTCTCTGGTGTCCCCTCTTGAGGGGTGTGGGATAGGTTTATAGGTTTGTTGTAGTTAGCTCTGTCACTTCAGTGAAAAGTTTTGTATTAAGGAATTTGGACAGTAAGGCCACATAACCACATCCTCCCTGAGCTGGGGCCAACAAATACCCAAGTTGAACAAAAGTACTAAAGTAGAAATGACTGAGAAATTACATAGAACAGAAGAGACGGGGTTCCAGATTGTAAGAGAATAAACATAAATTAAAAACTCTAGCCAGGTTAGATTCTAGGATATCTAAAAAGCATTGATATTTATGGAGCTGAGATGAATGAGCAAGTCAATTGATGATCAGAAAATTGGCTGTGGAGGTAATTCACAGATAATTATGCATTCTTCTCCTCTACAAGCAAATGGATCCACTTAAAAGCAATTCTAACCTTATAGCCAGCAGAATTATCCACCAACAACCAACAATGGCCCTTTTGTCTCCTTCAGCACCCCAATTTATACCACCTCTCCTGTAACTAAAACAATAACACAATTGTTCAAAATATTTTGCCTCATCTGTGTGAGACCTCTCTAATTATAGTAATAACATAAATGAATTAACCAAAATTAATATTCGCCAAACTTTATCTCACCATTCTCTGGCTCCATTTTCTGATTCCCATGCTGCCTTGCAGTTGAGTCATGGCCCTTGTTTTACCACTGCCATTATGTAGGACAGCTCATATGAGGCACTTGTCCCAGATTACCTCTGGCCTTTTGGTCATTTCTTTCCATTGTATCATTGCCCCATTAACTTTACAGCTTTTCTTTAGCATTAAACTCAAACTAAAATGGCACTGGTCCTCCTACTTACAATCCCACACACAGGCTAAGAATTGCAGACTTTTTAATATTATTGCTTCTACTGTGAATAATTAAAGTCCAGAGTTCTTTCTGATAAAGTGGGAAGTATATAATAGGAAAAGAATTTGGCCTCATCTTACCATCTTAGAAAATTACATTACAAATTAGTAATGCGTTTGAGACTACAGTTTAGGTCTCCTGATATTGATAGTTTGGAGTTCCTCCTCCCCCAATCCTCATAAAATCTACATTATAGATAAAAAATTTATTTTTTCAAAAAAGTAATAATTTGAGAAACTGGGTTATAGGTATAATAGTAATAGATTAGCACCCTGATTCTTCAGCTTCTCAGAGAAGCTGACAACCCAAGTGAAAGATCACCACTTCTCTGGGAAATTACTCTCTAACCAATCTCCTTCCTTTCCTTTATCTTTCATCACTGGAGATTAGCAATGCTTATCTGGCTAGGGCAGTGATGGGCAAACTACAGCTTATGGGCCAGATGTGACCCCCTGAAATGTTCTATCTGACTGTACAACATTATTCCTATCTAATCTGATGAATACAAGGAGTAGGATTCAATACAATGAAACTTCAAAAGAGTTGCCTTAGAAACAGACTGACAGATGAGCATTTCCTTTCCTTTGGCCACCTCTTTAAAAAGTTTGCCCATCACTGGGCTAGAGGATGTGCTGTTACCAATAACCCAAAGAATTTAATTAGCTACAAGGCTTCTTTTTTGCTGGCTTCAGGTTCAGGATCTTTACTTAAATTTATCAAGGAGGTCCCATAGAAATGTACCACCAGAAATTTTATTTTAAAGATGGCAGCCCAAATTCATCAAGCTTGTTTACTCAACAACCTGTAATTATTTAATTAATATTTCAAGAATAATTTTACAGCTTGCTTATTAGAGCCTACCAATATAATACCATCTATATAAAGGATTGATTCATGTCAACAGGAAACATACATTTGAACAGTCCATTCCATGAACTAGTGGCCAACTTCAGAGCTATTAAAATATTCCTGGGGAAGGACTACAGAAATTTATTATATGGCTTGCAAAGTAAAGAGGTAAACTAATAAGGTTCTCTCTTTGAAGAAGAATTAAAAAGAATACATTGGCCTATGTAGTCCACTACATGCCAGTCTCTAGGGAAAGTCACCATCATCTCTGTAATATTTGGAGCCACAGTACCAATTTCTTTGTTCAGGCCCTGGCAAGGGCGATTGGCAAGAACCACTGGACTTCTGTAGAGACCAGATGTGGTTTTTGAACTGAAAAAAACTGAAAAAAAAAACCCATCTCCCATTAAATATTGCCTCAACTGCAGTGCCAGCAAAGGCAGGGAAAATGGGGCAGGAGTTCATAAGCAGCCATGTACTCAACTGTTAAAACTAAGATGCAAACAACATTTTCAGAATAGGCCCATTCTTCATACTGATGTGAATCAATAATCTGTTTCAACAAGTCAATTCCTAACATGCACTCTTTAGGTGCTGCCACAATTGTCCATCTCACTGGTTGGAAAAGACACACATGTGCAATGACTTGGGCTCCACATCAAGGTAACTCCATGTTCAAACCAAGACAGGCTAAAGCAGCCCCATGGATTAGAATCATTGAGAGCCATAGTAATTTGAGCCCCAGTTTCTGAAAGTCTCTAATAGTAATGAATCCCTTATTGACCAATGGACAGTTATAGGGGATGATAAGGTCTTCCATCTGATGAAGGGACTTGCCTGAGGTTGAGGCTCTATGATTAATCTAGCCTGGTTTTCTTCTTAGGGCAAGATAGGGACTGTGGTCAAAGGCCAAAGACAATAAACACCCAGCTGGCTGGCTCCATCTCACCCTTTTCCTTGTCAGAGGAACTACTGAGGTCATAATGATACAATCTAAAGGACCCAATCTTCCAATTTGGGGGCCTTCTCTTACTTAACTATCTAGGTTGTTTTGAGAATCAATTCCCATTGTTAAAACTTATAGGAGGCTTCCAGGTTAAGATGGTGGCAGAGTAAAAAGCAGCTCTTCACCTCTCCTGACCAAAACATACAAGACTCCTCAAGGGGACATAAAAATAAGTCCAGACGAACGGAGGAACCCCACAACAGGGTGCAGCGTGGAAGGTACGTGGAATCTGGACATTTCCATGCTATAAAGGGGTGAAACAGCTCTCACTAAATCGTGGGCTGAGCAACCACCCAACCCCCACCCCCTCCACACACACCACCTATATCGCCGAAGCCAGCTAAAAAGAAATAGAGCAAGTTTGGGGCACCCATCGAGTCA
This sequence comes from Gracilinanus agilis, assembly GCF_016433145.1. Classification (NCBI taxonomy): domain Eukaryota; kingdom Metazoa; phylum Chordata; class Mammalia; order Didelphimorphia; family Didelphidae; genus Gracilinanus; species Gracilinanus agilis. The sequence goes on from NC_058130.1 coordinate 51,946,702, forward strand.
TTGGCAGCTCCGGGGCCTGTTCCTGAGAGCAGCAAGATTTGGGACCCCAAAAAGCCAAAGAACGCACGCGAAATCTGAGTGCGGGCTCAGGGCGCAGAGCACGGGCTCAGAGCTCAGGCGCTGAGGAGGCGTGGGTGGAGGCAGACACAGCCACAAGCTAAAGCTCTGAAACCCTGAATGGGGAGCCAGCGCAGATGGGTAGACGACTGTGGAAGCAGCACCCTGAGATTGGTAAAGGAACATCTGGCAGAGGATCAAGCAAGGGGATCCACCAGGGGGCTTGATCTTGGAAAAAACCAGACCTCATGAGCCAAAAGACCGTGGACAGACCCTGAGCACAAGGATAAAGCTGAGAAGCTGCTGGGCTAATGATGGCTACCCAGTCTCAGGAAGTTCAGTAGAGAAAGATTAACAAAAAGAAAAAAAAGTCTTTAACACTCGACAACTTTTACACAGAGAAAATCCAGACAACCGAGCAAACAGAGGAGGAGAACAAACAAGCATCCGGACCCACCTCAAATAAGGAAAACGGGTCACAAGCTATGGAAGAGTTCAAAACTGAGATTTTGAGGAAAATGGAAGAGATCTGGCAAGAAAATAACAGTTTAAAAGGTAGAACCTTGCAATTGGAAAGTGAGGCTCAGAAATCAAATGAACTGAAAAGCAAATTGAACCAGACTGAAAAAGAAAACCAAAAGATCATAGCTGAAAACGAAAATATTAGAGCTGAAAATGAAAAGATTAGAGCCGAAAACCAGTCCCTAAAGGCTAGAATTGAGCAATTAGAAGCTGATGATCTCTCAAGACAACAAGAACAAATAAAACAAAGTCAAAAGACTGAAAAAATAGAAGGAAACATGAAATATCTCAGTGAGAGAGTGACAGACCTAGAAAACCAGTCTAGAAGAGACAATTTGAGAATAATTGGTCTTCCAGATAAACCAGAAATTAATAGAAACCTGGACTCCATACTAAAAGAAATTATTCAGCAAAATTGCCCTGAAGTCCTACAACAAGAGGGCAATATAGACGTTGAAAGGATTCATAGAACACCCACTACATTCGATCCAGATAAGAAAATGCCCAGAAATATAATTGCGAAATTCAAGAGCTCTCAAGCAAAAGAAAAAATCTTACAAGAAGCCAGAAAGAGACAATTCAAATATCAAGGAACACCAATCAGGATCACACAGGATCTGGAAGCCTCCATGCTAAAAGATCGCAAGGCTTGGAATATGATATTCAGAAAGGCAAGAGAGCTGGGCCTGCAACCACAGATCAACTACCCATCAAAATTGACTATATATTTCCAGTGGAAAGTATGGGCATTCAACAAAATTGAAGAATTCCAAATATTTGCACAGAAAAGACCAGGGCTAAATGGAAAGTTTGATATCCAACCACAAACATCGAGAGAAACATGAAAAGGTAAATAAGAAACAGAGGGGAAAGAAAGAAAACTTATAATTTTTAAATTTGCCTTTCTAAGGGCCTTAGTAAGATCTAATTATCTGTATTCCTATGTAGAGAAATGTTATGTATAATTCTCTGTAGTGAACTCTATTCACTATTATAGTATTCACTATTATAGTAATCAGAAGAATAATTCACAGGGTGAGGGTGGAACACTAAATAATCTAAGATGACATGGGGGATGGGAAAGAGGGGGTGAATAGTAGGGGACACCAAGAGAAACTTGAGTGAATAAGAAAAATAGGATATTCTATTACACACAAAGAGGGCATGGGAAGGAGAGGGGACAAATACTATTATAAGAAGGAGAGGAAGAGAGCATTAAGAGGTAATAATCAAACCTTACTCACAGTGTAATCAACCCAGAGAGGGAAGAGTAACTATACTATCCATTGGGACATAAAAATCTTATCTAACCCTTCTGAGAAAGTCAGAGGGGATAAACCAAGGGAAGCAGGGGAGTGGGCAGGTCAAAAAAAAAGGGAGGGGAGAAGAAGGGGGAGGGAATTCATAAGGCCTTTAAAAACAAAAAGGGGGGGAAATAAGGGAGGGGGTAGAAAGGGAAGTTAATCAAGGGAGGGGATAAGGGATAGCAGCCTAATAGCAAACCACTGGTTTAAAAGGAAATAATATAAGAAAAAAGGGGGTAGGAATAGGGGAGGATATGAAAATGTCAGCAAATGCACAACTGATGATTATAACTCTGAATGTGAATGCGATGAACTCGCCCATAAAACGGAAGCAAATAGCAGAGTGGATTAGAAACCAAAATCCTACCATATGTTGTCTACAAGAAACACATATGAGACGGGTGGACATACACAAGTTTAAGGTTCAGGGCTTGAGCAAAATCTTTTGGGCGTCAAATGAGAAAAGAAGGCAGGAGTGGCTATTATGATTTCTGACAAAGCTAAAGTAAAAATAGATATGATTAAAAAAGACAGGGAAGGTCATTACATCCTGATTAAAGGCAGTATAAACAATGAGGAAATAACACTGCTCAATATGTATGCACCAAGTGGCATAGCACCTATATTCATAAAGGAGAAACTGGCAGAGCTCAAGCAGGAAATAGATAGTAAAACCATACTAGTGGGAGATCTAAATATTCCTCTTTCAGATCTAGATGAATCAAACTGAAAAATAAATAAGAAAGAGGTAAGAGAGGAGAATGAAGTCCTAGAAAAATTAGATTTAATTGATATGTGGAGAAAAATAAATAGGCACAAAAAGGAATACACCTTCTTTTCAGCTGTACATGGCACATTCACAAAGATTGACCATGTTATAGGGCATAGAATCATTGCAAACAAATGCAAAACAGCAGAAATAATAAATGTAAACTTCTCAGATCATAATGCAATAAAAATAATAATTAGTAAGGGCACCTGGACAGGAAAATCAAAAACTAATTGGAAATTAAATAATATGATTCTTCAAAACCAATTTGTCAAAGAAGGAATCATAGAAACAATCAACAGTTTCATTGAAGAAAATGACAATGATGAGACATCCTACCAAACTATGTGGGATGCGGCCAAGGCAGTTCTAAGGGGGAAATTTATGTCCTTGAGTGCATATATTAACAAATTAAGGAGGGCAGAGATCAATGAATTGGGCATGCAACTCAAAAAATTAGAAAGCGAGCAAATTAAAAATCCCCAGATGAAAACTAAATTACAAATACTAAAAACCAAGGGACAAATTTAATAAAATCAAAAGTAAAAGAACTATTGAATTAATAAATAAGACTAGAAGCTGGTACTTTGAAAAAACAGATAAAATAGACAACGTACTGGTCAATCTAATAAAAAAAAGGAAAGAAGAAAACCAAATTGATAGTATCAAAGATGAAAAGGGAGACCTCACCTCTAATGAAGGGGAAATTAAGGCAATCATTAAAAACTATTTTTCCCAATTATATGGCAATAAATATAACAATTTAGGAGATATGGATGAATATTTACAAAAATATAAACTGCCTAGACTAACAGCAGAAGAAATAGAATACCTAAATAATCCCAAATCAGAAAAAGAAATTGAACAAGCCATCAAAGAACTCCCTAAGAAAAAATTGCCAGGGCCTGATGCATTCACAAGTGAATTCTATGAGACATTCAAAGAGCAACTAATCCCAATACTATACAAATTATTTGATATGATAAGCAAAGAAGGAGTCCTACCAAATTCCTTTTATGACACAATATGGTACTGATTCCAAAGCCAGGGAGATCAAAAACAGAGAAAGAAAACTACAGACCAATCTCCCTAATTAACATAGATGCAAAAATCTTAAATAGAATACTAGCAAAGAGACTCCAGAAAGTAATTAAGAAGATCATCCACCATGATCAGGTGGGATTTATACCAGGAATGCAAGGTTTGTTCAACATTAGGAAAACCATCCATATAATTGACCATATCAACAGTCTAACAAACAAAAATCACATAATCATCTCAATAGATGCTGAAAAAGACTTTGACAAAATACAGCATCCATTCCTATTGAAAACACTGAAAAGTATAGGAACAGAAGGACCTTTCCTAAAAATAATAAACAGTATATACCTAAAACCATCAACAAGCATTATATGCAATGGGGATAAATTAGAAGCCTTCCCAATAAGATCAGGAGTAAAACAAGGATGCCCATTATCACCTCTATTATTCAACATAGTACTAGAAA
>NC_058130.1:51951257-52000562 GCF_016433145.1 Gracilinanus agilis
CAGGTAAAGAAATCAAAAGTATCAATAAGCACATGAGAAAGTGTTCCAGATCACTAATAATTAGAGAAATGCAAATCAAAACAACTCTGAGGTATCACCTCACATCTAGTAGATTGGCTAAAATGAAAGAAGGGGAGAGTAATGAATGTTGGAGGGGATGTGGCAAAATTGGGACATTAATGCATTGCTGGTGGAGTTGTGAACTGATCCAGCCTTTCTGGCTGGCAATTTGGAATCATGCTCAAAGGGCTATAAAAGAATGCCTGCCCTTTGATCCAGCCATACCATTGTTGGGTTTGTACCCCAAAGAGATCATAGATAAACAGACTTGTACGAAAATATTTATAGCTGCGTTTTTTGTGGTGGCAACAAATTGGAAAAGGAGGGTATGTCCTTCAATTGGGGAATGGCTGAACAAACTGTGGTATATGCAGGTGATAGAATACTATTGTGCTAAAAGGAATAATAAACTGGCGGATTTCCAGGCGAACTGGAGAGACCTCTGGGAACAGATGCAGAGCAAAAGGAGCAGAGCCAGAAGAACATTGTACACAGAGACTGATATACTGTGGTAAAATTGAATGTAATGGGCTTCTGTACCAGCAGCAATGCAAAGACCCAGGACAGCTCTGAGGGATTTATGATGAAGAACGCTACCCACATTCAGGGGAAGGACTGCAGGAAAGGAAACATATAAGAAAAACAACTGCTTGAATGCATGGTTGGGGGTGGACATGATTAAGGATGTGGACTCGAAACTACCAAACCAATGCAACTAACAACAATTTGGAAACAGGTCTTGATCAAGGACACATGACAAAACCAGTGGAAATGTGCATTGGCCATGGGTGGGGGCAGTGGGGGGGGTGGAGGGGAAAGTAGGAGCATGAATCATGTAACCATGTTAAAAATGAATATTAATAAATGTTTAAATTAAAAAAAAAACTTATAGGAGCAGGATCTACCTGAATACTTCTATTTCTACTACAGTGTTAGATATCAGTCCCTGTTAGTTTCTTCCCTATCTAGTCCATGATCTGTGTTTTCCTTGCATTACATCTGATAATCACAGAAATATCACTTCACAGGAGAGCTCCTCCAAGGAAGACAATCCAGTCTATGGTCTCTAGGCATTAGGGTTTCCTTCTGACTTGGTATCATGGAAAGTCCACCCTTCCTGTTGTTGCCTGCCTCTGAAATCTTTCCTGTCTATCATCAGGAAGGAAGGAAGGAAGGAAGGAAGGAAGGAAGGAAGGAAGGAAGGAAGGAAGGAAGGAATGTAGCCTGGTGAACGTTACCTCTAAGTAGAAGCAGGAATAAAAGGGATCAGTCCACTTGGGGGAGAGGGGACTTGCCAATATCAAGTCATTTAGTGTCTTCCAGGTCATCATCATATCATCAGGGGAGCTAATCTGTCTAGGACTATACTATAGTAAAAGGTAAATAATTTATTGTTGATACATAAAGGTTGCCTCTGAGAGTTGGTCATTACTTCACAGGAAAACAGGGAATCTATCCTGTTTGGAGCAGGTGACAAAAATGACCACCATTAGTCATTCTAACAAGGTTGCCATCTTGGTAGCCTGCTCAAGTGTCAAAATGGTATTATTTTACAAGGCACTTGTGGACACTTTGAACTTGGCCATCCACTCTTGCCTAATCAAGAGACTATTCTTTGTCCCCTTTCTATAATCCACATGAACTACACTTCCAGAGTTTCACCAGCCTTTTTACTGACATCTTTTACTAGTTATGTCTAAAAGGATCTTTCTAGTGATATTTTCTCACTTCAGTACAATCCTTTGTAAACAACACTTTGTAAATGAGTTCCTATACTCATAAGCAGTGGTTTGTAGAAGTTTCACTACTTGGCTATTGAATCTGGAGGGCTTTCATCATTACTGAAAAGAGAGATGGGATGGCATCTCTGTTGACCCTTGGGTTACTCTCCCTCTCCTGGGTCATCCAACACTTGTGGTTGTTGGGGTCTGAAGGACTAAATTCCATGACTACTGAACACCTATTCCCAGTTGGACTAGTTCCTCTGCCACTCCAACCCACTGAAACTTTTTCGAACTGCAAGAGGCCCAAGTCCTTGTTCTTCCAGAGACTTTTCCCTCCAAACAACATCCTAGCTGAAAGTGTTAGATAGCCCATTCCTGCTACCACATTTTTTATGCAAAGTTGTAATGTAGTTTAAAGGAATAATGCATAGAAACACATGGATGAGTCAGAATCATTTATCGATGGTCAGTCAAGCACAGCCCAGGACAGTGATTTAATTGAATATATTGTTGCATATGGTTTCACCACCATCCCATTAGATAGAATATTGGTTAGTGGTTTGGACTTACAGTGGGATGTGCTCTCCATTCAAAGATCCAAAACCAGTTGGGGCTTAGATTTATATGGAATTTTCAGAGGGCCTTTCAGAGAAGCTAACATATCACCAATGGAGAAATGAGGGCAAAGAACATGGACTAATAGAAAAGAGAGTTCTCTAAAGACTGATTGTACCATAAGGTTTAGAACTTTTCCTAAACATAAGGGAAATGGAGGGGCAACTAGGTTGCCCAGTGGATTGAGAGTCAGGCCTAGACACTGGAGGTCCTGGATTCAAATCTGACCTCAGACACTTCCTAGCTGTGTGATCCTGGGCAAGTCACTTAACCCCCATTGCCTAACCCTTACCACTCTTCTGCCTTGGAACCAATACACAGTATTGATTCTAAGATAGAAGGTAAGGGTTTAAAAAATAAATTAAAATACAAATACAAAAGGTAAAGAAGGTCAAATTTAAACCAGGTCATATAAGCAGACTTATAGAAAAGTTTTAGTAACTGATTCTCACTAGAACTCAGTTTGGCACTTGTATTCTGCAACAAGGGCCAGACTTGAAAATGAGATCCATATATTCCTTTGTCTGCTCAAGCCAAGGAACACAATGAAATCTAGAAAATCCTATTCTGAGAAAAGCAAAGGTTTTAAAATAATTCATATTACAAATTAAGTAGATAGAGGAGAGGGCATGTTATTAAGGATTGGTAGGAAGCCTAGATCCAAAGATTTCAATTTCCACTGATGTTATCTTTCAGTGGAACAAGAGGCAAATTATTCATGTCATTCTGATTCTGAAGTTAACCTTTCTTTTCTGTTTCTTTTTATGAAAGTAGCTTTCCTGTGAACCTTCCTTCCAAAAATCCACAGGATTTAAAACTAGAGAGAACTCTAGAAACCATCATCTAATACCATCATTTTACAGAGAAAGACTGTGAGGCCCCTAAATAGGCAAAAGATATTCCAATCAGTCTGGCTTATGCACTTTACTCACAAAGCAAACTCTTGAATCCTCATTGAAGGTCTCTTTCTTCTTTCTTTATATAAGATTCTATTAATATTGTTTATCTGGTTCCCCAAACTATAGTTTGTAAGCAATCTCAAATTATGCTATTTAAAGGAGAAAAAGTATTTCTGGAGAGTTTGTTATATTTATGATAGCACTAGAGCCTGGAAGCTGGAAATGAAGTAGAAATATTAGGATTGGTACAGAAAATGGTACAGTATGGGACTATACGTATAAGGAAAAAGAAACTATGCTCTCAGTAGACTTTAGCAGCTCCAATTTTGTTATAGACTAATAAAATAATTGATATTTGTAAAAGTTCATATTAGAATATAAACTCCTTAGAGAACGTACACAGTAACAGCAATAAAGTATAATGATCGACTGTGAATGACTTAACTATTATCAGCAATGCAAGGATATAAGACAATTCCAAGGAACTCAGGAGGAAAAAGTCTATTCACTGCACTATAAAGAACTGACAAAGTCTGAATGCAAATTGAAGCATGCTGTTCTTTACTCTATTTCCTCCATTAATTTTTCTCTACTGGAAGTGGTCTATATTTCTTCTTCTATATTGTAATAAATATGTAAATATGTATTCTATGACAACACATGTACACCCATATCATATCACCTGTCATCTTGGGGAAGATGGAGACATGAGGAAGGAAAGAAGAGAGCATGTCTTTTAAAATTTCAGAATATGATTATTAAAATTGTATTGGCATGTAATTAGGGAAAATTATTTTTAAAAGAATATAAATTCCTTGAGATAAGAATTTTTTATTTTTATATTTCTAATGTTTACACATAGTAGATACTTAATAGATATTTATTGAGGATAGTTGAATATTTTGAATTTATGGAAATCTTTAAAGCTTACAAAGTGTTTTTTTTTCTTCATAAATCTGTAAGATAGGTACTACAAAAAGATTATTATCCCCATTTTATAGCTGAGGAAACTAAGCCTCAGAAAAGTTTAGTGATTTCTTGTTCAATCATTTCAGTTGTGAGGGACACTTTATGACCCCCCATTTGGGGTTTTCCTGGCAAAGATACTGGAGTAGTTTGCCATTTCTTTTTCCTGCTTATTTTACAGATGTGGAAACTGAGGCAAACAGAAATAGTGATTTTCCCAGGATCCCATAGCTAGTAAATGTCAGATTTAAACTCATGAATTTGAGTCTTCCTGATTCTAAGCCTGACTCTCTGTCCACTGTACCATATACCTGTCCCACATCACATACTTGTAATGGTGAAAGTGTCACTCCTAGATTTGGAGTTAAAGGACAAAGGTTCAAGTACTAGGTTTTACTACCTACGTAACCTCTATGTGGCTTAGGTTCTTCATTCATAAAAAATAAGAACATTAAACTAGATGATTTCTTATGCCTTTTTCAACTCTGAATCCTATGAGTCTATAAACTTCTGAAATCTCTTGGACTAGATTCTATCTCAGGCATTTTTCAGCTCTAAATTATATGAACCTACATACCAGGCAGAATTCTTATCCCATGTTCTTAATATTACATCTTAACTTTAGCAAAAGTTAAAGTGTGTTCCGTATACTTCCTATAAGAAGGCAGAATCATGGGTACCATGATGGAGGGGACAGACTTTCCATCAAAATAATTAATGTAAAAATGCTTTCTCAGTTTAAGGGCTTGAGTCTCATTTACAGCTGAAAATCAGAAAACTGATTTTCTCAGACACTGTAGAGTATATTGTGCTACAAGGAAATAATGTACCAGACTAGGAATCAGGAAGATGCTATGTGATTTGAGATATATAGCATATGAAAGTGGAAAGTGTATACTCTAAAGTTAGCAGTCTTGCCATCAAATGCAGCCTTTGACACAGCTTGTAAGACTAGTTACTAAACCTCCTTGGATCTCATATGAAAATAAAGAAATTCAGGTAGATGGTCTCTTCTGTCCCTTCAAATTCTAATCGATTCCCCTCCCCTCAGGTTATATCTTTAATTGTAATACAAAGATTGTGAATGGGGGAGAGGTAATAGGAGGCTCCGTGTATTGAGAGTCAGACCTAGAGATTGATGATCCTGGCTCTCAGACTCTTCTTAACTGTGTGTTAGGTGGTAAGAGGTAGGCAAGTCATTTAACACCACCTTGCCTACCTCTTACCACTCTTGTGCCTTGAAATTAGAATCTAAAATGGAAGGTAGGGATTTTTTTTAAAAGAAACTAATTTAGTCTTTAGCTGTGGATTTTTAATTTGTTCCCATTCTAGTTTTTTAATTTGCATGCCCAGTTCATTGATCTTTGCCCTCTCTAATTTGTTAATATATGCACTCAAGGATAAATTTCCCTGAGTAATGCTTTAGCTGCATCCCACAGATTTTGGTAGGATGTCTCATCATTGTCATTCTCTTCAATGAAATTATTAATTGTTTCTATGATTAGTTCTTTAACTAACTGATTTTGAAGCATCATATTATTTAATTTCCAATTAGTTTTCGATTTGCCTGTCCATGTGCCCTTACTGATTATTTTTATTGCATTATGATCTGAAAGGATTACATTTATTACTTCTGTTCTTTTGCATTTGTTTGCCATGTTCCTATGACCTAGTACATGGTCAATCTTTGTAAATGTACCATGTGCAACTGAAAAGGTGTATTCCTTTTTCTCCCTATTTATTTTTCTCCACATATCTATTAACTCTAATTTTTCTAGGATTTCATTCACCTCTCTTATCTCTTTCTTATTTATTTTTTTGGTTTGACTTATCTAGATCTGATAGAGGAATATTTGGATCTCCCACTAGTATAGTTTTGCTATCTATTTCATCCTTGAGCTCTGTCAGTTTCTCCTTTAGAAATTTGGATGCTATACCAATGGGTGCATACATGTTGATTACTGTTATTTCCTCATTATCTATACTGCCTTTTATCTGAATGTAATTACCTTCCCTATATCTTTTAATCAGATCTAGTTTTACTTTGGCTTTGTCAGAAATCATGATTGCCACTCCTGCCTTCTTTTTCTCAGTTGAAGCCCAATAGATTTTGCTCGAGCCTTTGACTTTAACCTGTTTGTGTCCACCTGCCTCATGTGTGTTTCTTGCAAACAACATATGGTAGGATTTTTTGTTTTCTAATCCACTCTGCTATTTGCTTCTTTTTTATGGGTGAGTTTACCCCATTCACATTCAGAGTTATAATTATCAGCTGTGTATTCCCAACATTTTGGTATCCTCTCCTAGTTCTACTCCTTCTTCTTATGCTATTTCCTTTTAAACCAGTGTATTTTTTTTTAAAAATCATTCTCCCTTGTCACCTCCACTGGTTTAGTTCCCTTTCCACTCCTTCCTTTTTTATTCCTTTCTTATTATTTTAAGGCCTAATGAATTCCCTGTCCCCTCTCTTCCCCTCCCTTTATGAACTCCCCACTTCCCCCCTTGGTTTATCTCTTCTGACTTTATCTGTAGGGTTAAATAGAATTCAATATCCCAATGGATCTAGCTACTCTTCCCTCTCAGGATTAATTCTGCTGAGAGTAAGGTTTAAGTATTTCCTATTAAAGCTCTCTTCCTTTTCTTCTTATAATAGTATTCATCCCCTCCTCTTCCTATGTCCTCTTTGTGTGGTATAGATTATCCTATTTTTCTTATTCCTTCAAGTTTCTCTTGGTGCCATCATCTATTCCCACACATGCTCCCCCCCCCATATCATCTTAGACCATTTAGTACTCCAACCTTTCCCTATGACTAATTCTTCTAATTACTATAATAATGAATACAAATTTTTAAGATTACACGTAACATTTCTCCATATAGGAATAAAAATATTTTGATCTTATTGAAGCCCTTAAAGAAGGCAATTTAAACATAAGAATTTTCTTTCATTCCTCTTTCTTTCTTATTTACCTTTTCATGTTTCTCTTAGTTTTTGTGGTTGGATATCAAACTTTCCATTCAGTCGTGGTATTTTCTGTGCAAATCCTTGGAAATCTTCTATTTTGTTGAATGATCATACTTTCTCCTGGAAGTATATAGTAGGTTTTGATGGGTAGGTGATCCTTTGTTGTAGACCCAGTTCTCTTGCCTTTCTGAATATCATGTTCCAAGCCTTGTGGTCTTGTAGTGTGGAGGCTGCCAGATCCTTTGTAATCCTGATTGCTGTTCCTTGATATCTGAATTGTCTTTTTCTGGCTTCTTGTAATATTTTCTCCTAAACTTGGAAGCTTTTGGATTTGGTTATTACATTCCCGGGGGTTGTTTTCTGAGGATTTAGTGTAAAAGGTGTTCTATGGGCTCTTTCAATGTCTATTTTGCCCTCTTTTTCAAGGACATTGGGGCAGTTTTCTTGGTTAATTTCTTCTAGTATGATATCTAGATTTTTATTTTTCTCTGATTTTTCCAGAAGACCAATAATTCTCAAGTTGCCTCTTCTAGACCTGTTTTCTTGATCTGTCATCTTCTCATTGAGATATTTCATGTTTCCTTCTATTTTGCCAGTCTTTTGACTTGGCTTTATTAATTCTTTCTGTCCTGTGAGATCATTGGCTTCTACTTGCCTAATTCTAGCCTTTAAAGACTGGTTTGGGGCTATAATCTTTTGGTTTTCCTTTTCTGCCTGGTCTATCTGGCTCTTCATGACTTCCAGCTGGTCATGTCTGGTCTTCAATTTGCTTTTCATTTCATTTAATTTCTTAACCTCAATTTCCAATTGCAAAATTCTGCCGTTTAAACTGTTATTTTCTTTTTGAACTATTTCCCACTTTTCTTGCCAGATATCTTCAATCTTTCTCATAATCTCAGATTTGAACTCTTCAAGAGTTTGTGACCAATTTTCATTTTTCTGGGAAGGTTTTGATGTCTTTAATTGTTTGTCTTCCTCTGTCTTTTGGGTTTTTTCTGTGCAGAAGTTGTCAAGTGTTAAAGCTTTTTTCTTAGTCTTTTTGGTGTTTATTTCTTGGGCTTTGCTTTGCATCATTATGCCTTCTCAGCCAGAAGTCTAAGTAAGGCAAGCAGACTCTCTTTGTATAGAGCTAAGGAGCAGTTTTTGCCTGAGGCTACTTTTTGAGTCTCCTAGCTTCCACTGTCTTTGAGGCCTCTGCTGTCCATGGCCCCTCTCAGCTCCACTCCTGCACCCAAGGTCTGCACTCTCTGGCCTCCTGGGGTCTCTAGTCTAACTGTTCTCAGGGTCAAGCCCTGGGTAGTCCTAGTCAGCTGCCCAGAGTCCGGAAATTGGCCCATGCTTGCTCCTCCACCTGAGGTTCTCCCCTGAGACTCAGCACGCTAAGCTGTTTCCACTCTCTGCTCCACTCCTTCACCTCTCTCTGCACTACTCCTATGCCCAAGTTCTGTGCTCTCCAGTCTCCTGGGGTCTCAGGTCTTGATGCTCTCTCAGGGGCAAGCTCCTGGTGGTCCCAGTTAGGTGCCAAGAAGCTAGATTTTTGGCCCCCCACTCACTCTAACTCTGGGCACAGCCTCTGATTCTGGTACTGTGAGTGGGGTGGGAGAGGGTTGATCAGCTCACATTTTTATGGAAGCTATTTCTGCCCCTTATAGCATGGAAATGCCCAGCTCCCATGTACCTTCAATGCTGCACTCTATTGTGGGGTCCCTTCATTCATCTGGATTTGTTTTTGTTGTCCTTTGGAAGTATGCTGATGGTTGGTTGTGAGGAGAGTAAAGTGCCCTGCTTCTACTCTGTAGCCATCATAACCCCGAAGTCCAGAAATCTTCTTAAGTAGGGGCTTAGAGTGATTTTTTTAGAGAATGTATAATTTTCATCTAAAATAAATTTCCTAAAGCTAGAGAGAAAGGAACTATGTGGACCTTAGGGGCAATGATATTGGTCCTTCAGCTTTAAATGAACTAACTATAATAACAGGGATTCGAGTTAAAATAAAGGGTGAAGATTGTATGACCTCTTTGATCATTTTAGCCCTGATTCCTATAGCCACAGGCACTCATAGGCAAGTTAAGTAACTTTTTCAGTTTTCCATTAAGTAAAAAAAAAAGGAGACTGTTCTAAATCAGAGATTACTAATTTTTTTTCTGTGACGGGCTCTTGAGCAGTCTAGTGAAGCCTATGGATCCAGTCTCAGAATATCATATATATGTGCATGCAATAAAAAAATGATTAACAAAGAAACATTAGATTGAAATGCATTTCTCAAAATATTTTTTAAAAAGTTCACAAATTCCAGCTAAGTACCTCTGAACATATAGATCAGTGGTTCCCAAACTTTTTTGGCCTACCATGCCCTTTCCAGAAAAAATATTACTTAGCTCCCCCTGTAAATTATGAAACTATTTATTGAACTCTGAATAGAATGTAATACAAAAAAAGTGTGGCCATCATCGCTCCCTGGATCACTGCAGCACCCACCAGGGGGGCAATAGCGCCCACTTTGAGAATCACTGATATAGATCAACTCCAACACCCCTCCCATCTCAAGAGCCTAGAATTATTTGCTATTAATTTATTTTATTTCATTTTTATTATCATGCAAAACATATTTCCATATTGGTCATTGTTGCAAGAGCACACTCATCCATAACCAAAACCCCCAAATAAAGCCATAAATACACTGATGTGAAAGATATTATGCTTTGATTCACATCTATCTGCCTCCAACAATTTTCTCTGGAGGTGTTTCCCCATTATAAGTCTTTCAGTATTGTCCCAGATCATTGAACTGCTGATATTAGTTAAGTTTTCACAGTTGATTATCATACACTATTTTTGTTACCATGCATAATGTTCTCCTAGTTCTGCTTAGTTTGCTCTGCATCAGTTCCTGCAGATCTTTCCAGCTTTTTCTGAAATCATTTTACTATAATTTCTTATAGCACAACAGTATTCCATCACCAACATGTACCACAATTTTTTCAGTCATTCCCTAATTGATGGATATCCCCTCCATTTCCAATTCTTTGCCACTACAAAGAGAGCTCCTATAAATATTTTTTAATAAGTGGGATCTTTTTTATTTCTTTAGGATACAGATCAATACTGTTATACAGGATCAAAAGGTATTCATAGTTTCATAGCCCTTTGGACATAGTTCCAAATTGTCTTTGGGAATGGTTCGATCAGTTCACAACTCACTATCAATTTATTAGTGTCCCAATTTTGCCACTTCCCCTCTAACATTTATTACTTTCATTTGCTGCCATACTGACCAATCTTATAGGTGAGTTAATATTTTAGTGTAGTACTATCTACCTAAAACCATCAGCAGGTATCATCTGCAATGGAGTTATAAGCCTTCCCAATAAGATCAGGAGTGAAGCAAGAATGCCCATTATTACTACTATTTCTTAATATTATATTAGAAAAGCTAGCTTTGACAATAAGAAAAGAAGGAAAGGGGAAAGGGGTGAGGAGGGGGAAAAGACTCTAAATAGGCAAAATATATTCCACTCAGTATAGCTCATGTACTTTACACATTAAGTAAGCTATTGAGTCCTCATTGGAGACCCTCTTTCTTCTCATAATTTCAATTAGATTTTTAGTTAATTCTCTAGAATTCTCTAAGTATACCACCATAACATCAACCAAGAGTCATAGCTTATTTTCCTCACTGTCTACTTAATTCATTCAATTTCTTTTTCTTAGTATTATTTTAATTTGCATTTCTCTAATCAAGAGTGATTTAGAACATTTTTATACGTTTATTGATGGCTTTGATTTCTTCATCTGAAAATTGCTTGTTTGAATCCTTTGCCTACTTGCCAAATGGGAAATAGCTTGTATTATTATGAACTTGATTTATTTCTCCATAAATTTGAGAAATTAGGCCTTTATCAAAGAAATTTATTATAAAATTGTTTTCCAATTTGTTGTTTCCTTTCTGGTCTTGGTTATATTCATTTTGTTTGTATAAAAGCTTTTTAATTTAATAAAATCAAAATTATTCATTTTACATCTTACAATGTTCTTTAACTCTTGTTTAGTCATAAATTCTTCCTATCTCCAAAGATCTACCAGGTAAACTATTCTATGTTCCCCTAACTAAGTTACAGTATCACTCTTTATATATAAATCATATACGTATTTTTACCTTATCTTGGTATAAGGTGTGAAATACTAATCTATATCTAGTTTTTGCCATACCATTTTCCAATTTTTCCAGCAGCTTCTGTTAAAGTGAATTTTTATTACAAAATATGGGGTCTTTGGATTTATCAAACACTAGTTTGCTAAGATCATTTACCCTTGTATACTATGTGTCTACTCTATTCCATTGATCTACAATTCTATTTCTTAGCCAGTACTAAACTGGTTTGATGCTTATTACTTTATAGTGCAGTTTAAGATCTGGTACTACTTATGAGAAAGAATGGTATCCATATTCAGAAAAAGAACTGTGGGAATAGAAAAACAACTGCTTGATCACATGGTTTGATGGGCATACGACTGGGGATATCAACTCTAAATGATCACCTCAGTGCAAATATTAATAATATGGAAATAGGTCTTGATCAATGGCACATGTAAAACCCAGTCGAATTGCTCATTGACTACAGGAAGGGAGTATGGGAAGGAAAGAACATGATATTCTAAATTAATTAATTAAACAAACTTAAACATTAAAAATATAAAGATCTGGCATTGCTAGGCCACCTTCTTTCACATTTTTTATTAGTTCCCTTGATATTCTTGACTTTTTGTTCTTCCAGATGAATTTTGTTATTTTTCTACTTCTATAAAATAATTATTTGGTAGTTTGATTGGTTTGACACTGGATAAGTAAATTAATTAAATAAATAAAGAATTGTCATTTTTATTGTATTAACTCAGCCTTCCCATGAGAAATTAATATTTTTCCATTTGTTTAGATCTGACTTTATTTGTGTGAAAAGTGTTTTGTAATTGTGTTTATATAATTCTTGTGTTTGTCTTGCCATATTGATTCCCAGATATTTTGTCTTGTCTAGATTTATGGGGTGTGGGTAGGATTGCACTTCTGTTGGCTTAGGCAGAGTCTTAGGTTCTGGATTGACTTGGGCCCAGGCTCAGAACTGTTGAATTGACTCAGATTAGCTATGGTTGGTAATGGAGTCAATCTAGACTAGTATGGAGCTGGCTGTCCTAAAAGGGGAGGAGTAAGAGTGAGTGGAATTCTCCTCCTCCCCACCCCACCCCCAGAAGCAGTTGGTCCAGAAGGCAAACTGTTTAACTGAATCCCTTTTGGTTCAAACTATGGAGGCTTTAAAGTTGGTAAATTCAGGGTCGTGTTGGTAAATTGACTGGATATAATCTCACAGAGGTCAGCAAGTCTCACTGTTTAAATTATTCCCTAAACCCTAGGATAGAATACGCTCCAAGGTTGTCTACAAATACAGATGGCTTGCTCTCAGAGAAGAACCTGCACCGATGCTTGAAAGAATGGATCTTCTCTTTGGTAAAGTAGGACGGTGAGTATAGCCCAGTGTAACTTCTCACAGGCCCAGAAGCTTATCAAGCAAAGAGTTTTATTATTTTCAGGAAAACAGGGTGAGGGGAAATGGCTTAGGAATGAGAGGGAGGTAAAGCTAACTAAAATCTTCAATGAACTTGTTGGCTTTGGGGAATGTGTTTTGAACAACTTAACTACTATCCCACTCACTAAATAATCTTCTCCTAATCTAATGTAACTAGGTTTAAGATGGAAAGGTAATCTTGCTTGAAGATAGTTGAGATCTAGTAAGTGAGGTGATATTTCTCAGTGCACTCAGCCTGATATAGTCTCTATGGAGTAAACCAGCAAGGTAACACTCTGCTCCCTAAGGTCATAGGTGAGCTAACAAAAAGCAACGCTACACTTCTTCCCAGCCTCCCTTGAACCCCAAAAGCAGTGTCCAAAGTGTCCTCACAAGTTGAGTGTCTTGGCTTTTTAAACCCAGGTTCATAACTGCCTCAACTGTCCCCTCCCCTGGAGTTCTGGGGGGCACTGTGGAATTATATGAGACAGCCTTAACCCCACTCAAGATCATGGATGTTGCAGAACCTGGAACAGTAAATGTGGGGGAAGGAGTGCTGTTGACTTGTGCCATACTACTTGTTGTATAGCCTCCTGCTGGCTGTGCTCCCCTCTTAGTGTACCAAGTGGTTCTTTCAAGTGGTTCTCTGGCATGTAAGTTGCTTTTCTCCAAACCCTTGTTGATTCCTTCCCTCCAATACTCATTTTAAGGGGTTATTTTAAAGTTGGTTGGAGAGGATTCTCATGGTGGTTCAAGTTTTCTCTGCTTCTACTCTACCATCTTGGTTCTACTATTAAACTTATGTCCAGAAATGCTCTCTGACCTCATCAGCACACATTTGCAAATAGGCTGGCTAGAGAAATATGGTCAAGAGTCTCGAGAGATCTGGGTTAAGCGATCAAATTCATAGCTTTTATCAGTTTGTTCCATGCTCTATTCCAAAAAGCTCAAATGGAAGAGTCCAAGTAAATAATGCAATTTAAAAGTTCCATAAAGTCATACCTGTGGGGTTTTTTTTTCACAGTGATGTCTCTGGTCTAAGGAGTGATCAAAATAAGAGACCTTGAAACAACTTGGAAAGATTTCAAGTAACAAAACACAAAGTCTACCATTAGGTTGATTAGCAATATAAGGTATATTATAGCACAGAAGAGAATAGATATGCTTAAAAGCGATGGAATTTTTTAAGAAAAAAATTTCTCACAACAGAAGACAAATTTAGCAAAACATCTATTAATATTGATCCTCAGAAGAGGGATGAGTTAGTTAAAAGCCCAAAAGGACACGATTCCTGTGCCTTTTTCCATCTTCTTAAAATATAACCATAAATAAAATGTATGTGATTACTTATGAAGTTAAAGTTTCTCTCTCCTTTTTTTAAACTTCCCTTTGATAGTTGTTTGTGCTTTAATGTGCTTTAAATGTGTAATAAAAATGTAATGAAAAACATACATTTATTCAATGTGGCAGGCCGAACATATGCTATAAAGCTGCAATCCTATAAAGTTAGGTTTTATGGCACTTCTTAAACCTGTTTTTTCTACTTATGGCCACTACAGTATTGGATAGAATTTAATGCTTCAAAGGAGGAAATTCCCCCTCCAACTTTCACATCACATTGGCAACTACTCAGACTGATTCCCCTCTGCCACCATAGCAATTACCAAGGCCGATTTCCCTCTCTCTTGGTAGAATCTACTAAACTTGACTCTGCTGTGTCCTCTGGTTGAGCCCAACCACCCCTGGCTACTGTATTAGTGTAAGAAAAACAGCCAGGGCCCATTGCCCTGGGACTTGTGGCAGTTTCCCCAGTCTGCTTTAGGGGATCTTCCAATTCTGTCTAGATTTCCCACCATCTCTTTGTTCCTTTCTCAAGTATTTTCTGTGTCCATTTTCTGGGCTGCATCACAGAATAATGGAATGTCAGAATTCAAAGGGACCTCAGTGGTCATGTAATCCAACCCCCAACCAACCAAGACATCTACAGTCTCCCTGATAAGAGACCATACAGTCCTGGTTTATACACTTTCAATGAGGGGAAGGCTACTACCTCCTTTGGAAGACATATATAAAAGTTTGGCCATCTGAGACCAAGAAGAGTAATTGAACTTCTCTTCCACTTGACAGCCTTTAATGCTTGAAGACAGCTGCCATATTCCCTTTAACCTTTCTCTTCTTCACAGGAACTGAAATAAACCATAAGCAGCACCAATGGATTAACTTTCTTAACAGAAGGCTCCCTTATCAAGAATTACACAATGTCTCCCCAATGCCTATAGAACACGGTACCATCTCCTTAACCTGGTATTCAAGGTCCTTCACAATCCAACTCAAGCACAGTACTTGAAGTTACATAGTAAACTCTTAACAAATACTTTTTATTAATTATTCATTCATTTGTTCATCTATCTTCCTAGCTGCATCTCATACTGTTGCTACCAAATGTTCAGCCTTTAAAGGATGAAACATCTTTTGTTTATGTCATTCTTCTTCATGGTACCTGTCATCGTTCCCTGTTCTTTAAATGTGGAAATGTTCATGTTTGTTAATGATTATCAAGTTCACAGTAATAAAAGAGAAAATTTAAAAAAGAAATACATAATTCTCTGCCATAGTAGCCATTGGAAAACATCAATCAATCAATCGACAACCATTCATTAATCTCCTATGTGACAGGCACTGTGTTGCATACTTGGGATACAAAGACCAAAAATTAATCAGACTCAAGGAGCTTCAATTCCATCAAAAACATGCATAATCTATATTGATTTACTAGTATGGAGCCACTAACCTGTGCAATTTGGAGGAAGGGAGCTGCAATGCAATTCATACTCATATGATTCTTTTAAAGTTTATAAAACACATAACTATTTTCTCATCTAATGATCACTATTATCCTATAAAGCAGATGTTATTATTATCTCCATTTTAAAAAGGAAATCAGGATTTCATAAAGGTTTACTGAGTTCCCAAGGATGTTTAGATGGTAGGTGTATAGGAAGGAATTTGAACACAGGTCTTCCTTACATAAGGTTTAGTTTAGCTCTCCATCTACCATATAGATTCCCCCTCATTAACATGAGGGGTTATTGGGAAGGATGGGATCTTTGGTATCTGGGGAGGAAGAATCATAGCTTTAATTTCTCTATGTCATGCCCCATTTTTATTGTATGAATTTATGAAAAGTGACCAAATTTGGAATCAAAAGTCCTGGGCTCAAGTCTTACCACTGCCACTTAGTATTTGTATGACCTAGATTAGTCTTTGACTCAATTCCCTGTACTATAAAATGAGAGGATTTGACAAGTTGATTTTGAAGAGCCTTTATAGATCACAACCTTAAATTTTCATGATCCCAAGATAATCCCACAATAAGCAGAATAGATTCTGGTAAATAATATTCAATGTACTTTTTTTTTCATTTTTTGAGCAAGGACATGAAGGAAGGAAAGGAAGGAAACAGGTACCTATTAAGTACCTATTATGTGCCAGGTGCTTTACAAATACCTCATTTGATTTTCACAATGACCCTGAAAGGTAGATGCTATTATTATAGCTACTTTACATTTGAAGAAACAGAGGCAGACAGCACTTAAGTGACTTGCCCAGACTCATACCACTAAAAAGTGCCTGAGGCCAAATTTGAACTCAGGACTCCCTGACTCCATGCTCCAATGTACCACCAGGTTGAAAACCTAACTCTGCCCTGTCATATAAGATGCCAGAACCTCAGTTTCTTTATTTGTAAAATGAAAGGCATGGGTCTCTAAACTCCTTTCAAACTTGAACAGCCTAGGATGCTATGACTAAATGAGTTCTAAAATTCCTTCCAAAGCACTGAGTCAGCAGGTGTTGATTAACCAATTCTGATCTTGCCCCCTCTCCCCCCCCAGGGAAGAGAATAATTTGTTTTCTGTAAATATCCTCTCTCAGTGGGGAATGATTCTTTATAAAATGCCC
The DNA here is from genome assembly GCF_016433145.1 of Gracilinanus agilis. Classification (NCBI taxonomy): domain Eukaryota; kingdom Metazoa; phylum Chordata; class Mammalia; order Didelphimorphia; family Didelphidae; genus Gracilinanus; species Gracilinanus agilis. The sequence goes on from NC_058130.1 coordinate 51,968,005, forward strand.
AAATCCCATTTGGGAGACAGTTTTACTCAGCAATATAGAGGCTACTCTAAAGTGCCACTATTAAGAGAAACAAATATATAGTTGCTCCAGAACGGCTGCATTTTTAACCAAAGGATGGTGAAAGAAAGTGTTTGAGGTTGGTGGAGAAAGTGTTTATGTTTCTGTTCATGCTGCTTTGGAAATTGGGGAAATGATAGCTGCTCACCAAAAGATATTATTAATGTGACTACACCGTCCATCACTTTTTTGTTTCCTTCTCAGTCACCTGAGAAGAAAATCATAGCCTTTTCTTGTTCACTCGAGACATCTCTTGTCTCACTAACTGCATAATATATAATACATCTGTCTTGGACATGAAATATCAAGATTTTGGAGGTCTTTTTTTTTCTTTTTGTGCCCAAAATCTATGGGGTGCTTTGTGAGTGTCCAAATTTGAAGTCCTGGGTCAGTCAGATTCAAGATCTCTAAAAGAAAGTTTCTGAAGGTTGAATTAATTTGGGAAAACCAAGTGCCCAGCTTGACAGGGCTTGTTCCAAGAAATGGCAAGGAGCATACCCTCCTAAGAGCACAAACAGGAGACCTACCAACCACAGATGTTCTTCTCTATGGACATGACAAGTGACTATCCACAAGCCTTTCCCTATAAGGAGAGATTTGGATAAAGACACAGATGATATGATCATCAAATCTACAGATAACACCAAACTGGGGAAAGAAGCTCATACACTGGTTGACATGTTCAGGATCCCAAAGGATCATTTTTCTCTTAACTCTTACCTTACCTTCTGTCTTCAAATCAATACTAAGTACCAGTTCCAAGGCAGAAAAGCAGTAAAGAACAGGCAGGGACAAAATGATTTGCCTAGGGTCACACAGCTAGGAAGTGTTGGGGGCTAGATTTGAACCCATGACCTCCCATCTCCAGACCTGGCATTCTATTCACTGAGACACCTAGCTGCAACCCCCCCCAAAGGAACTTAAAGGCTAGACTGAAGTAAATCAGATGAAATTCAATCAAGAATAACGTAAATTCCTGAGTACCTGGGCACAAAAAAATCAATTAGACAAATATTATACAGAGAATCAAGTATCTACAGCAGTCATGCTGATAAAAGTTTAGGAGTTTTAGTTGTCAGAAAGCCCCATGTGAATAAGCAGTAATAAGAAGCCTAAAAAAGCTAATACAACCTTGGTATTCATTAAGGGGGGCTGTAATAGCTAATAACAATAGCTAACATTTATATAGAGCTTATTATGTGCCAGGCACTGAAATACCTTACAAGTAATATTTTAGTTGATCTTTATAATAATCTAGTGAAACAGGCACCCTTCTATTTTACTCTTTACAGATGAGGAAACCAAGGCAAAGACAGATTAAATCACTTGTCTAGGACAGGGGGTCTGAGGCTGGATTTGAACTTGGGTCTTCCTGATTCCAGACCCAGCACTTTATCCACTGTGCCACCTCGACATCCTAATAGAGCTTTCAAAAATAGGGAAGTGATAAGCTATTGCACTGTGTCCTAAATAGTCCTCATCTGGAGTTTTAAATTCATTTAAATCATAGCTCAAAAAGATTAATAAGTCAGAGAATGCCCCAACGGGGATAGTCAGGATGGTTTATATTCATGCCATAGAAAGACTGGTAGAAATACCAAGTCAATCATGCAGCTATTAAATCTCACTAACTGTCAAGTACTAGATACTAAGACCAGGGGATACAGGAAAGGAGGAAATCATTCTAACCCTCAAGAAGCTTACAGTCTAATGCGAATGATGGTGCATGAGTTATATAAAAGGTATATTGAAGGTAATCTCAGATGGAAGATGCTAACATGGACATGGAAAGGCTTCTTACAGAATGTAGGATTTTAACTAAGGCTTGAAGGAAGTCAAGAAGAGAGAACATTCCAAGCATGAGGGTCAGGCAGTGAAAAGACAATGGAGACAAGAAATGGAATGTCCTATGTGATGGATGGCAAGAAGTCAAATATCACTGAATCACAGAACCCTCAGAGGAAAGGAAGGTGAAAGAAGAGAAAGGTAGAAAAGGACCAGATTACAAAAGTCTTTAAAGGTCAAACAGAAGATTCTATACTTGATCCTAGAGATGATTGAACCAATGGTGTGACACTGGTTTGGGATGGTTTCAGATCTTTATGATTTTGAGCATCCTCCCTCCCTTCATCACACTATGTCACTGGCATGATTGAGATAGGGAGTTACCTAGAACTGAGGGCCATTTTGTATTTTCCTTTGTTCTGGGGATGGCTGTAGTCAAACAATTTATCACATGAAGTGTTACCAGCTTAGGGTAATGTCTCTCTTTGTACTTAACTAGACTGTTTCTCATAAAGCTTACATAGTATGTTTTTTTTTTTAAACCCTTGTACTTCGGTATATTGTCTCATAGGTGGAAGAGTGGTAAGGGTGGGCAATGGGGGTCAATTGACTTGCCCAGGGTCACACAGCTGGGAAGTGGCTGAGGCCAGATTTGAACCTAGGACCTCCTGTCTCTAGGCCTGACTCTCACTCCACTGAGCTACCCAGCTGCCCCCATAGTATGTTTAATAAAGGCATTTGATTCAGAATCCTCTTCCAAATAAGCTGTACCTTAACATTCTAATGAAATATAAAAGAGATAAAGATAACTACCACATCAACTCAAACCTACTTTTAGGATCCTATGGTGTTCGTGCTTGTAGGGAAAATAATTACATTGCTGTTGTGATGGAAAGGGATCATGCATTAGAATTCACCAAACAACTGAAGATAGGTGATTCAGTAATTATACCTTATCCAGGGCAATTTCATGAGTGTGTGTTTCACTGAGTATGGAGGCCCTGTCCCATATGTCTCATAACCATAGCTTCCCAGTAGAATCACAATTAACACTCCTTTGCCTAAAGGTATGGAATTTGAAAGGCACAATCATGGGGCACAGGGGTACAACCTTGTTCACTAAAGTGATTGTCATTCCAGTCCTTCAACTGACCTCACAGTCCTCCATTAGCACATGGCAGGTTTGTCTGGTTCTTATATTCCTTCCCAACCTGGCCTATTGTTATGATATACTTTGTAATTCCTGTGGGAATGAAAATCAAACTATCTCAACTCCTAGGACAATTATGTCTGAAAGTGGAATAGCCTCTAGGCTGCTTCTTCTCTATTCTCATCAATATTCAAGTGATTTTCTCCAAGTGAAAGTATTTCTAGTTATCCCTCTGAACACTAGACAGGTCACTCAGAAAGACCATTGTCCCAGGGACAATATTACTAGAGTTTACATTCAATGAAAGATTCAAGTCAGTAAACCAGGATCCCTTGTCAGTCACCATTACCAGGAATCCAATTAGCTCCATTCCCAGGAGCTTAGAAGTGGAGAGAAATAAAATATCATCAAACCATGTTAACCATCCTGTTATAGCACCCTTCTTCTAGGGTGAGTGGAAAGAGAGAATGGGAAAAAGAAAAGAGTAGAATTTGTGGATTTAAATCATGGTACAATTTGAGCATTTGAGGCAGCTTAAGAATCACCAAATCAATGATTCTTTTCTTTCTCCTCAATTTTGAGGGAAGTTGGGGTTCTTGTGAAATCATCTACCTTAAAAGTCTGGCAATGGGTTTTGCTTTTCCTTGAGAAGGAAGAAAAAAGGAGAATTCATCAATACTGCTTGAAAGTTAATTTTGTTACAAGTGAGGCCAGAGCATTGGAGGTACTATAGTCATTCCACCAATGACTCGTTTCATTTATCACAGAATACAGTTGTGTTGTAGCTGTTCCCACATCAGTACTTCTGAAATAGCTTAACAAAGATAGACTTTTGGACATAATATGTTTGGCATGCAAGGCGGCTTAATGTTGTCTTGATCTGTGCACTCACAGGATCAGCCAATTATTGACTATGAATTGTAATTTGTGGAATGTCTATTTAGTCAATCAACTAGCATTTATTAATTTTCTGCTGTGTGCTAGGGACTGTGTTAAATGTTGAAGATAGAAAGAAAGCAAAAAATTAAAAAAATAACAACAATAACAACAAATCCCTGGTCTCAAGGTGCTCACAAGTCTAATGGAGGAGATAGCATGAAAATAGCCATGTAGAAACAAGTTTTATATAGGATAACTCAGAGATACCCAAAAAAAGAAAGATATTGTTATTTACAGGATCAGAAAAAGCTTGTAGAATGTGGACTCTTAGGTGAGGTTTGAAGAAATCCAGAGAAGCTAAAAAACACAAATGAGATGGGGTGAGGGAGAGGAAGCCAAGGAATGAGGAAGAGGAAGAGGGTGAAAGTTCCAGGCATGGAGAATAACCAGTAAGAATGTGGAATCAATATCATGTTCAAGGACAAAAAGAAAGCCAATGTCACTTGATCACAGAATTGGAATTGGTGGGAGTGGGGGGAGAGATCTTAAAATGCTCAAATTATAAAAGACTTTACAAGTTAAAGAAAAGATTTTATCTTTGGTTATAGAGGCAATAAGGAGAAAGAGTCAAAAGGAGGGAGGGAGGTGAGAAGGAAGGGGAGAGAGAGAGAGAGAGAGAGAGAGAGAGAGAGAGAGAGAGAGAGAGAGAGAGAGAGAGAGAGAGGTCAAAGATGTCACTCAAGTAATGAATAGGAAGACGATGGTACCATCAATGGTATAGAGAAGTTAGGAATAGAGGAGAGTTTGGGACAAAGATTGTAAATTCAATTTTGGTTATACTGAGCTTGAAATGTCTACAAGGCATCCAGTCCAAGAAGCCAAGATGTTTTGTTTCTTACATAAATAAATAGGATGTGGCTTCTGTGGTAGGAATACATATCCTGAACTAAAGCATGGTTTTCTTTTTTAGTTTGATGTTTGTTCTTTTGTCAAATAGAAAGACTGTCAAGAAACATTGTAGAGAAAGTCGCTAACACAGATCTGAGAGTCCAAGTTTATCACAGCTGTCAGTTCTCTTTGGCATAAGCAGACCAGGACAGCACATCTAAATTATTTCAGATTGACTGTCTCCCATAATAAATGTTTCTGCGGAGAGCCACCTTGTACCAGCACAGAGAGGCAGCGCATCTCCCAAACTCTCAGAAGTAGGATATTTAGGCTGCCCACAAGCATAGCATTGCATCAGCATTTACTCCCCCAAATCCTTGTACATTATGGCCTACTAGTATATGCAGTCCCAGCTCTGAAACATCCATTGCATAGTGGAACAAAAAAAATCAGGTAAATAAAGTAAGGTCTGCCATTCTTATCCACCATTTTTTCCCTAATTCAACATAATTCAACAAGTGTTCATTAAGCATCCACATCCATTATGTCAGGCACTATACTAGGCACTGGGAATACAAAAATTGAAAAAGTGAAAAAAGTTCCTGCCCTCAAGAAGTGGATGCCCTACTTGGGGGAAGGCTACATGTAAATAGATAAAGAAATTCATAATTGTTGATATGTATACTAATATAAACATAGATATTTCAAGATCACATTGAAAGAGAGTGTAAACTGACCCTTCTCCCTATAATCCACAGCATTAGTAGCTCTTCCTGGATCAGTGGTAATCTGCTTTGCCAGAGTCCCTCTGACATGGGGATCTAGGGACCAGCCAGGAAATGAAGGCGATGAACATTTTTTTTTTGTAAGGGACTAGGACTTGTATCTTATGAGAAGTGGTTCAAGTACAGACTTGAGACTAGGAAATCTTCCAGTAGAAGCACCCACAACTTTTGTACTTCCATATTATAAATGGATATATGGAATACCATGCTTCTTTCCTGTCACTATAATTTATCCTATATTTCTATTATTTTTCTCCCAATGGTTTGTGAGCAAATCTTCCTCTTTTATTCTTGTCTTTAGCAAAATTTATCTTTTGAGCAACCTTAAGCTGCCTCTCCTCCAATCTTTTCTGTGCTCTATAACAGAAGTATTAATGACCTGTGACCCACAACACTCCTGTTTGTGAGTCAAACCAGATTAAAATGTAGTTAAGAAATAGTTAATAAAATAAATTAAAATACACAAGGACAGAAGTCATGTTAATATGTGGTTTTCTAAGATAATGTATAAATTCATAGGAATCTTTATAGATGGCTTAGCGGTTCTCATTTCTATTTGAGTTTAACATTACTAATCCATGATATTAAATACCAACTAAGAATAATTTTGTATAAGGACAAAATAATTTTATAAAATATTAATACAATTATTATTTGATAAATTAAAACATTATGTTATATATAAGAATATATTATATTATGTTATACCATAACATACCATTTTATATCATGTCATGTCATGTTATACTATACCATATTGTATTATTAAATATTTTAATACATTTCATTAAGGACTAGGAAAGCCAAATTCCATATGATCATTATTCATAAATAAGTGTAACAGTATTACCGTATCACTGTTAAGATAGATAGATAGATAGATAGATAGATAGATAGATAGATAGATATCACATTTGAAGGTAAAATATTTTACTTGAGTTCAAAAAAATCAAAAAAATCAACTGTACAAGTCCAGGATGTACAGGCATGGTTGACCTTTCTATTTGGAAGAATTTGGAAGAAGAAAAAATAGTCTGGTGGTTTTAGGGTACTACAAACTCAGTATGATATAACAGCCTCATATTTTGGGATGCTACATCAAACTTTATAGACCTGTGCCCTTTAGAATTATATATGGTCTATTATATTTGAATCTACATGCCATATTTGAAGAGGGAAATTGACAGGCTGGAATGGATAGAAAGTAGAAATCAGGATAACAAAGAAAATGTGTGCCATGTTATAGAAAAATTGTTTGAAGAGAGTAGGACTATTTATCTTAGAGAAAAATAGATATAGAGTAGACATAATAGGAATCTTCAAGTTTTTATGACTTTATTATTTATTATTATTTATTATATATATTTGATATATATATAAATATATATATTTATTATTTATTATATAGAAAGGAAAGTAGGCTTTATTACTTAGTATCAATGAAGAGAAATAGTGACAGAGAATGAAAATCATTTTCCCATTTGTTTTCAATTCACCCCCTTACCTATGGTGCTCAGACCTGGTTGCTGAGATCCCATCCAATTCCAAGATTTTTTTTATTCTGTGACTCCTTAGGTTTTCATGAAACTGAAACATATTTTAGGAATTCTGTTTATAAATGATGCAGGTAATATTTTATAAGGATTTAGGAGATAGCTCCTTTCTTTCTTCCTCTGACTTTACCTAGAATTCTATTGTTGTTGCTCTTTATCCCCATCAGCATTCAAGTGTGGTATTAGCCAGAGCTGCACAGGTCAACTGATTAGAAGGAAAGTAAAAAGGATGGTTTTATTTTAAACTTATGACTTTTATGACATCTCTTGATGTCATATAAAATTTTTATGAGAAACTATTGATATATTATAACAATATAATAGCCAAGGGCTGGCACTCTCTTCTTTCTCTCTCTCTCTCTCTCTCTCTCTCTCTCTCTCTCTCTCTCTCTTACTTTTTTTTTCCATTCCTTTTTCTTTTGTTGGGAGAGCAGCACTGTTCCTAATATCCAAGATGATGGGTTAGAAAAATTAAGTCCTTCCTTTTAAAAAAAACAGACTAAATTTGGGGGACAGTTAAAATGAGCTCCCTGAAGCACTTGAAATAAAACTGATCTCTTCCTGGGTAACCCTTATAAGTGATCTTTGAAATTAAATGAACTGCCCTGAAATAAGTAGTCTAAACTTTATCTCCAATTCCCACTCATACCCAGATGTAAAATCAATTGTTTCTTCTTCTGCTGCCTTCATAAATGTTTTGTTCTATGAAAAAACGTTTCCAAAGAACTTACTTTTAATATAGTAGTTATAAAAAAGAAGGATTAGAAAAAAGTATTATCAAAATAGCTGAATCCTTTTCTTTGGATTTCCTGTGGATTAAGAATATTAACTACTAGATAGATACGTCTTTGGTACCCCCCCACTTCTGTCTCTTTCTCTCTTTCTCCCTCCCTCCCACCCTCCCTCCCTTCTTCCCTAAATTCCATTTGCGCTTAAGGATAAGAGGAAATTTTATCCTTACCTTTCTGAACTATAAATCTAGGAATACCAATTCTCTCAAAAATTCATAACAAAAATATAGGCAAAATCAATACAAGGAAACTGAGAAGCAGATGCAATGATCCTAGTAATGATGGGGAAGGGATTAGGAAAGCTTTCTCCTGGGAAATCACATGTGACCTGAGCCCTAAAAAATTTTTGGCATTCTTAAAAAGCCTTAAAGGAAGAGAGATCATATTTAAGGAGTAGAATACACTCATGTGGCATTAATTTAGGTCCTTTATGAACCCAGTTGTTGCCCTGTAGTTTATTATGAGGTAGAAGCTTCAATTCTTGCTCCCAAAGAGCTTTAAAAGGTTGGCCATTCTGGGTAAATCAACTGATTTACATGAATGCATACATGCATGAAAATACATGAATTTACAAGAATGAAATGCAAGAAATATATATTACATATATATTATCTACAATGTCCTTGTTGAGCACTATTGATAATATCAAGATGAATAAAATAGTCCCTATCCTTAGGCAACTTCTCTTTTTAAACAAAATTAATAACATTTATGTGACTCAGATGCCGATGTTTTTAATATTTAAAGGATTTCTTTCTTACTAGAAAGTCAGAACAGATAGCAAGGGAAGGAAGGTCTGAGATCAGGGATTTGGAATTTGAAACTGTGTAAAGGAGGCAAAGTGAGGTGCGGCAGGGAAAACTGAAGGAATAGGGCTAGAAAAGGCCTTTGAGTTCCATGTTTTGAAGATATTGTAAAATAACATGAGACCATGAATACATTGTCTATGCCAGGAACAAGTACTCTCTACTACTAACAAATGGACTTTTTTATGCTTCAAGTTGGAATGTGAAGTAGGAAAGATTGGAGAAATGAGTATTAGAATATGGATGGAAATGCTTCCTTTCCCAATGTTTCTCCTTTGGAAACCTGGATTTACATAGAGGATTTCATGAAACATAAAGCTCTTTTCTTCATGGAACTTAAAATCTAGCTATACAAATAAATTACTTCATGGGGGAAGAGTAGAAAGTAACTAAGTGCTAAAATATTAAATGCATATCAAATGTATTGCCTTCTTGGGGAGGGGGAAGGGGTCACTATAAAGGAAAAACATAGATTGTAAACTGTCAAAAATAATTGTTAAAAATTGCATAAAGGGGCAGCTTGATAATCAATGGATTGAGAGCCAGACCTAGAGATGGGAGGTCCTAGGTTCAAAACTGACTTTAGACACTTCCTAGCTGTGTGACCCTTGGCAAGTCACTTAACCCCCTTTGCCTAGTCCTTACGACTCTTCTGCCTTGGAACAAATTTATAGTATTGATTCTAAGATGGAAAGTAAGAGTTTAAAAAAATAAACTGTATAGACATGTAATATGGAAAACAAAAATAAAATATTAAGTTCATAAAAAAGGATGAAAAGAAGATCATTGCAGGCTGGAATCATTGGAGTAGAATTTCTTGAATTCCTGCAAATGAAATAACAATAATGACATATTTATAGGACACTTTAAGTTTCATAATGTCTTTTTTGCCATGAGTTTGTCTGCTTAGCCATCCTTGAAAATATCATAGTTAACTGCAGATACCTAGCTGCAAAGAATAAGGAGGAGAATCAGAATACAACAACCTGGCTCCAATAAGGATTAAGAGGCAGATTTCCATTTACTAACTAGGTTGAACATTGTTTAGAACTGGCTCATTCTTTAGGAAACAATTAGAGCTGTCCAAAGAGAATGGGTTGCTTGAGACATTCTTCTTCATTGGTGGTCTTCCATCAGCAGATGAAAAAAAGGAATGAGCAAAGATTTATGAAAGGCCAACTGTGTCAGACACTATGCTAAGCAGTCCATGGAAATGACAGTTCAAGATGTCCAGAAGATAGCTTGTAGGCAACAGGGAAGAGATTAGTGAAAAAATGCATTTAACAGAAGTCAGGATCTGATGAAGAAGACAACTGAACAATAATAAAAACGAATGCAAAGGGCATTGTCCTCACAAGGAGAATGGTCACTTCATCAAATGAGAAGGGGAAGAAGCAAGACAGAGTTGGGGAAGATATATGAATAATGAATGACTGGCAGGTCAGAAATAATAAGGGGCTCTCAGACAATGGCCTCAATGTTTTCAGTTAAGTGTGAGTCAAGGGTCTCAGCAGTGAAGGTCAGATGAGGAAGTAGCATGGAGCTTTAATAAGGGGTGAAAAGGTTTGGAGAAGTTCTTATGGTGGGAAAGTGACACAGTTAGAGCTATTTATGCATCAGTTAAATGAAAGCCCAGGTGAGATCATATATCATATCTTCATTCATCAGCATATGAATTGGAGTGAAAACAATGGATATGGGAGTGATCCAATTTTGGAGCTTGACAATATATGGTCAGAGATAGGATAAACAAGCACAGGACTCAAGTGTACATAGCTAAGAGTTGTCTTTCAGTCATTTCAGTCATATCCAACTCTTTGTGACCCCACTTGAGATTTTGTGAAAAAGGTACTGGAGTTGTTGGCCATTTCCTTCTCCAGCTCAGATAAAGAAATTGAGGGGCAAATAGGAGTAGGTGACTTGCTTAAGGTCATACAGTTAGTAAGTCTGAACCATGATTTGAACTCAGGTCTTCCTAAATTCAGGCCTGTTGCTCTATCAACTATAGTATCTAGCTGCCCAGTGTAAAACTTTACTGATCTACAGAGATAACAAGATAGGGAAAAGAAGAAAAAATAGCCAAAAGAAGGATGATGGACGGGGAAAAAATTGAAAGGTGAAAAGATAGGAGGCCACTGTTATGACCAAGATCGGGACTGGAAGTCATAAGGAAGAGACAAAGATGGAATGATAAAATATGATCAAGTTAAGGGATTTTAGAATTCATGACTATAAAAATAGAACACTTCTGAGTTTTGGCAAGATCAAAGGTATGACTATATCTGGGTATAGCTGAGGCTGAGTAAAGCTTTAAGTTGTAAAAAATTAGTAGATTGAAGAACTGGAAAGTTAGAATGTTCAAACAAGTATCAATGTGTATGCTGAAGTCCCCTTACATGAGGAAAGAAGTTGGGATATGAGAAAGACAATGAACCTAGCACTGAAATTATCATGGAAAGAAGCAGTCTCCTGATCATTAGCAGATAATAAATACCAGAATCATGATTAAGTGCATGGACTGAATGGATTAAATGAAGAAAGATTACTGAGTGGTGATGTTAAAAGATTCTAGGAATGGTGATGAGGAAAAAGGAACATTCTGACTTCCCTAATCCAAGCAGTGAGTTGGGAGATATGAGTGAAAATGTAACCAATACTAGAAAAAGTAGTTAAAGATTTCACTTGATTAGCAAGGATCCAAGTCTTAATGTGTACCTAATTATCAAAAGAGCAAGGAAAGACTTAAATTGAAAGAAAGTTAAAAAAAACAAAACAACTTTGAAACAGAAATTCTTTTGAGTACATGGAAAGGGACTGAGTAGACCTGGAAATGGAAACTGAATGGAGTAAAGTTTGGGAGTATTCCAGTAAGAACACAGGCAACTGGGAATGGGGAATGGGTTTTACATAAGCATTCAGAATCATCAGATTGGACAGTAATATAGAGAGACTATGACAGATAGGAGTGGGCTAACCATTGAGAAATGGGTTCACACAAATTATCAGTGACTGGATAAATGTCCATTAAGGGACTCAGCTGGATAGTATATGGTTAGGGTCTTCCTTGAACAATGTAACCTTGTGTCAATTGGTGATATTATGTCCTATGAAGTCTAAAAGACTTGATTCTAAATAGCAGGAACAAGGGAAAGTAGAGCCTGGGGGAGGCAAGACAGGAAGGAAAAAACTGGAAATGTGAGATGAATTTATTCTGAGATTGGCCTCTGGAATCCAGAAAAGCCAGAGACTTAGATACAGGGCCAACACTGGGTACCCAGCAAAGATTCAGGAATGAAACAATGCTTTCTAGAAAGTCTCAAGAGCAAGGATATCAAAAGTCTATGGGTCAAAGAGACTGTGGCTTCTTCATGCTTCTTGGAAGACTCAATGATAAGCCCTACTAGGCCTAGCATGGTAATTTCATACATAGATTTAGAAATGGAAAAAAGTGTTAGAAGCCATTAATCTATCTTCCTCATTTTACAGATTAGAAAATGGAGTTTCAGAGGGATTAAGAGACTTGTCAAGGGTATTCTGTTTGTGTGTTAAACTGAACTGAGTATTTCCCCTGATAGTCCATGTTCTTAATAGTTCTCAACATATCTTGCATTTGGATGTTCATTATTAAGTTAAGAATTTCCCTTATGGTTCATATATTTGATGGTTCTCATTAAATGCTTCTCTCCCTTGAGCAAAATTGTGTCTTTATTTCCTGAGGTTTGCCCTGCCAGGAATTCTAGTGTCCAGAAAATCCCAAGATTAATGTCCCTTAAAAGATTTATGGTGAAAGAAACTTACTAACATTTCTCTAAACAACCCAGAGAGGTAGTGAAAGTATTATCATCCCTGTTTTACAGATGAAGAAACTGAGGCTTGTCAGAGAGTGTAAAGAATTTGCCAAATGTCAAAGTGAGGATTCAAATGGAAATCTTCTGACTCCAGGATAATTGTTCTTTTGTGTAAGAGGACTGTGAAGGGTAAGCCTTGAATAAATGGAAACTAGAGAAAGAACTTATAGGCATGGATAACAGTGTAAAGCAAAGACACAGCTATGGAAATAAGCATAGGGATTTCCCCATCTCCCCACCCACCCAACTATGGGAAGAGATGATCAGGGGTTAAAAGGAAAGGAAAAGGGGGTTGGATAGTTAGGATGGGACCAGATTCTGGGAGGACCAAGAAGGTCAGAGAGAAGTTTTGACTTGCTACATGTGCTAGGTTTGAGTTTAAGAAAAAGAATGAGTGAATTTTTAAAAATATTAAGCATTTACCATATGCCAAACATTGAGATTTCCTTCTGGGAGTGAAAATGGGAGGAGAATTGGTGATAATTTAGATGATATGAAAGCAAAAGCTGCAATAAAATTTATTTTTAAGTGATATTACAAAAGCAGAGAACAATTATGAGGAATGAGTTAATCAATTTAGGCTGGACAGGGGAAAAGGTGTCATTTAAGTGCTAGGTCATTGCCAAGTAACTTAAGGCACAAATGTCTACCCTCAAGTTCTAATTGTGTTCTTATTGTTTCTTCACACCCTCCATGTCCAAATTCTTTAGGACATATTCATGTAATGCATGCATAGCTTACCACTTGTTCATCAGTTTATAGTAGAAGAGCAGGGCTTCTTAATTTGAACCATAGATCTCCATCATGGATCTCCAAGGGATCTGGGGATAGATTTAAAGGGGTTCTTGAACTTGAATAGGGGAAACTTCATTTGATTATAACAGATTTCCTTTGGAATCATATGTATTTTATTTTATGTGTTTAAAACTATTATTCTGAGAAGATATACATAGGCTTTATCAGACTGCCCAAGGGGTCTAAGACAAAACAAAGCTCAACAATCTCTATATAAGAAATTTAGGAACACTGAAAAATTAATTGAGTTGCCCAGGATCATGCTTATTATATGTTTCAGAGGTAAGTCTTTCCTGACTCCGAGACAGGCCTGTCTATCCACTCTGCCATGTTGACGATTATCCTAATTTACATGGTTTTATTAAGCAATAAATTAATTTTATGAAGGAATAAATTAATCAATTTCCACAGTCAAGCAACAAACCTTGGTTTCTTAGTTCTTCCCAATGAAGCAATTTGCAACGTTTTCAAAACTCTTTGTAAGACCTGGTCCTCACAGGAGCCCAAAAACTAAAGGTAGTCAAAAAAGAAAATATGAGCTATATCAAGGTGGTAACCAGTTCTAATTGCATCAGGTAAACTGGAACCTTTCCAAGTAGGACCTATAATCAAAATGTCATCAGTCTGCCTCTTCCTGTTTTTTTTTCTAATTTCTTAGAAAAATAGTGATTAACAGAAAATGTGTAACATTTCAATGTTATTCTCAGTGTCCTATGCAGAAAGGTAAATTGTGATGAATCACAGCATTTAGATAATATTCCCATCCTGCCCTTTGAATTACTCTCTTCCTGCTTGTTTTCTCCCTCCATACTCCTCTTCTCCCCATCTTCTGCCTCCACTTCCCTGAGCTAAGGACTCCTTTCAAATCTAAAATCCCTTTAGCTAATATGACTAAAAGAATAAGGGAATAACATTCAGAAAGCATCAGGCATTTCCTGTGGAAGTGGTCCCGGGGAGGTTGTTTTGTATCCCAAGCTATTTACAGTTGCTGCTGTTTTACTTTCTATCGTCTCTCCTCTTTTGTTAATTCCACAGGGGGCTTCTCGTTGGGAGTTCTTCCCATAAAGCAAGCAGAAGTTTTCTCTGGTTTTCCCATCATCTGTGTTCCTATTTAATCAAGAGAGCTAATCAACTGTGCAGCTGATAATAGCTGTCAGTAACATTTCCTCTGCTGTGATTGATGAACCAGACTTTGGAGTTAATGCTTTGCTCAAAATTAGATGACAATGGAATGTAGATTAACATCGTATTTCAAATTAAAAAAAAAAAAAAGATGGATGCTTAGGAAGCCTAATAAAGGTAATTCTCACACAGGTTTGAGTGGATTTCTAGATCCAAGTCATCGATGAGTTTGGGTGGATCCCTAGATTCAAGATTTCAAATATAAATAGTGACCGATGGATTGCCCTTGAAGAATTTATAGTATGCTAGCAAGGGTGGCCCCCAGGAGAAGAGGTAGAAGAGTTTCTTAATTCTATATGGGCTCCTATATGAGTACTTCATAGTCCCTCATGGTGCAAATAAAACCCATTTTATGTTTGAAGCCAATGAATTTGAGTGTTTTAAAGAGAACCAAATGCGACTATTGGAAGAGTGTCAGGTAATGTAGTTTCTACATCCATCCTAGGGAGAGACTGAGTGATCCATCTCCTTTTAGAAATCTCTGCGAAAACACTGAATGAAATAGGCTAATGAGTACACTAACAAAGAATTGCTTAAATACTATAGTATAGATTCATAAAAGGACTGCTAAGTAGTAGAGTAAATAGATCACTAGGGCTGAGGTCAGAAAGACCAGAGTTCAAATGCACCCTTAGACACGTACCAGCTAGTTGTGCAACCCTGAGCCAGTCACTTAACCCTGTTTGCCTCAGTTTTCTCATCTGTAGCTAGAGAATGAAATGGCAAATCACTCCTTTATCTTTACTAAGAAAACTCCAAATGGGTTCATGAAAAGTCAGACATGATAAAAGGATTGAACAACAAAATAAATTCAGAAAGAATAAAGTCACATTTTTTTGAAAGTGGGTGTCTCTCTCCTGCCTGGGCTGGAAGTACAGCTGCTATTCACCCATATCCTCTTGCTAAATGGCACAGAAATTCCATTTCCAAGGGTCAAGCTTTGCTCCTCTCATCCTCACTATACTGGTGCTGGACTAAGGTTCAAATATCTAATCAACTTTGGCTCAAAATGGCTGAACTAAGGAGCACTACCAGCTTTAGCCTCCCCAACAGCATTAGGAAACATGTGCCACCATACCAGTAATCACTTTCAATATTAACTTTCTTTTTAACCATGAAACAGGTATGTCGAACACCCCATTACTATTCTCAAGTTTTGAGGGAGTTTTTTTTGGTGTGCTTTTTGTTTAATCAAAAAATCTTCTTAGTAATGATCTCAATGGGCCATCTTGATAGACTGTAACCATTATTTTTTTTTCTCTACAGAGAAATGTACTTGAAGTGTTTATCAGGTTGAAAAATAAGAGCTCTTGGGTGGCTTTTTCAGCCTTTCTAATGGAAAAAAAACCCTAAAACTTTTACTTTGATTCAACAGGGGAGGTAGATTTTTAAATTATTAAGTTTCTTATGACAATGAAATTGTATTATTGCACTATAAAATTGAGCAGAATGCAAAAGAATCATCTGAATAACAAGTAATCATCATCTCTTGATTTTTTAAAATCATTTTCAATTTCTAGAGATAAATCTTTTGAGGATAAAGAAATGTCAGAGCTTAGTTTACCATTTCTTTCTCCAATCCTCTATCCCACTGATTCACATTTTCTTTATATTAAATGCTTAGCCTATGAGAAAAATTTCTGGACAGAGTTCCCAAGTCAACAATCATTCATTAAGTACCTACTACATCCCAGGGACCTGGCTAAATAAGCATTAGGAATACAGAGAAAGGCAAAAACAGTCCATGGTTTCAAGAAGCTCATAGTCTCATGGGAGAGACAATAAACCAATAATTATGTCTGGACAAGATATATACAAGATAAATTAGGTTTAATCTTAAAGGAAGGCATTAAGATTAAGGAGGATTGGTCTAGATTTTTTACCAAAATGGGGACTGAAACTTGAAGGAAGCCAGAAAAGCCAAGAGGTGGAAATGGGGAGGAAGAGTATTCTGGACATTGTGGGTAGCTGGGAAAAATGTCTACAGTTGGGAGGTGCTGGAAAACATCAAGGAGAACAACGTTATTGGATCACAGAGCTATGAAGGAATAAAATAGGGTTTAAGAAGACTGGAAAGACAAAAAGGAATCAAGTTATAGAGGATTTTAAAAGATAAAGAGTGGATTTTATATTTGATAATGGAAGCAATAGGGAGTCAGCAGATTTGATTAAATAAGGGAGGAGGAGCAGAAGAGGGATGTGTAATATGGCCAGACTTGCACTTTAGAAAGATAAGAATGACCACTGAATTGAGGATGGAGTAGAATGGAAGAGATTTGAGGCATGGTGATGAACCAATAAACTATTGTAATAGTCCAGGCTTAATGTCATCATTATATTCATTATAATCTTGATTTGGGTGCTGGACCACAGTGGGAAACTGTTATAAGTTTGTTAATATTAATAATGATGATGATTCCTATTGGTATAGAAATTCAAAGTTTGTAGACCATATAAATGTTACCTCTTTATAAATGCTAGCTCTCAACATGGTGACATAGGTACCATACACGTTACTATTTCACAATGTAAGAAACTGAGGCTCAGAGAATTTAAATAACTTGCTCATGGTTACTCAGCTAGCCAATGCCAGAGACCACCTTTATCCATGCCTTCCTGAGCTCACCAGAACCCTATTCTTTCTAACCTGCTGCCTCTTTGATGTCCTTGGCCAAAGCAATTTCTTAAATTCTCAACTAACATCATATCAAGCTCCCATGAAATGTCCCCATTCCCTCATCCAAGTATTTGTTTTTCTCCTTATTCCCTGGACCAACAAAGCATTTCTCCCAGGTCCTATTTGCCCATTACTTTCCTCAGGTTTTTCCATTAGTGCCAGCTAAGGTTTTAGTTAATACCTTTAGGTGTCATCCTACCTAAGGCTGTTTTTCTATTAAGACAAAGGAGAGAACTCTAATACAGAAAAGCCTTCCAGGGGCAAAAGAATGTGTTTTTTTTTAAAGATGGGATTACATTCTAGAGGAGTACAGGAACTGAGACAAAAAAAATAATTTCTCAGGAGGATACCGGCAACTGGAGAATTCAGAAAAGATCTCCCATAGGAGGTTGCACTCACTCTGACAGACTAGGTATTTTATGAAAAATGATAAGCATTGTGCTAAAGTAGATAGAGACCAAAGTCCAAGACAAAAACTTCCTAGCCATGTGACTTTGGGTAGGTCACTTTGATTCTAATTCTTCTAAGCAATAAGGGGATAATAATATATGCATTAGCTTCCTTGTATAGTCAATGTGAAGGATGCATTTTTCAAATTACAGAAGAATTGTTTACATGACAATTATTGTTATTTTTTTTGTCATTATGTCACCCTATAAAATCCTCCTCCTAAACCTTTTCCTGGTTATGCCATTGGACAATTATAACCAGAGTGGACTGGATGGGGTTTGGCCTTAAGAAATGGAAATTTACATGTATTTTCTCTACAGTTTTTGTACTCCTTTAACAAGTCAGAAAATTGAACTGAGCACCTAGTTAGCAAAAATATTTAAAGTAGGAAGCTGTTGTTATTCAGCCACTTCCAATTCTTAGTGACTCCATTTTCAATTTTCTTGGCAAAGATGGAATGTTTTACCATTTTCTTTTCCAGCTCATTTTACAAATGAGGAAACTGAGGCAAACAAAGTTAAGTAACCTGCCCAGGGGAACATAGCTATTAAGTGTCTGAGGATAGATTTGGACTCAGAAAGCTGACTCAGGTCCAGCACTCTATTCTGTAACACATTGCTACCCAAAGTAGGAAACTATTAGATGAGAATTCCTTCCTTCAGTTACTAAAGCTCAGGCAAGATCTGCCCTAGTCAGGCTCTTGCCTCCTCCTTCTGCTGGTAAATAGGACCTGAGAGATGTGTTATGCTGGCCTAGGGAATGAGAAGAAAAATAAATACTTGGAAGAAGGAATGGGGAAGTTTCATGGGAGCTTGATAAGATGTTAGTTGAGAGTATCTTTGTCTCCTCCAGCTCAGGCTTAGAGTTCTTTATCCTTTGAGCATCCTATTACAGCAATTAAATTTGAAAGCAAATTTTTTTTTCTTATTAGAACTTAGTAAATATAAACTAATGTGAATGTCACAATATACCAATTTAAAAAATAAAACAGAACTAAAAGAAAAAAAGAAAAAAAGAAACTAAGAATGAGACAGATTTTTGAGACATATCTAATACAAAAATTTGTTTCTCTTGATTAGCATGTTTATTATAATTAATTACATGTTTATAACAAATTAAATGCATTACCGTTGTAGCATTTTATGTTGTTAAATATTTAAAAAGAAAAATATAGATGATTTTTAAAAACTATGAATTTTTATTATGATTCAGTTTTGTCCCCCACTATGTATGAACACACAAATTTATATATAAGAGAAGACTCAACATTGGAGAGATTGCTAATAATGCTGCATGCTTACCTGAGCAGTAGAGTTGGACAAGTTCTATATATTAGAATATATCAAACCATACGTGGGGTGAATTCACTCTGCTGGGAGCGAGAAAGATCTCTGCTCAGACTAAGAGAGAGATCCTGATATAACTCAAGGAAACCAAGGACTTCTTAAGAGTCAGCTTCCTCTAAATGTCTACAACTTCTAGTCTTTTTCTCTCTCCTCTCTCAAGGCAGTCTCAAAGAGAATTTGGAACCACATGGCTCTCAGCACCAATTTACCCTCATGCAGTCACATAGCATCATATCAGCTTTCTCTTCACTAATTAGGAATTCCTTTCTACATATGCAGTGACATTCTCCTAAATGTGGAAACCTGGGCTACGTATATAAACAGCATGTTATTGGGTTCTGCTTCCTAATTCATTCCATTATCCATTTATGGGTAAGATTATTCTATTCATGTTCACTATTATGACTATCAGTTATGAATTTCACTTAAACTTATAATATGTTCTTTCTCCTCATGGTTTCCCCATCCACTTTACAAAGAAATGATTGGAGAAGGAATATGTTTATTATTAATAATCTCTATCAAAAGGAAGTGAGTCCTACTGTTTTGCCCCTTTTCTCTTCACCAAAACCATACATCATTTTTTAGAATCTCAGTTTTTTAATCTTTGGTTCTTCTATTTTCTTCTTTTCTTTATAAATACTTTTTATAATGGGATCATTACAGAAGCTTGTTTTGCTTCTAACTCCTCCTTTGTTAGCCCTGTTTTCTCCTCCTTTACATTGTTATTCTGTTCCTGTCACAAATACTGCCACACTTTATTTTAATATATTTCCATAGCAAACTGTGCATGTGTGAACATGGCTCAAGCTCCCTCTTTCTAGTTTACATAAGAGTTAATGAGATACCTGCTCCCCTACCAACCATTTCTTCCATATTTGTTTATGTTTCTTCTCACATGCCCCATTTTGGTTAAATAGTAGATTCTTCCCTCTAGTTCCTCATTTCTTTCACAATGTATTCTTTTTCCTTTCCTTTCCTTTCTTCTTTTTTTTAAACCCGTACCTTCCGTTTTGGAGTCAATACTGTGTATTGGCTCCAAGGAAGAAGAGTGGTAAGGGTAGGCAATGGGGGTCAAGTGACTTGCCCAGGGTCACTCAGCTGGGAAGTGTCTGAGGCCAAATGTGATCCTTTCTTCTCTTAAAACCAGCAAAACCTAGCTTGACCCCACCCAGACCCTTACTTTGGTCTAATTTAACTCTCATTCTGATCCCTGAAGGCATTAAATTTTGAAGGGAAATTTTTATTAGATAAGTTTATTAATCTTCTGTTATAGTGTAGGAATTTTAGTATCATTTAGCAGTCTGCAATCATTCAAATCAATCTGCCTTTCTAGGTTTCTCTTGATTCTGGTGTTTGTATTTCAAAGTTTCTATTCAGTTTTTATCTTTGCACCAGGAATCTTCTATTCCATTAAAGATCCACTTCTACCCCAACCATAATCACATCCACCCCATGGTTATACTCAATTTGGAGGAGTGATATTATTTGCCTTTGGAATATTATATTCCTGAATTTTCCCTGCTTTATTGTAGCTTCTTTCAAGTCTTTCAAGAAAAATACAGCTTCCTTGGTACTTGAACTCTTACTGTTTTTTTGGATAGTTTTCTTTGTCTTGGAAGTCTGGATTTTGGCTATGACACTCTTGGGTGTTTTCACTTTGCAGTTTATTTCAAGATGTAATAGAGGATTTTTTTCTTTTTTCCTTTTCACTTAGCCTTTGGTTTTAATTCAGTTCAGGTCACTTTCTTCAATGATTTCTTGAAATATGTCATCTAACAGTTAGGAGATAACATGTAAACAATGGTGACAACTGAGATGAAGTTAATGAAGAATTAACATTTGCATAGAGTTTTCCTGTTTGCAAAGCACTTTATCTGATTTGTCTATTTGATTTTCAACAACCCTTGTGAATTTATTATATGCTTAAAGAGAAAAGCAAGTTGTTTACAATACAGATGGCAATTTTATATACCGTGCTTTTTTTTTTCTTTTCTGCTTTGTAAATAGAAGTACTCACATTACTTGCTGTGGGCTAAGGTTTGATTTTTTAAAAAGGGAATATCATCATGTCTAGGTTTTTGTTTAGTCATAGTTTTCAGAGAATATGAGGATTCTTAAATTTTCTCTCCTTACCCTGTTTTCCAAGTCAGTTGTTTTTGATAATAGATAACCCATTATTTTCTTCTATTTGTTTCATCTTATGACTTGATTCTAATATTTCTTGTTGACTCAAGGAATCATCCAGTTCTATTTGTTCCATTTTTTTTGTTTATAAATTTACTTCTTGAGCTTCTTAACCCATATTATTTCTTCATAGTTGTATTTAAATCTCAGTTATTAGAATTATATTTTGTGCTCAGGCTACTTCCCTTTTTCTGGGATAGGTTGGGTAATTCAGTCTTCTCTCCTTTTGGGATTTCTGGGATTCTAAAGAATGCGTGACTAGTCTCTCTGTCTCCCAGTGCTCTGTTTATAGGGACTGGTTCTATCCTCACCACTGTCATGACAAATCACAATCATTCTTTGGTCTTGTGTACCCAAGTACTATAGATCAAGATGATTTGAAATCCCTCTGCTCTGATAAATTGCCGATTGTCTTTTAGTCCACTTTTAGGAGTTCATACTAGATTTCAAGGAATATTTCTTCCCCCTACTACTGCAGGCTACTGATTCCCTCAACTACATTGCATAACCTTCTTAGGTGCATCTGCTTTCTGCCTCTATTTGCTTCTGACTGATTCATCTAGACTATAACTAAACTATACAAATTCTGGTGATGATTCCCTATGAAACAGGCTATTATTACATATGTACTTACGAAGCCACCTTGGAAGCAAGAGAAGAAAAATTGGATCTCATTGAGTTTATACCTTGGCTATTGCTAAGCCAACTCAAGCAGATGAAAATGTTAACCTTCTACAGAATGACTACAATCAATAGATAACATTTATATTCATGCTTTATGATTATGACGTTCATGCACATATAGCAATGATAACAATAACTGACATTTAGATTGTGTTTTAAGGTTCACAAAGCTTTTTATATCAGTCATTGCATTTGCAGTTCACAGAAATTTGGTGAGACAGTAGTAATCAAATTTATTTAGTGCCTTAGGATTTGTGAAGCACTTTCCACATAACTACCTTGGAGAGAATGTACTATAAATATTGTTATTCACATTCTACTAATGTGAGGAAACTGAGACTCACAAAAAGAAGGTATGTATTCATCATCACCAACTATTAAGTCTGATAAAACTTGGGGTCTTTTGAATCCAACAATGATGCATCTTCCCCTTCACCCTGCTGCTTCTCTCTCATAAGTTCCTATGGGAATTATATCAGGGTTCGAAGATATCAAATCAATTCACCTATATGAGAAAGAAATATATTAAAGATGGGCAGCATGGTTTAGTAGAAAGAACATTAGCTTTCAAATCAGAGTTCTTGGGCTTTAATACTATTTCTGGTATTTTCTTCCTACTTTGTAACCTTGAACAAGTCATTCATGTTCCATTGGTAGGTTTTTTTTCCTGTTATGTATGCTACATATGCCATCTTTTCTGAAAAAGGTGTCCTTCAAAAAGCCATGTATTTTTAAGAATCATTGGGGCAAGTTTCAAAAAGGATAACTCTCAGTTGTAGAAAACAGGAGGTGAAATAGGATGAGATCAACCAGAGAAAGAAGGGAATGCAAATGGTCACTGTGGTCAGAGTTCAGGTGATGAGCTGATTTCCATACTAATGGAGAACAACTGAATTTTCCACAATCATTCCTAGTTCTCACAAAAAGATAAAATAGTAATACCTTCTTCAATGTTTTCCTCCCTTTAGTCCTCAGTTCTTGTGCCAAGAGGAAGTCATGACACTCCTTACAACATTTATGGCTATCATGCTAACACTGGGTTCCTGCAAATATTCTGATTAATAGGGAGTTGAGAACAGAAATCCCTAGGAGAAGTGGTTGGGGTAGGGACAAGACAGAAGCGTGATTATTTAATCCAATGACCCATTAAATGGTGAGCTCCTTGAGGACAGGTATTACCCTTTGCTCCCTTTTGTATCCAAATGTCTGGCACAGTGGCTGGCACAAAGTAGATATTTAGAGTTTGTTTATTGATTGATTAGTTGATTAATTTATCTTGCTATCCTATTTTATGCTTTTTTTTACCAATGATTGCTCCTGTCAAACTAGTTTGACCTATAAGAAAATATTTTAGAAAGGAGCCCAAGTGAGAAGTTTTCTGATCCTAAACAGTTCCTCACACTCAGCAAATAGCAAGGGTTTGCAGTGTAATGGGTGGATGGGGCTGCAGGAGCTCACACCTCATGTAAAATGAGAGATCAAAGAAAATTATCTCTAGGACCTGTCCAGCTCCAAAATTTTATATTGTCATAATTATGAAAGAGAAAAGAAAGAAATCTTTAAAAAGAAATTATGAAAGAGAAAAGAAAGAAGAAAAAAAGAAAATTATGAAAGATAAAGGAGAAATTCTCCAATTTTTTAACTGAATAATACTTTATGTCTTGGATTCAACAAAAAAGTTTGAATGTGCTACCATATCTTGATGTAGATAGACAAGGAAAATTAATATCCAATTTTTTCAATAATTCCTTTAAAATAATAAAATAATAAACATTCAGGTGATTTTTTAAAAAAGAAGTTCTCTATGGAAATGAAAACTAAAAGAACTCTGTTTCCTTCTCACACATATAAGACAATCATAGGTTTTAAAAAATTAAAATTACAATTATGTAAGAGATTGGAGGGGAAACTGGCATATTAATTTATCCTGTTGGTAGAGTTGTGAATTGGACCAAACCACTCTGGAAAGCAATTTAAAACTATGCACAAAATGTCTTTAATTCATGCATACTCTTAGACAGTGATGCCACTATTGGCTTCATGATCCAAGGATATCAAAGAGAAAGGAAAGAAACCTTCATTTACAAAAATGTTTATAGCAATTCTTTTTGTTATTGCAAAGAGCTAGAAACTAAAGAGGGGTGCTTTTACGTGGAATAGCTCAACAAATGAAAGCACTTTAATGTAATGGGATATCTTCCTAGTGGTATTACCCTGAACAATTCACTTAATCCCAACTACCTACTCCTTAATCCTCTTATGCCTTAAAATCAACACTTAGTATCAGTTCTAAGACAAAAGGTAAGGGTTTTTTTATGTAATGGGATACACATGCACTATAGGAAATTAAGAAAGGACAGTTTCGGAGAAATCTCTAAAACTTATGCAAACTGATGCACAGTAAAATGAGTAGAATGAAGAGAACAATAGTAACAGTACACTGACAATGTCATAAAGAAGAGGAAGAAAACTTTGAAAGAGAAAGAGTCCAACCAAACAAAATTCCAGAATATTGATGATGAAGCACGCTATCTAACTCCTTCCAGAGAAGTGATGAACTCAAGCTGCAGAATGAGATATATATTTTTAGGCCAAAGTGAGAATTTGTTTTGCTTTAGTGTACATATTTAAAAGAGGATATTTGTTTGTTTGTTTGTTTGTTTCCTTGAGGGGTAGAAAGAGATCCAGTTATACAGTCCCAAAAAGGAAAGAAAAAAAAAAAAGAATGTCATTGAAGCAAAAGGGTAAAAAAAAAAATAGACAAGCAGGTCAGCTTTGAAAGTTCAATACTGAGTTTATTACATACTCAAAATGGAAATCAAGTTTTATATCATATGTCTACAATTTTTTATGCAATCTTTTTTCTGTTTTACTTTGTTTATGAAAATGCTCGTTTTATTTAGTGTTAAAGTCAAGAATTAAAATAAATCAATAAATAAAGCACAGTCAAAAATGTCCTCCATGAACAATTTGGAACCATGTCCAAAGGGTGATAAAACTTTTTATTCCTTTTGTCTGAGCAATATAATACTACTACTAATTCTATGCTGTGTGTTAAAGAGTTAAAAGAAAAAAAGAAAATTAATATTAAAGAAATATTCATAATAGTTCTTTCAGTGGTGGTAAAGAATCGGATATTGAGGAAGAGCCATCACTTGAGGAATGGCAGAACAGCTGTGGTGTGTATTATTGTGATGGAATACTATTGTGCTATAAGAATGTTGAGGGGTCTGATTTTAGCAAAACCTAGGTAGACTCATTTGAACTGATGCAAAGTAAAGTGAGTAGAACTAGGAGAACACTGTACACAGTAACATTCAATATTCAAGACAATTTCAAAGGACTTATGGAGAAAGATGTTATCTTTATTCAGAGTCAAAACTGATAAACTTTGAATGAAAACTGAAGCATTTTAATTACTTTATTTTTCTTGCCTTTTTT
Organism: Gracilinanus agilis; assembly: GCF_016433145.1. NCBI lineage: Eukaryota > Metazoa > Chordata > Mammalia > Didelphimorphia > Didelphidae > Gracilinanus > Gracilinanus agilis. Next base: position 51,993,309 of record NC_058130.1, read on the forward strand.
GCAACATGACTACCATGGAAATATGTTTTGTATGAATTCACATGAATAATTGATATCACATTGTTTGTCTTCTCTATTGGAAGGAGAGGTACCACAGTGGGGGATGAAATCGGGAGCTCAAATAATTTTTAAATAAGATATAATTATTTTTCAGTGTCTTCCTTGCAAGAGAATAAAAGAACAGGGAAAGCATAATTTCCTTAGGCATTCAAACCTTTTGAGCATGCTTTTAAGTTAAAACCAAATTAAATTACTTCAAAAATTGTTGTTTAGCTTTTCCAAACATTTCTTAAAAGATTAGTTTGCCTAGTAATATTCTTCTGTGTTCCTAAAATTTTATTTTATTTTATCCTAAAATTTTTTAAATTTCATTTTATCCTAAAATTTTTTTAAACTCTGTTCAGAAGAAAAGATACGAGTAGAAAACTGGTCTTGACACTCATCCTCTTTTGAAAGTTTCAAAAAATTTCCCACAATGCATTCAAGGCCAGACACATTAAACATCTAGTTTGCTAGGCCAGGCAGTGTTGTGGTCAGAAGAAGGCAAGACATTTGAGGAGTAAACTGATTGTTTCCATCTGATTAAACCTATGCAAATGTTATAAAAACAAACAAACAAGAGAGTCTTATTGAAACCTAGTTATCTTTTAGAGCAGATTCCTAATCATAAAACTAGAGAAAAAAACCCTCTCCTCTCTCTCAAGCACTCTTCCTGTAGTAGCCAGGTAATGACAATATAATTTCTTATATCAGGGCCAAAAGTACCATAGATTTTTAAATTAAATTTAAAATTCAATTTTGTATTTGAGGCAAACCAAGTCTTTAGGGAAACATAATGGCTCAGTGGATCTATATGAAACAGGTCTGAGATGTAAAACGAGTGCTAACTGCTGCAGGCTTTCTGGAAATCACATTAAAATAGACTTTCTTTGCCACAGACAAGGTGTGGACAGGCATTTTCAGACTGACAAGGTCAGAGAGTCTGGGTTCAGAGGCTTTTGTGAGGTAAAGACAGGAGTCAATCAACTGAAGAATTTTACAGGATCTCAGCATTGTGAATTACTTTGACTAAAATTGCTGGTGTTGATGACAAATCCAAAATTGTTTTTTTTTAAAAGAAGCAAAAATCCCAGGAGGTTTTTCTCAGAACGAGTCACCTTATTTTATGCAGGTAACTTGTTGTGGTTCAAAGATTCCTATGATGGGATTCAGGAGGTGAGAATGGTCGTTTTGGTTCTATCAGTATTCTGCGTGGGAGCTAGAATATGACTGATCCAATAGATTAAAGGGACATGGAATCACTTGGATATGTGACACCAATGAACAGTAATTTCAACAAATGCATTATCATTCATTCATTCATTCATTCATATTTTTCAATAGCCTCATGCAAGAATGGCTTACCACACAGGAATGAATTCAGTGAACCCACAGCCAGCATAGATTCATTAACATCAAGTCAAGATTCATTAATTTCATTTATTTTTCTCAAAGGGAAACTAGCTTGGAAATTTAGGGAAATAGTATAGACATAATGCTTCTGGATTTCAGTCCCTAGCCATTTCCTGCAACTACCTTCTTCCAGGAAAGCCATTCTATTCAGGACTGAACCCTTTCCCTCCCAGAACTCCTTAAGGCCCCTCCCTTTGCCTTCACTGAGAATTTGTTCACCTCTTACATCTATAGTATATACTTCACTTGACCTCACAGTCATCTTTTCTCCAATCATCTTGCTAGTGCTATGTCCTCACCCATTCATCTCCTAATAAGAACCCCACTCTAGTTGTGGAATCATGATAAAAATCATCTCTGTCATTGTTCCTGGAGGGAGAATGTGTCTATGGTACCATTCAATAATTTTCTTTTTTTATTTGAAAATTTTTATTTAATTAACTAATTGAGAATATTTTTCTATGGTTACATGATTCATGTTTTTCCCTCCTTTCCTCCCACTCCCCTCCCAGAGCCAATGAACAATTCCACTAGTCAGCAAGTTTCCAAACCAGTTCCTCCTCCTTTCCCCCATTCTCTTTTGTGTAGTTATTTTTTTCTCTATTACAATGTAAGTCTAGCTGTGTCAGTAGTCCAGTCTATGATCTCAGTTATAGAGGAGGCTGAAACTGGTAGCAATATGAAACTGAGAAATTTTGCACCTCATTAAACTATGCCAAATGGATGCCACCAGTACGATACACACAAAGTTTGGTAATAATTGTAGTGAGCCCTTGGGAACTCCAGTCATCAGATTACCTATGGAGGAACCAGTGTAGATTGGAAACAGAGCGGGTCAAAGCTTATATGCTTATCTATAATGGGATTGGACTCCTAGCTGGCTCTTGCATTTCAGGCCTGAGTGATAGGAAGACCTAGTCAGAAAAACAAAAAGTAAATTCCAAGAAGAGTAGTACCATTTTTATTTTTTATGTGTATCTCCATTGGTTTAGGACACAATAAGTACATAACGTGTTCTTTTCTTTTATTCATTTGAGAATGTCTTTCCTGATACCTATATGGTCAAGATGTGGTTAGATTGTGGTACATTTCTGTGGTCTCAAAGCTGAATTAAACAACCATTTGCAAAGACTAATGATTTAAAAATTGATGTAAAACTTCTGGAAAGTCATAAATAGCATAAATGTCTATGATTATTCCCATTGTATGGGTACAAAAACATAAAAGTTAATAGAGGGATCTTAAGAAACCATTTATATTGTTCCTTAAATTCAATTATTGAGTATCTATAATGGGGTTGGGAAGAATCCATGAAATTGTTTTATTTATTAGCAGAGTCAAAATGGTGATTTTGGTCAGAATCAATAGCAAATATCATTTATGAAAGAAACTTAGGAAAATATATCCATATCTTTACACATGGATATATGTATGTGTGCATATCTTAGAAGATATACATATGTCTATATACATTATGAAATTTATATTTTGATGTGACTTTCCATTTTATTCAAGGTGTTCCTCTCTTTTACTAAAATATGAAAAGCACTAATTGTTCCACTGGTTAATTATTTAATTGTCATCAATCATTTCATCCTTTCCCATCTGTTCTAAATGAGCTTCTACTATGTAACCCTCCCAAAGAATGATTGCCATACCTGTCACTTTGTAAATGAATCTGTTCCAGAGAGAAAAAACTCATCTTACATAAAGTAATTTAAAATATTTTATCTACTCCTAGAAACTTGTGATCACACATAAGCACACACACATACACATACAAGTCACATGTTTAGTGAGAGCTTCCAATGGTTATAAATTATTTCATGATTTAATATTTTAAACACCAATGATTCATCAGTGCAGATATTCCCTCCATCACAGTGGAAAATGATTCCTGCATAGTCACAGTGCAGGTACTCCCTCCACCGACAGAAATCACAACTGTTAAGTAATTTCAGAAGTCATTTTTTAATGCTCTTATGGACCAAAAAAAAATCATCACCCTGCATTCAAGCTAGTCATTAATCAATTAACAAGCATTTATGTACCTACTATAATCCTTGTATTAAAGATTTAAAAAAAAGCTCCCTGCTCTGAAAGATGGATCTTATACTTCTTCAGAGGAGACAATATGCATGAACATAAGTATAGATGCAAAAACAGATACAAGGTAATTTGCAGTGGGGAGGCACTAACTGGGAGATCAGAAAAGGCTTCATATTGAGTGTGACAACTAGGTTGATGATGAGCAGGTTAATTTGGGGAAAACATGAAAAGATTCACATGAAATTAGGAAGAGAGAAATGAGCAGAACCAAGAGAACATTATATACTGCAACAGAAATATTGTTTGAAGAATGACTTCTATATGTCTACTTCCAGAGAAAGAACTGATAAACAACAGGAAAGACATATTTTATATATACATATATCTTTTTGTCAAATAATGCTTTTTCTAATGGGTGGAAGGGAGAAAGGGAGGGATTTAACTGGGTATTTTTATGTAACAAGCTGATTTTTTTTTAAAGAGAGGGATGAATTTTCCAAATTGGAAGTTACCTTAATATTAATGATATCATAGATACGCAATCCTCCAAATAAATAAAAAATAAGCTCTAAACAGGAAGGAAGGAAGGAAGGAAAGAAGGAAGGAAGGAAGGAAGGAAGGAAGGAAGGAAGGAAGGAAGGAAAGAGAGAAAGCAAGAGAGAGAGGAGAGACTAGAGACAAGATCCTTTTTAAGGAAATGAAGGATTTCAAGCATGGGAAATAGTTAAAATAAACTAGATTGTTTAATGGCTACAGTCATTTAGTCTTCCATAAGACCCATCTTTGAAGTCATTCTCACTTGAAAGGACTTACCAGCCCATATGCTTTTATGGCAGAGTCTTTGAGAATACAGGGTCACACCCCCACCCGACCAGGATGAGAAATCAGAGCAGAGACCTGAGAGGTAGATTATAAATAGCATTAAGAAAACATAACTTAAAATAACTGGGGAGGGGGGGTAGTATTTAAATGTGGGCATGAAATTAACCACACGACCTAAAACATATTTCAGTGAATGCTGGGATCAGCCCTCTCTGTCTGATTAGTAGCTATTAGTCATCTGCTGTAATTATTAGTATGACTAATCTAATGAACACCATGACCAACAGCATAGCAGGATGCGGGACTGCATGCTGTGAACAAGAAATGGGAAGCCGTCTCAATTGCTCTTTAAATAGCATTAAAATTCAAGGTTGAATGTCTTCTTCCCCCTCTATGTAATATACTCACTTTAAGACTATTTCATAAATTGTGAATATGATTTCTATTTTTTAGGTGGAAGAGCAAAAGACCAGATTCAGAAGACCTGGGGTTAAGTTCTGACTGTTACTAAGTAACTTAACCTTAATGAACCTCAGTTTCTTTATCTATAAAAATATTACTTATACTAGTTTTTTGCAAACCAAAAAAAAATACAATGTAAGTCTATGGTGAGGGGCTGGAGTGAGGGTTTTCTGAGTCCAAGATTTAATTGACATAGAGATCTTATGGTGGGGAAAATTCCTCAACTAGCTCAGATTAATAATTGTCCTGCAAGACACTTCCCAGCCATGTGACCCTGGGCAAGTCACTTGACCCCCATTGCCTACCCTTACCAGTCTTCTGTCTTGGAACCAATACACAGTATTGACTCCAGGACAGAAGATAAGGGTTTTTAAAAAAATAATTGTCCTGCAACTTCTAGTCTTGGAGAATTACCTGGACATAGAGTTTAATTGGGAAAGGACCTAAACGCCAGTCTTCCTCAAATCCTTCCTTCTATAAAAGCTTTTTCTGTCTTCCCTTTCTAGTCTTTAGTGCCCTCCCCTCTGAGAATATCTCCAGTGTAACCTGTATATATTTTATATATGCATAGTTGTTTGCATGTTGTCTCTCCTGTTAGAATATGTGCTTTTTGAGGTCAGAGATTGTTGTTTTTTCCTTTGTATTGCCAGAGTTCCTGGCACATATTAAATATTTAATAAGTGCTTCCTGCCCTCAAGGTTGGCTCTCTATATAGAATATCATGCTGTATACAAGCCCTATCATTATTAGTATATTTGCATAAATTCATGACTGTACTACAAAGACTATCATCTTTGATGGTCTAGGAAGTCAATCACATGCAGCATTCTGGTTCCCAGCTTAACTCAAGATAGGTCATGATTTGGAGAGCAGAGATCCCACAGGGTGAGTCTCTCCATCATTTCCTCTTAGAATTCCCAGCTCCCATCGAGGCACAACTCCAAAGACACTTTATCCATGAGGCCTTTCACGCTCTCTCCTTCTCAACTTCGAATGCCCCTCTACACCAAATTACTTTGCACTTAGTTGTCAGGGTACAGATTGCCTCAGTAGAATGGAAACTCTTGGAGGGCAGAAACATCTTTAGTTTTTATTATTATTCTTGTTCAAATATTACCAGTGTCCGGCACAAAGCTTTTCACAAACAACTGTGTACACATTAGTTATATACAATGTAAATGAGATCTAATCTTAGAGGTTCTGAGAAGATAGAAGTTTCAGGGGGTTAATAAAGGCCTCCTGCAGAAGGTAAAATTCAAGCTGAATCTTTAAACAATTTGGGAAAGCTAGGAGGCAGAGGCAAAGAGGAAGAGTATTAATAAATGGTTGTTTAATTGACTTGGGCAAAGGCTAGCCAAGGATTAAAGGTTAATAGAATTGAAGAGCAAAAGGCATCCTTCAGGATCTAATCCCTCTCATTTTATGGATGAGGAAACAGAGGCCCATGGTGGTTAAGTGACTTACCCAGAGTCACACAGTTGGTATATAGTAGAGCTAGACTTTAAATAGGTCCTTTGTATGTTTCTTATTCTAAATAGTAAATCCTCTGTATGTACACATTCATAGAAATAAGACTTCCAGAAAGGTACTTGGAGAAAAGAAATACTAAAGGAGACATAGCCATCCTCCACCAAACAACTCCAAGCAGCATTCTGCTCCTCAAAGTTTTGCTAGACAACTGGGTCCTCTCTTCACACATGTCTTTGGGAGACTGACACTCAGGGTACAAATAAAGAACAGTAAATTGTCAATTATAGACATGTGCCATGAGCAATGAGCAAGAAGCAAGTAAAGAGTAGGAGGAAGGGTTATGTCCCTCTTGCAACACAGTTGTGGATCCAATTTCCAAATGGATTCCTCACTCTTCCTTGTCAGACCTTGTCCATGGTGCTTCTGGGGAATTCTAGAGTTGGTGCACAGACACAGGACCAATTAGGGCAAACTTTCCCACTCTGAAGGAGTCTTGGAGAGAGAGCTCACTGGAAACTTACCCAATGCCACAATTAGAAGAGGAAAAAGCAGAACCTGTCAGAGCCTTCCTGACAAAGTGAGATTTTAAATGTCACTTTACACTTTATAGGTAAAGCTTCAATAGCATGACAGGGGCCAATTAGGAAAGAAAACTATCTGCTTCATGGGTGTTGGTGTTCATTTGCCAGACTTTCTGTGTGTGTTTTGGGGTACCCTTTGACCCTGTAGTCTAAAGCACATTGGGAGACTTTGGCAGGCCTGCTTTTTCCACTCCAAGCAGGCTACATACTGTAACAGATCTGAAAGTCAAGAAAAAAAGGGAACAGAATTTCATTTTCCATTCCCACCTTCCAGTTGTATCTACTACCTCTCTCCCTTTCTCCCTCCCTCCCTCCCTCCCTCCTTCTCTCTCTGTCTGTCTCTGTCTCTGTCTCTGTCTCTGTCTCTGTCTCTCTGTCTCTCTGTCTCTTCTCCTCTCCTCTCCTCTCCTCTCCTCTC
>NC_058130.1:52000931-52031176 GCF_016433145.1 Gracilinanus agilis
TCTCTCTCTCTCTCTCTCTCTCTCTCTCTCTCTCTCTCTCTGTCTCTCTCTCTCTCTCTCCTCTCTCTTCTCTCTCTCTCACACACACACTCACAAGAGTAAGAGGGGAGTGGAAGACAGAATTTTAAAAAATGAATGTCCTATTTTTTTCCATTAGAAACTACTGTTGTTATTCAATAATTGCAGTCATGTCTGCACCCTATTCATATTTTTCTTGGCAAAGATACTGAAGTGATTTGCCATTTTCTTCTGCAGATGAGAAAACTGAGGCAACCAGGGTTAAGTGACTTGCTCAAAGACCCATAGCTAGTAAGTATCTGAGGCTGGATTTATACTCGTCTTTCTGACTCCAGGCCCAGTAGTGTATCCACTGCACCACCTACTTGCCCTATAGAATGAAATTAAAGACTTCTAGAGAAATTCTATATTGTCATTTCCTCCTGTTGAAAGACTTTTAGCTTTGTCATTAAAGAATCTGTGTTCACGACCTACTTCTGCCATTTATTTTCATGTAATATACCTCAGGCAGGTTCTTTACCTCTCTGAGTCTCAGTCTCCTTGTCTGAAAAATGAGGACATTTAAATAGAGGACCTCTGAGGCCTATCCTCTCTCTAACTCTATTCCAAGCTTACAAAAAAGGGAAGACTAAGGACTAACTCAAAGCACCCAATGACCAGTGTATATGGAGCAGACACAATGAAAGATAAGAGGTAAAGGATACAATGAGGTCTCAGACACCCAAGAGAAGATAGTCCATAAATCCAGCCTCAGACACTTCCCAGCTGTGTGACCCTGGGCAAGTCACTTGACCCCCATTGCCCACCCTTACCACTCTTCCACCTAAGAGCCAATACACAGAAGTTAAGCTTTAAAAAAAAGAGAGAGAAGATAGTCCACCCTTAGAGGGTAATAATTTTCATGCCAAAGTAGGAGGGAAAATGTCACTAATGATCCTCCATGAAGCTGTAATTCCTCCTTTTAGTTGTTGTTCAATTATATTTCAGTTGTGTCTGTTTTTTAGGACCTCATTTGGGATTTTCTTGACAAAGATACAAGAACAGTTTGCCATTTCCTTCTCTAATTCACTGTATAGTAGAGGAAAGTGAGACAAACAAGTATAAATGATTTGCCCAGGGTCACAGAGCTAGAAATGTCTGAGGCCATATTTGAACTCATGAAGATAAGTCTTTCTGACTAGGCACAGTGCTCTATCCACTGTGCCACCGAACTGCCCAAGTTTCTCCTCATACTTACTGGCAAGAAACACCTGAATCTTTTATTATTTCTATATCAGGACAGCTCAAATCAGTACACTCCTACATAAAGGGATACAACATGGGTTTTGTAGAAATAAGTTCCCTGGTTCCTTCAGGGGTCTCAGGTGAAGGCTGTGTCCAAGAGCTTATAAATGTCTCATGCCTATACCAGGTCTATAACTACATTTAGATTGTAAGCTCCTTAGAAAAAAGACTTTCCTCTTTTCTTTGCATGCTAGGAATCTAGCACCGTGTCTGCTACATCATTATTGCTTAATAAACAAGTACTGATTCATCAAGTGTTTGAATTTTGAGGTAAGTTGGTAAAAGTACATGGCAAGAGTTTGGATAACATGACCAAAAGTGAAATTGATACAAGTTGGAGGGAAAGTGGAAAAACTGGAACACTAATCCACTGTTGGTAGAATCGTAAAATGATACAACCATTCTAAAGAGCATTATGGAACCATACTCAAAGGACCATAAAAGTATACATACCCTTTGACCCAGCAATACCACTACTGAGTCTGTATCCTTAAAAAAGAAGAGATCAGGAGAAAGGATTACCTATGACAAAATATTTTAGCAGCTTTTGTTGTAGTGGCAAAAAATTGGAAAGGGTTTGTCCATCACTTGAGTAATGGATGAACAAGTTTTAATATATGGTTGTAATGGAATACTATGGTACCATAAGGAACAATGAACAGAATGAGTTAAAGAAAACCTAGATGAACTTACATGAACTACTGCAAAGTAAAGTAAGCAGAACCAGAAGAACAGTGTGTACAGTAACAGAAATATTATATAATGATTAATTGTGAAGGACTAAACAATTATCAACAAAACAAGTCTCAAAGATGACCAAGAGGGACTGATGAGAATGCTATTCACAGCCAAGGAAGGAACTGTTGGAGTTTGAGTGTAGATCAAAGCATGCCATTTTCTCCTATATTTTATTCATGAAATTTCTATTGTATGTGTGTTATATGTCTTCTATCGTGACATGAGCAATATAGGAATATATACTACATAAAAGTATCGATATAATTCTTATCAAACTAATCACCACCTTGAGAGGGATAGCAAGGGACAAAAATCTGAATTTTAAAATGTCAAAAACACAATTGCTAAAAATATTTCCACATTTAACTGGAAAAAAACCTAATTTTTTTAAAAGTACATGATAAGAATGCTTTAAACAAGGTTAGTAGTATCAAAGGAATGGGTAGATGGTCACAGTGCTTTGCAATATTCTATCACCAGATCATATATGACCACATTATTTCTCTACTTGCAATTTTGTATTGGAATCGTGTCCAGAAATTATAAAGTATTTACAATACAATACAAATACATTGTCTCCTTTGAGAAAAGGATCTCGCTGCTGACCTATACCAGATAATCAAAAACTCTTCCCTGTATGTGCACATTGCATTGGATCTAATATCTAGCCCAATTCTGTCATGGTGATAAGTATTGGGTCTAAGGGTAACTTTTGATGAACTATCATTCTTTCCCAGACTAAGCTCAGGAAACACCTGAGTTCACATCCCAGTTCTGATACTTCCTAACTATACAAATTACTTCAATTCTTTGAGCCTCGGTTTTCTGAGGCTCAAAGAGATTAAATGATTCATCCAAGGTTTCACAGATAGTATGTAACAAATCTGAAATTTGGACCCAATTCCTCTGGCTCCAGATACATCACTTTTTCCATTATACAGATCTTTTGCCAATCTAGTATTTTTTTTCTTCTATATCATTATTTTGTATAAAACCCTCCCATGTCCATCACAAATTCTCACCTCCTCACACCTCCCCTCTCTCTATCTGATTCTATCTTACCTAACACCTCCCCGTATCCCTTTCAAATATTTTTCAAAGAGCTCTATCTACTTACCTTGATTTCTATCATAGGTTCATAGATTTAGGACCCCAGCTTTAGAGGCCTTCTAGTTCAAAAGTCCTCATTAAAAAATGGAAGAAATTGAAGCTCAGAGGGGATGTCACCTATCTGGTCACATGGGAATTAAGAAGTGAGGGCTATAATTCAGATATTTGGTCTCAAAACCCAGTGCATTTTTCCACTACACCCAACTGTCTGCACATTCTGCTCATCTTTTGACTCTTCTCACTATCCTTGTTTTCTCTAGGCCCTGTTCTCTATCTAAACACCCCCTTTCCCACTTGGATTGTGGCAGGGAAGAATGGTCAGTGAGGAAACTTTTTTAGGAGCCGACATTGCCTAGGGGTGCTATTTAGAATTTTTTCATTTCAAATGGTGAGATATACATTCATATATATAAATATGTGTGTGTATTTTGGATTCTCCCTCTAAATGAGAAAAGGCCCTGTGGTTTGGAAACACATGAGGATTGTCAGCCAAGAGCCTTCAAGTCCTGAAAATGAACCATACCACTTACAGCTATGTTCTTTAAAAAAAAATAGGTACAGTTTTAATAATAACCTCACTATCAAGTGTTCTCTCTAGTATGGAATTGAATTTACCACAGTTCAATTCGGGACCTAGGGACTAGATTTAATATGAACTCTACTGCCCTTATATGAAATATTAAATTAATTTATATTATCAATTGGAATATGATACTGTCTTATTCTCTGTGAATTGCCCCTATGGAAAATATTTGCTATTTTTCCTTTTTCAGATTCTCTTGTGTCAATAGCCCATGGGAAAAGCTGTCTGATTTAGTTATCGAGAAAGAACATTGTTTTTATTTGATGTCTATTGTTTTTCAGAGGGATGAGAAAAACATTCTCACTACTCTCAAATTGTTTCTAAGAAAAGATAAAAGTAGCATTTCTCTACAAATCTTCTTGACTATAGCAATGGTTATCAATGTAAGAAGTGAAAATACTAGATAAAATAAATGGAAAGACGCAAACTATTACAAGAAGAACAAGCAGCATGGGTAAGCAGAATAATGTACATAGCAAAATGAAGATGATCAAGCCAGTATAACCTTTGTCCTAGAGGGGCTGGGGGCATCAAGAGTTGAGAGTGGCCTATGAGAACATTCGAGTATTCTAGGGAAAGAGAGAAGCAAGGAGAAAAAACTGAATTGGAAGGTAAGAGACTAGAGTTCTCTAGTGTCCCTTGGATGGACAAATCACTCACCTGGTCCCTCTAATGAGGGAATTTATATAATCACATGGCCCCTGAGAATCTCTCATTCTAGGCTTCAATGTCACAAGAATGTATAAGTTCTTCGAGAGCAGGGACTGTCCTTTTTCTTCTTTTCTTTTCCTATCATCATCACCTAGTGTAAGGCTTGTCACAGAATGGACTCTTGATAAATGTTTCTTGCTTAATTGATTAATAATCAGATTTCAGAGTCAGAAGAGAACTCCATCCTTTCAAACCCCAAAAAAGAGAGAGAGAATGCTTTGTATACAGATATATGTATATGGAGCAAATGGTCACTCAATACTTGGATGAAGACTTCAATAAGAGGGAACCAATTATCTCAGAAGGCAGTCCATTTCACCACTGATTGGAAGCTTTTCCCTTATATCAAGCCTCATATTCCTTAATGAATCTCTTCTCCTTTGTTCCTGGTTCCCATCAAGTAGAATCTAACACATATTTATCTAATGCTCACTCCATACAATGAGCCAGTAATAATTCAAAATCAAAACTTAAGACAATCTCTTCCCTCAAGAAACTTATATTCAATGGTCCAAAAGAGGGAATACAACATGCAAAAATAAATAAATCTCTAATAATTTGAAGCAAGGTAGAATATGAAAAGGGAAGAACAAGAAAGTATTTACTTTTTTTCAATTTTTCAAGTTCAGAATAAAAACAAATAAAATACATACACAGAATTTTCACTTTAGATGAGTTTTAAAGGAAGCTAAGAGTTCTAAGAAGCCAGTTGGTTAACTCAGGGGATAATTCATAAGAAAATCTGAGTTCAAATCAGCTTCAGATTTACTAGCTCTGTAACTCTGGGCAAGTCACTGTTTGCTTTAATCCAGTGGAGAAGGAAAGGGCAAATCACTCCAGTATCTTTGCCAAGAAAATTCCACGGACAGCATTGGTGTGCTATGGCCCATAAGGTCACTAAGAGGTAGATATACCTGAACAATGATGAGGAATTCTAAAAGGCAGAGGTACCCAGAAATGCATCCCAGACATTGAGGAGAGTCTGTGCAAAGATCTAGATAGGTAGCGATAGAATATTAAAATCAGCAATTAGTTCCCATTAACTAAAACACAGTTTTTGCTCAGGGAGTGATGTGGAAAGTAACCAAAATGGTCAACTGAGGCCAGATCGTGAATGGTTTTAAATGATAAGCTCAAGAGTTTGTATTTTATTCTAGAGACAATAAATAACCATTCAAGGTTCTTTAGTAGGGGGATCTATAGACTGGGGATTTAGAAACATTTACTTTGGCACCTAAGTAGAGGCTATATTAGAAATTGGAGAGACTAGAAACCAGAAATGGGAAACTCTTTAAATGGCTTAGAAAAAAGATGAAAGTGGCTCAAACTAGAGTGGTGGATCCATGAGTCAAGTAGGAAAGACAGGGAATATATAATGGAGATAGGATCAAGAAGATAATGGCAACTGATTGAATTTGTGAGATAAGGAAGAGGTTGATATCTGAGTGACCAGTGGGAGCCATCAAACAAATAACAAGTTTATTAAGCACCTACTATATGCTAGATGCTAGGGGTACAAGTATAAAGAATGAAAGATCCCTCTTTGAAATGAGCTTATATCTTGGGCAGTTTATAGTGCTCTCAATAGAAATAAAGAAGTTTAGAAATTGTATGTATTAAGAGGTAATGTGATGAGTTTTATACCAGATCCATTAAGTTTGGGATGTCTTTGGAAAAACCAGATGGGCACATTTATGTGATCTACCACATATCAAGTTCTGTGTGCTAGTTACTGTGAATATAAACACAAAGATGAAACAGTTCCTATCTGCAGAAGAGACAAAATATATAAAAAAATACAAAATAAATACAAACATTTTTATTTAGGTCTTATTTGTTTTCTGGTCCCCAACCCCACCTCCTAGCTCCAGGAACACTGGTTCCTTGAAGGATCTGAAAAGACCTCTAATCAGAAGTAGCATATGTGAGCATTGAAGGAAACTATAGGTTTTATGAGGCAGAAGAGAGGAGGGAATGCTCTTGAGGCAGGAGGCACAGCCAATGCAAAGCTATAGAGATAGAAGACGGAATGACTATTTCAGACTCATAAATCATTAGTTCTGTTTGGGCCTTGCTCCACGGGACTGGATGTTGAAAAATACATGTGATGATTATCACTCCTTTAGTTGAAGGATCTATAGTTTTATCAGTGTGAATACTCCCTTCCTCCAGATCTTTATAACCTAGCAGATGTTTAGCAAGAGTTGCTTCAACTGAAAAGCTCATTCCCCTGTGGCCAAGTTAACAATGAGTTTCTCTTTCCTTTTTGGAGATGCTCCTTGAATAGATAGCTACATAGACAGTCCCCTAATGGATCTTTATACAAAACCTTCCAGCTTGGTAAGATTTACCAGTGTTCATACCCCACTGGCAGTGCCTTCAAGAACATAGAATCCTCTTCATGCCTTATTCCATCAGTATTTGGTAAACACTTATGTGCCAGATACTGTACATAGTACAAAAAATAATCAAACAATCCCTAATAACAAAGATCTTCTATTCCACCCTGGCCCTGAAGTCAAACTTTAGTAGAAATTATGATGCTTTGCACTTATGAAATATTTACTAAATTCATTTAACTGTTATAGTTACAATGAAATTGATGCCAGAATACTGAATTATCAACATGTTTTCAGTTCTCCTCTAACCAAGTAGTTGGGATGACTGAATGTCAAGAAATCTATAGACTACAAAAGGGGCATGATTAGGATTCTAATTTATCAAGTTATCTTTTGTGACACCCCCAACAAATATGCTAGGTGAAAAGGGATGTTGAACTTTCACCTGAGTTTAAGCATTTATGATAGGATATTTACTTTACCTACCAAGGGAATGGGTTTGTACCCATGACTTCATTAGTATTGGGAACTCCTAGAATGAAAACTTCGTCTACCAATGCAAGGCAGACGAGCAACCTATTTTCTTACAGAGTTACCTGGGGACATTAAGCAATTAATTGACTTGCCCCCAGGTAAGTCATGTACTGCCACAGCTAATATGTGCCTGAGACAGGACTAGAACACAGGTCTTCCTGACTTCTATTATCCCAAACTTCCACCCTTACCTCCCAAGAATATTGTCAAAAGTATATGAAGCCATCTTTAATCAACAACATAAGATATCAGCCCTTCAGGCTCTTGTCAGAGAATTCAACCATGTGTTGATTGCAATTTAAGAATTGCTCACTTGAGACAGCTGATATTTGAAAGAGACAAGCCTAATGGACTGTTAACTATCTATTCCCCAGCATTATTGAACTCTACTTCCATAATAAGTTAGATCATCAGAAAGCAATACATCCAGGCCATAATGCCTCAGTTTCTGAAGAAATTTCTTCTTTCCTGATTTCAAATTTAAAACAATCCTCCCAGTTTTTATTGCTCATCCATTTGAACAATGCCGCTGTGTTATTGATAGACGATAATTGAATGCATTAACCATTATGTTGCCCAAAATGGCTTATACACAAACCAGGAAAAATAATTTGCCTAGAATTGGGTAGCAGGAAAAAGTCTGACTTGTCAGAAGTTTATTCCTTTTTTTGTTTCCAGACAACGACAACTTAACATGTTTTCTTCTTGCCTTAACTCCTAGGAAATTACAGGCTAAATTTGATGTTCAAATAGAGTAATGCATTTATAGCAGATACCTGGAACATATAATTCTTTATTCTTTTTAACATAATTTTTGTTAAGGTTTTTACTTTTCCTATTTTATATTATTCTTGGTTTTAGAGACCACCTCCAATCCTTTGGAAGCTAAACGGCATAGAGGATAAAGGGGCAGACTTGGGGTTAGGAAGATAAGAGTTCAAATCCTGCTTCAAGTACTTAACAACTGCATGACATGGAGCAAGTCTCTCAGTCTTAGTTTCCTCATCTATAAAAAGAAGATAACAATAGAACCTACTTCCCAGAGTTGTCATGAAGATAAAACAAACCGAGATAATAAGCATGCAAAATGCTTTACTAATCTTAAAATGTCATATAAATATTAGCTATAAATAATTGATGTACAAATTTGGTTTCTGAAAAACAATATACTCTTTTGGGAAGAATGACGGGCAGTCTGGACTTGTGATTTCATTGTACACAACTCCCAGAAGCGAACTCCCTCTACTGTGCAAAGTCAGGATCCATATTTTACCCAGGGTGACACAATCACTGTGCTGCCTGAGGCCACAATTGAATCCAAGTTTTTCTTAATCTGCTGACTCTGTATCTAATAACGTAAATGAAAACACTAAAGCAGGTAAAACACATCGATTAATCTTAGACCATATGACAAAACGTGCTTCCTTTCTCTTAATTGAGAAGTGGGAATTATTGGTGCTGAATGCTGTACACAATATGTGTGTGTGTGTGTGTGTGTGTGTGTGTGTTTAGGGGGAATGGTTCTATATGTCAAAAAGAGATGCTACAAAATTACTAGAGTATATTAAAAAATAAGAAATTTAAAAAAAAAACAGGTTTCTGAACCTAAAAGTCCTTGGGTATTCTTTGTATTTCTAGCACCTAGCACAAGGTCTGGTACATAGATAGTGATTAATAAATGCTTGGTTGATAGTGTCTGGGGTACCTCCACCAGCCATGGAACTACCCTTCCTGAACTAGCAAGCAGCATTTTACCCATTAATTACAAGGAATAGTGTGGATCAAACAATATATCCTGTCTTCGTGATATCTCCTAAGCCTTTGGCAGGTCAAAAAGGATTCCAATTTAGAGGCTGAAATGTGTAATGAGAAGAGCATCTGACTAGAATTCTCATAAATAATCTATACCAACCAGTGTAGTAGAGATATGTACAGCCCTTTTGCACTAAAGCATTCAGATCAGATGAATATGTATCCTGTCTCTAAAGATAACTTGGAAACTTGTCCATGACAACCCAGAAACATAGAGTTGTAACATGTGGATATATGATGTCAGTGTCTGTTGCTAAGTACATATGTGTGACAGATGGATTTATCTATCCATGTGTGCTCAGAGGGGAGCTGCTTTCTATTTTTGAGGTGATAAAGATCTGCTTTTACTTGTTTGGATTTCCTTGTTTTTTGTCATGGAAGAGGATACAAGTAATGATTGATGGTGATTACGAAAAATGTAGCTAGAGCAATTATGAACCGCTTGGTCAGGAAGTAATTATTGATTATCTACTCTGTACCTGGGTCCATGCTAGGTGCTGGGGGTGCAGATGTAATGAACGGAATTTTCCCGACTGCCCTAGGAGCTGACATCAGAATGGGGGAGAAAACAATAACAAATAAAAGTGATCTTGACAGAGTAAAAGGAAAGAGAAAAAATGTGAAGTAATTAAATTCAAGGTGATTTCAGAGGGAGGTTCTCTAGAAATTGAAAAGGTCCAGAATGGCTTTGTGTAAAAGATGGTTCTTGAGGTATAAAGCAAGAAAGGGATTCTGTGAGGAAGAGGAGAAGAGGAAGTGTATTCTAAGCACCTGAAACAGTCAGTATAAAGGTCTGATGGGAGATGGACCATCCATTATAAGAAAGAGACACAAAGTCCAGTTTCTTTTTCACAGTAGGACCCTTATTACTTGACTAATAAGTTGAAAATCACACATAATCACATAGCAAACTGCATTTTAGTAAATATTTTTATACAAATTTACTACCTAAGTATTTTATGAATTTTCTTTATCAGAGGTACCAGCATCACTACTCTTGCACTTGGAGGGCCATTATTAATAAATTATTAATTAATGAAACAATGAGAAACACTGCTCTGCTGGGGACAGAGAAACTCTGAAGAGTTCTTGCTTCAAGCCAGAAATCCAAACCAAAACTGAAGCAGTAGCTAATGTGTGTGGGGGAAACAATGCACTGATTCACACTAACACTTCTCAAAAGTGAGAAAGAGCATGATTGGGTGAACTGCTATGAGACTTTATGCTGCTTGGGGAAACGAGGTGGACTCAGTGGATAATCATCATTTTTTATTTTATGCCTTTTTCTACTTTTATTTTTTGATGGCTAATCACCTATGCCTGAATTTGCAAGTGTTGAGTTTGCATAAAATGAGGTATGACTAAATAGGAGAGGGAAGTAAAATGCAATGAGTCTGGGGCAAAGACAAGCAAGGAATTAGGAAGCTTCCAGATTGAGAATGGCCTGGGGGGTTGTAGAGTGACTCTTCTGACACATATAAAACCACCTAAAATAGGACTAAAGCTCTCCTTAAATATTCTACCAAGCTCCCCCTAAAAATGGGACCTCAAATAGAGATTTAAACCTCCATCTGAACTGCCAGGGTGTCACCTCCTTTATTGTTAATGTTTTTGTTTTAACAAAACTCACTTTGGACAGAGGAGGATAAGTCAGTCCCCAGGAATTGCCCCCTTTTCTCTCTATACCCCCAAATACACATGAATATGGATCTTCTCTGGGTTTTTTATCATATACCCCAGTTCTTGGATAAGAATTGATTGAAGGAAGATATCTGTCCTAGCCCACAGGCATTCATCCCAGTTGCTATAAGATTTTTTGGGTTGATAATTTGCCTTCTTTGTTTCCTCATATCAAAATGAGGACAATAGATGAGCATAAACTTGAAGGTCCCTTCTACTACCAAAGTTCTATGAAGTGAATCAACATGAAGAAAAAAGTGCAAGAAAATTATTGTGCTACAAAGTAAAAGGAAGAGGAAGGAGTAGTGGGGTTCTTTATCACTACCTTGTCGCTTCCAAGGATGCAGCACTTTAAATGACAGATTTTCTTTGGGCAATGATGATGTCCACAGGGCCCATCAAGCACAGCTACTCTGCTCATTTGGGGGCTTGAACTTTAATACCTAATAGGAACCACTCTGCCGTGGTAGCATCCGAGCTGTCTGCCAAATTGGATTACAAGGGCTCAGTCCAAGTAACTATTATTTTGTGGTTTCAGAGGGAGTCTCAGAGGCCAGAAAGTGGATTCAAGATGGCATCTCATTTGGAAAAGAGAATTAAGAAACTCAATTTGAGGTTTGAGTTTCAGGGGCTGACTGAGCCACCTCCAACTTGCCCCTGGGTGTTGGGAATTTTCTGTAGCACCCTGATTCAACCAATGAAAATGCCCTCCGCCTTACCTCCCTTTCTACTAGAGAAAATTGCTGTTGCAGAATTAAATAATCTAGTAGACAGAAATATAGCAACTGAGGGAAATTACTGTCTCCAAGCAAGGATAGCTAGCTACCTTTAGAGGATTTGGGGACCGAAGAGACTAAGGAAAGAAATTGACCAAATGTTCTAAAAACCCTGATCTCGTGGGGCTCACAAAAAGGAGTCCAAGTTGTTGTTGCGTTGTTTCAGTTGAGTCCGACTCTTCATGACCCTATTTGGCATTTTCTTGGCAAAAATGCTGCAGTGACTTGCCATTTTCTTCTCTAACTCATTTTTATATGAGGAAATTGAGGCAAACAGGGTTACTTCACAAAGCTATAAGTATCTGAGGTGAGATTTGAACTCAAAAAGATGAGTCTTCCTGACTTGGAGTTCTATTCACTGCACCACCTAGGTTCATACATACAGGTCTATAATTGGTTGAGCAGATCTAGTCCCAGAAGCTGACCACCAATTATGTACCTAGCACTTTGATAGGCACTCAGGGTTATGGTTTGACCATTTCACTGTTTGACTTCCCTACAAAGTGAACTTACTGAATGACAGAGACCAAACCACCTAAAGATGTAATTATTGCTATACCTTTTTTACCTGGCCTGTTGTTGAACTGTCTAAGCTGTCACTGAGTTTCTCCAGTTTATTTAATACAACTCATTGCTTGTAGCAATTTTTTTCTTTGAGTATTTGATTTTAAATGATTTGGCTGCTAGGTATTGGTGGCAAATGAAGCAGGGAGAGGCTCAATGTCTGGGAACCAGGCCCAATTGTTTTCAGACCATTACAGGAGCTTAGTCCATGGAAATGCTGAGACACACGTCCTGTGCTCATTTGGCATCCTTGAATACTTGATGTCTTATATCCTTGTTCTCAATACTAAGTGGTCATTTTCTGACCATTCAGGTGGAGTCAATCCATTTTTATTTCACTTACCAGTAAGAGAATAAGGAGTACTAGCATTCGTTTATAGACTGAACATTGTAGAATGTTTAGAACTTGAAGGGAAATTAGAAATAATCTCCTCTGAAAATTTAATGAATAAAGTTCAGAGATTAAGTGACATGGTCAAGGTCTCACAAATAGTTAAGTAGCAAAACCAGGATTCAAAACCAGGTCATTTGTCTCCAAAGTTTTTTTGTTTGTTTGCATTAATCCAATTAAGTATATGAAACATTCTTCATTTTGTGAGTGCAATAACAACAATAAAAATATATTATTATAATTATACTAATTATTATGTTACGAAGTATATCAAAAAGATCCTTTGTGATGTTTTAAGCTAAAGATTTTGGGGACACCCTATATACATACATGTAGTAGAAGCAGAAGAAGGTATGGTGTTATAAGGAAATGAGAAAATGAGCAAGAGCAGGAGCTGCTGGAAAGCCAGAGGAGAAGCAAAAGATCCCAGAATTCTAAGGGAGTGACAATGTGGGCTTCTTCTGGGAGCAGTTGGAAATCTGGAGAGGTTGAGAGAGTGTCTGAACTCCTTGGGTGGACCAAATGAATTTGACCATTTCTCCCTTTCTTGTGGCTGTTCTTCTGATCCAACTATTTGTTCCTGTGTCCCTGTGTGTATCCTGTTGCTGCTGATTGACAGATATTCTTACAGAGCTGCTAGTGACATCTAAAGCCATGTGTCATTGAGATTCTTTCCCTTTGAGCCCTTGTTTCTGCTTACCCTTCCATCTTTCCAACTCTAGTCACCATCTAAAGGGGGAGGAATGTGGTTAGTGAGGTGTATGTATTGGAGGAACTGGGACTTTTAGGTAGTGTTATGTGCAGAAATAAGCAGCCATATTTCTGGGAGTGCAAGCTGGCAGTTGCCACTTTAGAACACAAAACCTGGCAGAGCACCCAGGCTGTGTACCAGGGTGTCAGTTAAGGACAGGGTATAAAAGGAGGTCTCCAACCCCCTGGGATCTGCACTTCTTCTCTGACCTCACCTGGAGGGTTAGGAAGGAGGAAGTTTGGGGCCTTAAGGGTGGTTTTCGGAGATCTTCTTAGGCAGGTAGGAATTATTCAATCATCAGCCAAATTTTCAATACTTCCTTGACATCAATAACATCTTACATACAAGCTAGTGTGAAAGCTACAACCAAGAACATCTGCAACTGACCCAAGGGCTGCCCAGCCTCTGGGCTCAGCCACCAGTTGAGATTTGCCCCCAAGGCTATCTCATCACTCTGTGCCTAGGATTATCAACTTGTGCTCAAGATTAACCAACATCAACAGTTTAGGCAAGGTCTCAGGGCTTCCTTCACCCACTTACCTACCCTTTCCTTCCCACAATTGTTTATCAATAAACCCTGCTTAGCCTTGAGCCTGAACAGTCTTGGAGCCTTGCTTACCTGCCAACAACCATTCTTAATAGCTGTCAGATAAGAGTTATAGCTTAGTCATTCCAAGGCAGTTATCCATTTCCAACTTGGGCTTTCAGGGAGTTTCAATCAGCTTCCTGGAGGTATTTTAACTGTCTTGGCTGGAATGGTTCCAAGCCCTGGGCCTATTAGAGAACCTTGGGCTTAAAGGGGACCTGACCCAGCTGCTGTGGGAGGTTATCCAACTCTCATACAGCCTTGGTTTGGGATTCCTTACCCTTCATATTCCATCAACAACATCTGCCTAGATGTTGACTGCTCCTATGCCATCTGCATTATAATAAGTTACTGATAGAGCAGATACCAACTATAAGAAGTTAACAACTGGATTTAGTGGGAAATTTACTTATAGTATTTAGATAGATCATCCCAATTCCCTTCCCTTCCTTCCCTTCCCTTGAATAATCCCTGTTTATATCATTTGGGTATCCTGTAAGATTTATCCTGTTGGCCTTCCCAAACCCTGAGCTTCTGATTACTGGTCCTAACATTCATTCCTTGAATATCTGAGATCCCCTGTACCACCAAGTATCATCTAGATACATACTTCAATGGGGAAGTGTCAAAATGGGTCTGTTGAGAGGCAGGGGTTAGAACATTCAGGAGGGAAAATCTATAAGTCAATAAATCCTTGAGTTAGGTCCAAAGTGACTATCATTTATGGAAAGGAAGAAAAAGGAAAATGTATAGATCCTTGTTCCCAATGACTTCTCCAAATTCTCTATGAGTCAGGATCAGAAGAATCCAAGACAATAATAATAGCCTTATAATATGTCTATTATTCTCTAGGTCCAGTTTCAGAGAGAGACTCCACCTCCCACTTCACATACCTTTGTATCCTATAACTGTGGAGGTGCCATTGCCTGCAGCATTCCAGTTATTTAGCTCACTGATATTTTTACATCTATTTCATTTTTGGCCATTATAATTTAGCATCAATGACTAAATTTTCAGTCTCCTCTTCACCTGACCAGGATCAACTAACAAGACTAGTCCAGGAAAACTGAAGCTATTTCAGTATGAAGTCTTTCTATTGCTGTTAGTCATTTCCAACTCTTTGGGACCCCTTGGGTGGGTTTTCTTGCGTAAGACACTGGAATCATTTGTCATTTCCTTTTCTTGCTCATCTTATAGATGAGGAAATTGAGGCAACTAGGGTAAAGCGACTTGCCTAGGATCACCCAGCTAGTGTCTGAAGCCAGATTTGAATTCAGATCTTCCTGACTCCAGACCTGAAGTTAGATCCCCTGAATCACCAGCCTTTGCAAGAAGAGAAAATAAGAAGAGGCATTGTGGTGTATTGGATAGGGTATTGGATTTAGAATCTGAAAACCTGCATGCAAATCTTCCCTTTGATACTCAGTGGCTATATGTCTCATTTCCCCTGTCTGAGCCTCATTTTCTTCATTTGTAAAATGAGTAAATTGGACTAGATGACTTCTGAGGTCCTTTCCCACCCTCTATTTATTATTCTCTCCTTTTCAGCACCTTAAGTAGCATAGGGGAAACAGAGCAGTGAACCAAGGAGCTAGCATCTGAAGGAGGAAGAAAAGGGAGAATGTACCCCCTCCACAGGAAAGCCCCCTTCAAATCCTCCTTGGTACAACAGTTGTAAATGAATGAGAAAAAAGTATTTATTAACTATCCTCACTGTGCCAGAAACCAGAGACACAAAGGTAGAAGTGAGATAATCTTGAAAAAGAGTTTACAATCTAATAGGGAGAGATGACACATTGAAAGAAGGAGGGACCAAGGAAGGATGTTTTGATCAAAAAACTCAAAGGAGTGATATATAGAGAGAGAGTCAGAGTGCAGTCAATTATCACCTATTTCCAGAATAAGTGGTCAAGTCGATTTGATTTCTGATCCCATAAGAACAAATGGATAGAACGCTGGATTATGAGAATATATAAGCTCCTGTACCAGATATTTACTAGCTCTGTGACTCTAGGCAAGTTATTTAACATTTAACCTTATTCAATCTCATTTTCCTCATTTTTTAATGAAGAAGTTGCACTCAATGACCTCTACAACCCCTTTAAGCTTGAAACCTATGTTTCTATGGTCAATGCAAAGTGGAATGGTCCAGGCAAATGATTAAGATATCCCAGTATATCCAAGGTGATTGGATAATGAAGCACTGTCTAGAGTAGGAGGCAAAAGAAACTTTTCAAAAATATATTTCAGGGGGCAGCTGGGTAGCTCAGTGGATTGAGAGCCAGGCCTAGAGACAGGAGATCCAAGGTTCAAATCTGGCCTCAGACACTTCCCAGCTGTGTGACCCTGGGCAAGTCACTTGACCACCATTGCCTACCCTTACCACTCTTCTGCCTTGGAGCCAATACACAGTATTGACTCCAAGATGGAAGGTAAGATATTTTTTAAAAAATAATAAAAAATAAAATTAAAAAATTAAAATATATATTTCAATAATTTAACTTCACTATCAGCTGGGGGAAGTTGCCCAGAACAGAGTCCGCTGGCGTGAGATGGTTGCAGCCCTATGCTCCTAAGGAGTCAACAGGAATAATAATAAATAATAAATAATTGGTTTCCCTTCTACATCTATATGTTATGTTTTATAGATTTAAAAACATCCTTCTGAGAAGGCTTCAATTGTCCAAGGGATCCATGGTTCAAAAAACTGTTAAAAACAACTGATAGGACAGTGAGAGCTTGTTGATCAAGTGAATTTGCATTTGCCCATTGGCCAATCAGAATCAGACAGCAGTCAGAGTTACAAACTGATTAGATTAACTTAGCCAGTGAAAGAGGCATATTCTCTAGACTGGATCTTAGTACTCTAGGTAGGAATTGGCAGAGGGAGGAGGGATAACTGTTGGGCAGATCATAAGATGTCCCAGTATATGCAGGTATATGAAATGGGGACACACAGGGAAGAAGGTATAGTTTCCAGTTCAAATGATGCTCCTCCAAGTAGAGGAGAAGAGGAGAAACCAGGGCAGATCACCCAGGGTCCCAAGATGTCCCATGTTCCCTGAAGCTCACCAGAACCATGAGGAACAACTAGTTCAATGAGATTCTCTCTTCTCCTAGAATAAAGACACCTAAGGTCATAGTAGTATTGCCCTCTGCCCTCCTGTTCTCCATCTGTAGGATTTTGGACTATCTGTCCCTCAACCCAATTTTAAGTATTGTTTTGGCCAATAAAGACTGCTAATTTCCTCCTTTGGCTCATATTTGACTAACTGATTTGAACTCCTTAAAAATCTATTAAAAAGGATAACCAGGGAACTCAGAGGATAGAGTACCCAATTTGGAGATGGTAGGTCCTGGGTTCAATTCTGACCTCAGACCCTTCCTAACTGTATAACCCTGGGCAAGTCATTTTACCCCCATTACCTAGCTCTTACTGCTTTTCTGCCTTGGGACCAAGGTAAGCGGAGAGAGAGAGAGAATGAGAGAGAGAGAGATTGAGAGAGAGAGAGAGAGAGAGAGAGAGAGAGAGAGAGAGAGAGAGTATTCAAAGAATGACTATGAATCAGAAAGAATGAAAATAGATTTACCAACTTCACCAGTCTGGGTTCAATGGAGCTTTTTACTTCCTTGTTCTAAAACACTTATACGCCAACTAGATTCTTTCAACAGAATCATGGTTTATAATACTCCCTTTCTCCTTTTGTTGGCAGTTAGCTCAAACTCACACTTGCAAATGAATAGACAAGTGCTTTCCAGAAAGGCTTGCCTACTGACAATGCCAGGGCCAAGGGGATGGCCCCATTGCCAGGTTGGCTTTCCAAAGCATATTCAGTGGGCCTTTTGTTACTACTTTGGGTCTGTTATCTTCCCCTTTGGAATGCACAAAGTGGTCAAATAAATGGTCTGGCAACATTTTGTCCTGATATATTAGTTCTTTTGATGCCACGTTGTCTAATTTTTATATCAAAGCCAACCCAGGTTACACACACACACACACACACACACACACACACACATGCATATGTATGCACGCATGCAAACACACACACTCTCTCTCATACCTAGGTCTCATGGTGACCTTCTAAAACAGCTCTGGATGTTATAGACCTTTCTTTTCACCCACCACCTCCAGTTCAAAAGTCTCCAAAACCATATTTTGTCATTTGGTTTAGGTTCTTTGTTCCATGATATCTGATTTATCTGATCCATTCAGACTGATAACAGAAATTCACTGGAGCCTGTTCCTACAAGCAGAGTTGATTGTTAAATTTTGTGTCTTTAAACTTTATAAATCTGCTATGTCAGAGCTAGATTTATTGTTATGTTAATTGTCTAGGCTTGAGAAAGTGATGGAGAAAATGTTAATGATGTAGGTTAAACTTAAAAGTATGTTAGGAAAAAAGAAAATAAAGTTTAGAAAAAAATTTTAAGGTATGTTAAACTTATTTTTGTTTGTTGCTGTTTTTTTTAATGTACTTGTTTGTTTGTTACATTAAAATACCCAGTTGCCAGCCTCCTCTCTTCCCTCTTCCCATTAGAGAAGGCATCATTTGACAAAACGACAAACATTTACCAGTATACCACAGAATGTTAAATCATAAATTGAGAACTGAAAGAGACCTCAGAAAGCATCTACCCCATACTCTATCACCACTCATTTTATAGATATCCCTAAGGACCATGAAGTTTGTCTTAATTGCTCAAGGTCATATAGGGATTAAGTTTAAGAAGTAGAATTCAGACCCTGCTTATTTTTCTCCAACAGGGTCAGCTTCACTGCTGGTTGATATCTAGTTCACCTTGGTAAATTCAGATCCATGCATCATGAATTTAGAGACAAAAGGACCTCAAAGGGGTATCTAGTCTAACTCCTTCATTGTACAGATAAGGAAACTGACCCTCAGGGAGGTATAGCCTGTGCTCCAGAGCCAGGGCTCTTTCTGCTGTCAAAGAATATTAGACTTGAGGATGTCAAAAACTGATCATGGTTTAAAGTAACCCCCATCCCCTTTAGCAGCATTGGTGAACCTTTTAGAGATCCCCTGCCCAAACTACACTTTCAAAGACACCTGTAAGTCCTCTGCATTACCCAGAAGAGCAGAGGGAAGAAGTGCTTGCATTGGGCTGCTGAAGAGAGGAGCAGGGCATGCAAAAAATGTCCTCTTGCATTGTGGAGAGGGGGAACTGGCATGCTCTACCACACTTTCACCATCACAGCCCTAAAGAATATTAATAGAGATCTCCAATGTCTTATTCTAAATCAGTGATTCCCAAAGTGGGTGCCACTGCCCCCTGGTGGGTGCTGCAGTGATCCAGGGAGGGTTGTGATGGCCACAGGTGCATTTGGGGGTGGTGAATAACTGTAAGGGGGAGGTGATAGTATGTGACAGGGGGCACTAAGTAATATTTTTTCTAGAAAGGGGGTGGTAGGCCAAAAAAGTTGGGGAACCACTGGTCTAAATGAATAAACCTAATTATATAAATATAAGGACTATGGCATGATAATAGAAGAGATATTTACTTGGGATATAGCGAGGCATAGTAGATATCATTATAATCTTGGAAATCAGGAAGTTCTAAGTTAAATCCTGTCTCAGAAACTTACATCATAGTCTTAGAACTGGAAGAGAACTTAAAGACCTCATTTTATAAATAAAGGTGCTATGGCTCAAAAATCTGATGTAATTTGCCCAAGGTGATATATATAAATAGGTGGTAGATCTGAGACTGGAGCAAGTCCCTCTTATTCTAAATCCAACTATCTTTCCCCCATTA
Source organism: Gracilinanus agilis (assembly GCF_016433145.1). Lineage (NCBI taxonomy): Eukaryota > Metazoa > Chordata > Mammalia > Didelphimorphia > Didelphidae > Gracilinanus > Gracilinanus agilis. The sequence goes on from NC_058130.1 coordinate 52,020,587, forward strand.
AACTGTGATGTCCTCATTAGCTTTAAGACTGAGCTTCACTATTCTTACATCTAAAGAAAGAAACATGAAGTCTTCAGTGTTATTATGAGATTCAAATAAAAAATGTATATAGAACCATAGCTTTTGGTCCAGAAGAGACCTTAGAGGCATCTCGCCTAGTCTCCTTATTTTACAGATAAGGATGCTGAGATACAGAGAAGTTAAGTGGTTTCTCTAAGGTCACACAGATAGTAAGTGGCTAGCATACATTTCAAAGCCAGGTCCTTTCTGTGTTTCAATATTGTCTCTGTATGAAGTATTTTGCGGGCGTTAAAAATATTTGTTAATATTTAGAAGATGGATAGATGTGTGCCCCCTCAAAGCATATCCCAAAAGTTTGCTGCCTTTTCTGTCTGTAACTCAGTCTGGTTCTCATGCTATTATATGGGATCTGATAATTTATAGAAAAATGTAGACTTTCCATTCCATTCCATCAGAGCCCAGAGAGCAACTTTTCTCATCTGACAATTCTGATGGCAATTTATTTATGAAACACTCCTATTTATCTTTATGGCAGAGAAACGATGGATATGGTCACAGGGTCCAAGCTCACCATACAATATCACAGAAGCCAATTTTTCCCAGTAATTGGGAACATCTGCCCATTGACAATGTCTGAATCTCAGCTGGAGGTTATTCACCTTTCTTCTCCTCTCCTCCTCCACCAACGACCACCTTCTCAGCCAGTTACTTACAAGTTGGTGAAAGAGACACTAAGAGGCAAAGAGGGGATTCAGTGCCAGCTGCTTTTCATTGGATAAGACTAGCAGTAGAGACTTTAATATTCTGAGATTGCTTCCCAAGATTCCTTTCTTATCTAGGGTTATTTTAAATTTGGGCCACCTCATCCAACCTGCTTCATTTTGCAGATAAAGAAACTGAGGTTCAGAGATGTAAAGAGTCTTTACTACAGTCAGTTGGTGGCACAACCAGAATATTAATTTAAGTCAATTGGCTTATAGCGACCATTTTTCTTTCCAAGTATTATGTCTTCATTAGTGGAGAGGAGGGAGTAGAATCCACCTCCAGCTTTATCACTGGCTGACCAAGTTTTTGATTATCAACAGCCTATGATGGTCCTAAAAAAGAGAGGGTAAAGCATACCTTCCTTATGACAAGGAAAGGGTGTCTATTAGAGCAGAATATTGTATATAAATTGACAGATTTAGTCACTTTATAGGGTGCTTTTGCTTAAGCAGTTTTCTGTGTTATAAAATAAAGTTTAATCTGGAATGAGGTGTATTGCTCCTACAAATATCTTTGATTTCATAAAAAGCCATAACAAATTCTATTCAAAGACTTTTTTAAAATAAAAAATAATTAGCATCAGCCTCATGAGTCATAGTTTACTTGGTTAACAGATGATCATCAGTTAACCCCTTATTGATGGACAGTTTGACTAGTCATAAATATTGATAGGAAAAAGGAGTAACTGAGCCTTTAAAACCTGTCCTCTCCAAACATTTCTAGTCTTCATACATCTTAAACCAGAGGTGTCAAACACTCATCCTGCAAGTGCTGCTGAACCAGATTAATGTAATGTAATGCAATGTAATGAGAGTGGGGTGAAAGGACAATGCAGCTAGGTGATTTGTTGGATAGTGAACTAGGTGTAGAGATGGCATGTCCAAATTTGGGTTCAAATCTGGCATTAGGCCCTTCCTAGCTGTGTGACCCTGGACAAGTCATGTAAATCCAGTTATCTAACCTTTACTTTTTTAAGTCAATATGTGGATGTCAAGGGTCCTTGTATACAAATTAATGGCCAACCATTCTACATGAGCTTAAAACCACTGTTTTCCATAAACACCCCCAATGAACTCTGCAATTCAGTGACATTGGCCTCCTCGCTCTTTCTCTAACAAGCCTCTCCAATTTTTTTTTATGGCAGGAATTTTTTCACTAGCCAGAAATGCTCTCATTTCTCATCTCTGTTCCTGGTTTTCCTGTAGTTCTTCAAGTCCCAGCTAAAATTCCACCTTCTACAGGAAGTATTGCCATCTCCTTTAATTTACTTCCTTCTGTTCAATATTTCCAAGTTTTCCTGCATAAAGAATAATTAAACACAGCTATTTGCATGTTGCCCCTCCCACCCCACTAGACCATGAGCTTCTTGAGCAAAAGGACTCTTTTGTCCTTCTTTATACCCCCCAGCACCAAGCATCAAGTCTGGCACATAGTAATCCCCTAATAATGGATTGACTGAATAATCATTTCTTACATGCTGCTGTTCAAGGTACTATGCTGAAAACTAAAAGGTACCCCAAAATACTCCAAAATGGTGCTCATTGTTAGGAAGTTTACATTTTAGTGGGAGCAAACAATATGCACACATATAAATAAACTAAATGTAGATTGTATTTATAGTAAAGAAATACAAAACAATTGGGAATGAGGGAGCAGGACAGGTAACTAACTGGTGGGATAAGGAATAGCTTCCTGGAGGATGTGACACGAGTTGAGCCTTGAAAAGAACTATTGGTCTATAAAGGTGGGAAGGGCGAGCATTTGGATTTCGGAGGGCAATCTATATGGAAGCACAGAGATGATAGTTACATGTCATAAGACCATTTATGAGGTCCCATTAGTACAGGTTTCTTGAAGGAAGCCCTGGGTCTTGCTGTCCATGTCATTCAATATATAAATCCTTGTAGTCCTGATATGATATGAGAAATTGGTTTGTATTTTACATAGAAGGCTTGGTTGTGCCAGTGATACAGATTTTTCTCCTGAAATCTGTTGGATTCCGTCAAAGAAAAGTCCAGCCCTTTAACCCTGACTGGAGTGGAGGAAGAACTACTTACAAGACCTATTTATCTGTTGGATTTAAAAATCAGTCTGGCAGTCTACTGAACTATTTCTGGCCTGGACAAGCTACCCCCAGCCCCCAATGTTTCCCAGTACAGTCTTCCTTATCTCCCTCTATCATAAACCTAAAACTGAAGCTATCTTAGCTGATGGATATTAACCTTCTTGAGGAATGTTTGTCTATGCTTGCCTGCTTAACAATATTTGCCTACTTAATGTATGTTTGCCGAATGCTTCCAGACCCCTGACCCTGAAACCACCCTCCCCAGATGCTTCCTGACCACCTGTCCCTGACAGTACCTTGATAATTATGTATGTACCAACCCCCTTCCCCAAACATTTCTATATAAACTCTTGGCTGAGAATTCCAAGGGGTCGTTCAGGCACTCCTCTCTGCCTAGCGACCCTAACTATTATTGCTAGTAAAGAATGAGCCTCTTCTTGCATATTGCATTGTCAGTGTGATTCTTCCTTCGGCCATGAACCTGGGTTAGGTATTAAAATTTGGGTACAACATTATCATCCTAATCTGTGCCCTGTGGAGTTGATTTTTACATTGGGTACCTTTGGGGTTTTGAGTTAGTTCACAGATCAGGCAAAAGATGTTCTAAAAATTATATACTCTAAAATCTTTAAACTTACTCAAGGAACAAGACCAAGTCCTATTCCCCCACCTCTGTAGGTCTATTTCCTCCTCTGTATTTAAAAAATGAGGAGGGGAAGCTAGGTGGCTCAGTGGATAGAGAACCAAGTCTAGAGACAGGAAGTCTTGGATTCAAATCTAGTCTCAGATAATTCCTTGAACAAGTCACTTAATCCCAGTTGCCTAATCCTTATTGTTCTGCCTTGGAATTAATACTTACTTGTGATTCCAAGATGGTAGTTAAAGGTTTAAAGAAAATAATGGGGATCAGGGAGGATGAAATAGATGATCTCTAAAGTTCCTTCAGCTCTCATATTCAGATACTCTAAGATCTCTCCCAGTTCTGACATTCACGGTTCTAGGAATCTTTAATAATATGAATACCCAAGATACCTCCTATTGTACACTTTTTTCTTAGATTTAACTCTGTAGTTACTTTCTCTGTTTCTAATTTTAACCATTATATCAGAGACTTTCATGACTCAAAGTAATTCTGGAGATTTTCTAATATATTCTCAGCCAGGAATATATAGAAAAAAGCTATCTATGTCCTTTCTATGATCATTTTGTCATTGAGTCTTTTCAGTTATACCTAACTCTTTGTGACCCCATCTGAGGTTTGTGTGGCAAAGATATTGCAGTGGTTTGCCATTTCCTTTTTGTTTTATAGATGAGAAACCAAAGCAAAGAGGGTTGATGAGGAACTGAGATAGACAGGCTTAAGAAGTCTGGGTCACACAGTTAATAAATATCTGAAGCCAGATTTGAATTTAAGAAGAGGAGTTTTCTTGACTCCAGGTCCAGAGCTCTCTTTAACATGCCACCTAGCTGCCTTATGCTCTATATATTCTAGGATTTAGAATGAGAAGGGACATTAGAGATCATCTAATTGAACCCTCTCACTTTACAAATGAGGAAACTAAGACCCAGAAAGGTTAATGACTTGCAAAGGGTCATACAACTAGGGAACATCTGAGGTCGAATTTAAGACCTTGACTGACTCCAAGTCCAGCCCTCTATCCACTATGCTAAAGTAAGCAACTTGTCCAAGGTAATACAGAAAGTACCCTCATATCTAAGATCCAGTCCCTGGATGAACTATTTATAATGCAGATATAAATTTTATTTAAAGGGATGGGAAAGAGGGCAAATGCTTTTTGACTAATGATATATGTCAAAGATTTATTTGGATCTATAGATCAGATTCTTTTTTTTTTTAATTGAAAATTTTTATTTAATTTTGATTTAGAATATTTTTCCATGGTTACATGATTCGTGTTCTTTCCCTCCCCTCTTTCCCGAACCATAGCTAGTGAATAATTCCACTGGGTTCACATGTGTCATTGATCAAGGTATATTTCCATATTATTAATATTTGCACTGGGGTGATCGTTTAGAGTCTACATCCCCAATCATATCCCCATCGACCCATGGGATCAAGCAGTTGTTTTTCTTCTGTGTTTCTACTTCCACAGTTCTTTCTCTGGATGTAGTAGTGTTTTTTCTCATAAGTCCCTCAGAATTGGATATATCAGGTTCTTAACTCCTATGCCAGTCACTCTCAATACAAAATAGGAGGGCTCCTTTGGTAGAAGCCTTCCTATGGTCCAGTTTTCCTTAGGTGTTCACTGAAGACCTAAGGGCATGGTCCACACACTCTCTCAGTCAAATCAAATGAGGATGAACCCATAGGAATCTCAGGGTGCTCCAATTTTCTAAATCAACAGAGAGAGAACAAAAGGATGAAAAGTGAGATCCAGGTAAACCTATATTCCTTTCCCAGGTAGGAAAAAAACTATGCACCTCAAATATTTTCTTAAATGATCAAGGTTAAAAGATTATAAGCAAAAAGAACCCAATTTGAAATTTTAAATCTTGTTTGGGCTTAGAAAATATTTTATATCCCCCCTTCAGACTAGGAATCTTCTGTGAAAATAAAGAAAATGGATTTTAAATGAAGGCACCTTCATTTTTTTATGTAAATTATTTATAAAATTCTTACAAATTCCTGGATCGCTCAAACTCCCTAATGTAAAGTACATTACAGTGCACATGTCAGCTGATTTTCTTTTCATCTCCCAATCCCAGTAGAATGCATGCCCCTTGAGGGCAGGGATTGCTTCATTTTTTTTCTTTATAACCCAAGATCTAAAAGTGAAACTAGTTGATGCTTAGTGAGTTAGGGCTTGTTGAATGAATATTTCAATTTTTGCATTAGATTAAGGTGATAATAAACCAAAGTCCTGAGGTTGTTTCCCTTCAGGGTCAAGCAGGTTTATAGCTTAATGACTATGGACTGTACTCCTAGTTCTAGAGAGGGTCTCACAAATGCATATTTTTTTAACTTAGTAGAGAATGTAAGGATAAATCACTGAATCTGTGCCCATTACTAGAACACATACACACACACATAAAACACACCTACCCACATAGATACATACGTTTCTAAACCAATTGAGGGGAAAGGAAGGAGACCTGATAGGATTAAGAATAGAAAACTTCCTAACTCCACTGCCTTTCCCAAAAACTGAATCTCAAGAAACTACCAGGCATCATGAGCCCAGCTACCTTAAAAAGTCTCATTGTAGAGATGGGAGGTCCTAGGTTCAAATCTGGCCTTAGACACTTCTCAGCTGTATGACCCTGGGCAAGTCACTTGACCCCCATTGCCTACCCTTACCACTCTTCTGCCTTGGAGCCAATACACAGTATTGACTCCAAGACGGAAGGTAAGGGTTTAAAAAAAAAAAAAAAGTCTCATTGCTTGAGTCATGGGAGGCTCTGCCCTGTTCTGCAGTACCTAAACCAGATAATTCACTCAGTCTCACCTCACTTTTCTCTCACTCAAAGTAAATCAAACCAATCCTTTTAATCTTTCCTCAGTTCTTTTATATTTCAAGGCCCAAAGCTGCATCCGGAAATAAAATAAAAGCTGTGCCAAAGCTTAAGGAAAGTGGGATGATAATTGTACCATTTCTGTATTTCAGTAGAATTTTTGTATTTTAAAATCATAAGCGTGTGATTTATATGTGAATATATTTAGCTTGAAGAACACAGTGAGCTTCAGATCTTTTTCCTACTACTTTCATACTAAGGAATTACAGAATATGAGAGTTGTCAGGAAACTTAGCGGCAATCTAGCATAATAGTTTCATTTTACAGAAAAAGAAACTCCTCCCTTCTTACAGTTCTGAAGTTTGTGCTCCTTCTTAGGACAAAATAATTAACCCGATTCTGTCCCCTGTGACAAAAAATTAGTATCAAAACATAAACTGAAATATGCCCAGTCAACCCTGAGGAGGCTAACTTTTTTTCCTCAAGGAATAATGGCTTCTTTACAAGGACTCTGACTCTGAGTTTTAGTTAGGGAGGACTCAGTCCCCAAAGAAGATGCTAAGCACACCATCATTTATATAAGAATATCTAGTTTCTCTTCAGCAATAATTTCCCAGCAAGCCTTTCTGAGAATTGAGAGCAAACTCTCTGGGTTAAATATAGCAACAACCCAGGAAACAATTGCCATGCAGAATAAGATGTAGTTTGGGTTAAATCTGACTTACAATGAAAAATGACTGTAAATTCACATGTTATGGGTGTTTCCATGTATTTGAGATACAGGTTTTTTCAACTCTTTTCCTTAAAAAGTTTTGAAATCGTGAATCCAAAAAGATATTTTTAAACACCTTTCCTGGACAGTATCAAGAGAGGAAAATTCTAGTCTTTAAAAGATCATTTTCAACCAATGCAGCCCCATTAGAGATCAATATATTTCCCACAAATTCAATCAGTTTTTCTGGCCTTCAAGACTTCTTAGATTTATCATTTACAGCACGAACATTGCTATTTAGTTAACAGTTAGTGTTTTAAAATCAAACGCATGCCCACTGCGCCCCCTTGTGAGGAATATGCCCTGTGGTCAGGATCATGCAGAGGAGAATGAAAATAAAAGAGATGGAGACCAAAATAACGTCCTCTGGTTCAAATGTGAGTAACAAACACTCATTAAATGGATCATAAATAATCTCCTCAAATGGATGACTTGAAAGTAATTGCTCTTTGGTCTTGGAAAGTATTTCCCTATTTTGTTGAAACATAGACATGCCTCATCCCTTGGAAAGTCAAAATACTTCAATTAACAAATATGTCTTGGAAGCCTAGTTGTCTGCTACCTAATTATATAGCCTCTGACTCACTAACCATCTTTTGAGATTCCTCCACAAGGAGGCTCCATACATGTCCTATACTTGACACATTGGAAATGACTAAGCTGTTAAGTGAGCTGCCATCTTTATTGTCACTCAAGTTTACAAACTCAGAGTCATTCTTTCTTTTAAAATCCTTCCCTTCTCCCTTAGAATCAATATTGTGGACTGGTTCCAAGGCAAAGAAGTGATAAGGGATGGGCAATGGAGGTTAAGTGACTTACCTAGGACAATACAGCTAGGATGTGTCTGAAGTCAGATTTGAATGTAGGACCTCCCATCTCTAGGTCTGGGTCTCAATCCATTGAGCCACACAGCTGGGCTCCCTGCCTCCCCTCCCCATAATCGCTCTTAACTTGTTCCTTTCCTTCACTTTCCTAGGTATAATGTTATGTGAAAGACTTGAGATCTGGGCATTTTCACTTTGTTATCAGACTACTCTTTTTAACTAAGTTCAATTCAATTAGAGAGCTACAGATTCCAATATGAGGAGGTATGATGGGAGAGTATTCTATACACAAAGACTGTCTGCAAAAATGTAGTGGTGAGAGATGGAATATTGTGAACATGGAAGACCAAGTAAGCCATTCTGACTGGAACATAATGCATGGAGTGGGTCCCCTAGTCATGGGGGGAAAGGGGAGGGATATGGAATCTATCAGAAAGATAAGCTAGACAAAATATTGGAGGGATTATTTACCAGAGCTCATATTTTATCTCAAAGGCAATAGGGATCCATGGAATTTGGCAACTGTGTGGTGAACAGAATAGAGGGAAAAGGTTGAATGAAGGGAGAACAATTAGGAGACTTTCATAGTCCAGGTCAGAATACATATTAGGATTACATCAAGTTATTGGTGGAAGGAAAGACATATAACAAAGATGTGGAAGTAGCCAAGACTGGGCAAGTAATTGGATAAAGGAAAGTGAAGGAAATGGATGAGTCAAGAATGCTCAAAGGTTGTACACTTGGGTGACTAGAAAGATAGCGACTAAATTAACATAAAAGACATTTTCAATATGTTGAGTTTGGTACATATAGGGAACATCCTGGTGGAGATAATCTCAAAAAATAGTTGGTGACTCAGGGGTTATATAATGAGATAGCAGTTCAGTCTTCTCCCCATTGGTGATTGAAAGATACTCATCAGACATCCACATCCCAGAGTTCAAACCCAAACTGAGTTGACTCTTCTCTGTCTTACTATCTTCAATGGAAAAAGAAGCGATAACATAATTTCTAGAAGATCTCTTGCTGGGGATATTGAAGAGTGGTAATTCATGCTTCGGTTTGGATTTAGTAACTTTTTAAAGTCCTTTCAACTCTGATTCCATGATTCAACTCTCTTGTTCTGTCTTTCTCTGTCTTTCCGCCTCTCGGTCCCCACCCCACCAATGGGGATAACTTATTGTCTATAATTCTTTTTTTTTTCAAGAATTTTTCAAGAATTTCCTGTTACAGTAAGATATTATTTGACTTGCTCAGGGTCACATAGCTAGAATAAACTTGAATAGAGTTCTTCTTGACTCCAAGACTAGACTTCTATCTACCATACCATGTTGCCTCTCATTTTCACTCCAAAATAAAATTCAAAGGACTTGGCTGTTCTTTTTTAATTAGATTTAATTAAATATGCTTCAATAAACACTTTGAGCTTTGGTTGTGGGTTATTTTTCTCTTTAAACAAAAGGGTGATTGATAAATCCTTTCTAATGGATATACAGTATTTTCTATGATTTTGAATTAATGCTAATGAAATTTGGGGAAAGAGTATAAAGAAGTTACATAGTTACTGAATGTGACAGCAATGGAAGAAAAGTTTATAAGTATGTTTATGTAGGAGCAGTTAGGTGGCTCAAAAGATTAAGAACCAGGCCTGGAGATAGCAAGTTGTGGGTTCAAATTTTACCTCAGACCTAGCTGTGTGATTTTGGGCAAGTCACTCAACCCTACCTCTTACCATTCTTCTGCCTTGGAAATGATACATAGAAAAAATTGTAAGAGAGAAAGAAGGTAAGGGTTTAAAAATATATTTTCATTTAAATGAATATCTTTTTCATCATTGACTGGGACAAGTACCATATAAGATCGTAACAGTCAACAGAGATCATGTTTTGTTTTGTTTTCCTTTAGGAACTTATCCATCATTTTCATGTCTCTCTCATCTGTACCTTATACTCCACCCCTAGACCCCCTGGCTCTGATAAGTGAGCTTTCACATTAATCTTGCCATATCCTTCTTGACCTTCTCATTTCCTTGGCAAGAAACAAGTCCAAGATAGAAAGTGTCTTGAAGTTGATCAATGAAGAATCAGTTAATGGCATGTCACCTTAGAGAATCAGGATAACTTGGGGAGAAGAATACTGTACCAGTAAACTGCATTGTTATCCTGGCTTCATTAGTAATTAAATGTGTAATGATTAAAATTCTTTAGAAACTGTATGTTAATTTATAATAATTTATTAGTTAAGTTATTATTTATTTATAAATCATATAATTGAAATTATTTATTATAATTATTTATTACGTTAGAAAGAAAGGGAGAAAGATCACCCAACCTCCCTAACTAAAAAGCCTCCAAGCCAGACCACACTTCCTCAGCTCCAGCTCTAGCCCATCTTGAGCAACTTGCAAACAGTGTTGGCCAAGATAGATCATTGAGAGAAGAACAGGGAGATAACATCAGAGAGAAAGAGAGACAGAGACAGAGACAGAGAAAGAAACAGAGACTGGGGGGGTGGGCAGAGAGACAGAGATATGGGGTGGGAAGGGAAGAGACAGAGACAGAAACATACAGAGACAGACACAGAGGGGGCAATTTGGGGGGGGGGGAGAGATAGAGATAGAGATAGATAGATAGATAGATAGAGAGAGAGAGAGAGAGAGAGAGAGTGTT
>NC_058130.1:52031259-52079231 GCF_016433145.1 Gracilinanus agilis
AGAGAGAGAGAGAGAGAGAGAGAGAGAGAGAGAGAGAGAGAGAGAGAGAGAGAGAGAGACTGTGTGTGTTCAGGCCCCAGAAGAAAGAAACTTCCCTACTCTAATCCCTTCTCCTCACTAACTTATAAAGCCAGCTTTTTCCCTCCTGGGAGACTCTAATTAGACAGGCTTAACTTCAGTCCAAGTCCGAAGTCCTGACCTCTGAGACTTTTTCTAGCCCCCTGCTCAAATGCCAGGACAAAGGATGGAGCTGGTATCAAGAATCAGTTTTCAAATTGAATAAGTGAGTTCAATTTTTATTAAATTGACACAGATGTATGATCAACCAATAATAACCATTTATTAAATGACTACTCTGTGCCAAACACTATGCTAGAGATGAGGATAAAAATACAAAAGCAAAATATGTCTTTCCTCAGAGCTTACATCCTAATTTGGGAGAAAAAATATGTATGAATAAATGCCCACACTGAAAACTTAACAGTTGGTTTTCAGGAGCCCTGCTAGTTGACTTTGATACCACCACCCCCATAACCCTTTTTCTCCATGATAAAAAGCAAATATACTGAAAATATGGACCCCAAGTTATAGAAAGAGTGCAAAGACCAATGAATTTATAACTGCTCCTCCTGTTAATTTGGCAATAATATCAGAGACTATGTTTCATACCAAGGATCCTCATTATCTCTTTTTTATTTTTTTAAACCCTTACCATCTGTCTTACAATCAATACTGTGTATTAGTTCCAAAACAGAAGAGGGGTAAGGGTTAGGCAATGGGTGTTAAGTGACTTGCCCAGGGTCACACAGCTTGGAAGGGTATAAGGCCAAATTTGAACCCAGGACTTCCCATCTCTAGGTCTGGCTTTCAATCCACTGAAATACCTAGCTTCCCCCATCCCCATTATCTCTTTTTAAAAAATACACCCTCCCAAAAGAAAGCCCCAACCTTCAATGGTTGCATGAGATAATAAATAAATATAGTGGGGCTTGAATGTATAACCATACCTTATCCAGAAAGACTTGGATTTGAATCCTGTCCTTTAACATAAGCCTCTGTTTCCTAATATGTAGTATCAGGAATAGTAATATCTTAAGTTCTTATTTGGTTGTCCTAAGACTCAAAAAGGCATTCATTTGTAAGCTTCTTGATGCCATGGGCTATCTTCTACCTCTAATTGTAACCCCAGGCTTAGCAGAGCACTGGCACATAGTAGGCACTTTATAAATATTGATTGATTCATGGGCATGAAGTAGGTTCCAAACCTTAAAGCACGATGTGAATTCTATTCAGTCTCACCAGGTATCAGATTACTAATCTGTAAATTATATAAAGAATTCTGCTTCTTCTAATAATAAGGAACTAACATGTATACAGCACTTAATATATGCCACATACTATACAAAGTACTCTACAAATATTATCTCATTTGATAACTCACAACAACCCTGGGAGGCAGGTGCTATTATTATTGTCCCCATTTTACAGATAAGGAAACTGAGAAAGAAGTGAAATAACTTATTCAAATTCACACAGGTAGTATGTGTCTGAGGAAAATTTTGACCTTAAGTCTTCCTGATGCCAGGCCCCATGTCACCAAACTGTCAGAAATGGAGGACCAACTGCTTTTCCACTGCCTCCAAAGATCTCCCAAGAGTTATCAGCCTTGCCTCTGTGCCTAATAACTTCCCCCATCCATTCCTCTTAACTATCTATTCAGTCTAAGGCCCTCTAGACCTTGCCATCCACATTGCTGAAGCCCCCTGGGGACTTCTGGGTCTTTGCATCTGACCCATAGCTGAATTTCCTGTATTTGTCATCTCCTCCAATTAAAGTGTGAGCTCCTTAGGAGCAAGAGCTGCCTTGCCTTTTCTACGTATATCCCTCACACTGAGTAGAGGGCTTGTACTTACATAGTAAGCACATAGGAAATAGTTGTTCATTCATTTTATTCTTCTCATCATATATAACTCTCTTCTGGTCATCATGCGGAGAATGTAAATTAGTCACTGAAGTTCCAGCAGGTAGGTGGTGCAGTGATAGAGCACTGGGTTTAGAATTGGGAAGACTCATCTTCTTGAGTTCAAACCTGGCCTTAGACATAGTAGCTATGCAATGCTGGACCAGCCACTTAACTCTGCTTGCCTCAGTTTCCTCATATGGAAAATGAGCTGGAGAAGGAGATGGCAAACCATTCCAGTGTCTTTGCCAAGAAAACTCCCAAATCCCAACTCTCGAAGAATCAGATATTACACAACAATAAAAATGATTTTCCTAGATTCCTCCCATCTCCTGTCTCCCATTTCTGACTCATCAGAAGGAAGAGAGCAGTCATGTCTATAGACACTTTAACTGTGGATAATTCAGTCAAGAGATCACTTATTTTAGTGAGAGAAAATAAGGTCTGATAGGGAATGTACTGGCCCAATAATCAGGAGAGGACTAGGTTCAAATCTCACCTCTGACTCAAGAGCTATTGGGACATGGGCAAATCACATCTTTGGTCCTCAGTTTGCTCATCTATTAATTGGGGGTAGTAATACCTATAGTAGCAACTTACTTTGCATAGTCACTATAAGGATCGCATAAAGTAATACGTGGGAAATAGTCTGCAAATCTTATTGGGCTATGAGAATGTCAGCTTTTATTCTATTTCCATTAATATCATGTGTTTACTTTCACCTCAATTTTGAATATATTCCTCCTCTTCAAAGAGCCAATCCTTATACAAATATAATAAAAATGAAAGGGAAAAGTAGGTCATAGCTAACAAAATAATACATTAGTTCAAAACTAATATATCAACTGAGATTGAGAGTATATGAAAGGATCCACTTACAAATGTCCTTACTTCTGAACAGTGGTCTTAGCTCTTATTTTTAAAAATTAGTTAACTTGGGTTGATTGAAAAGCTTCATAATTGACTGAATTGATCAGCCCAACACCATTAAAATTATTGACCTAATGGCTCTGAAGAAATACAAATGATGCAAACATATTAGCCTTCTAAACAAAGCTGCAATTGCTACTAGCTGGCAAACAAACCATTTAAACCTAATTGCCTCTCCCTCAGAAGATAGAAAATGACTGAAGCCAGATTTCTTTTGTACTTTGCAGGGCAAAGAGGCCAGCTCAGCTGGGCGCAGCATGTATTTGCAGATTGGAATGTGGTAAATTAGAATCTCTCGGAGACTGTAACTTCCAGGGACGAAAGTTACTCCCAAGGACCCATTCGAGCAGGTCTGAATCTGATGCATTTTCTCTAGCTATCCAAGATAGCCAAGAAAAGTATTAAGTGAATTATGGTAGAGGAATTGGAAGCGGTTGTTACAACTCACAAGATACTTTTTGTTTATTATATTCACACATTAAAACTTTATGTAATTAGAAGATGTTATGTGTGTCTGGATCTATAGTTTCTTCAAAGGGGGGGGGTCAGCCAGTTAGCTCCCTAGATTGAGAGGCAGGCCTAGAAATGGGAGGTCCTGTGTTCAAATCTAGACTCAGACACTTCCTAGCTGTGTGACCCTGAGCAAGTCACTTAACCCCCATTGCCTAGCCCTTACCACTTCCTTACCTTGGAAACAATAAACGGATTTGATTCTAAGATGGAAGGTATGGGTTTAAAAGAAAAGAGAGAGAAGGAACACTTCCACCAATGCAGAGAGGCGATTCATCCAAAATTTATTATTTCAGAAAGTTACTTGGGGGCACTAAGAAATTAAGCAACTTTCCCACAGTCAGAAAGCTAGTAGAAGTGAGACTTGAACTCTGCTCTTCAAGACTGGTTATCTATCTATCCTTTATGCCTCAAAGCTAGGATCTACCCAGTTTGCCTCAAGACTAGCCTTGTATCCATTATGTTGCCCTTACTATATTGTCAGCCGTCAGGTGAATCCACCTCATCAGTGTCATTATTTTCATGTCTTGGGCAGCAGGTGGTTAGATAGATAGATAGATAGATAGATAGATAGATAGATAGATAGATAGATGAATGGATGTATAGACAATAGAAAAATAGACAGGTAGATAGATTGATTGATTGATTGGCAGACAGAGAGATAGATGAATGGATTGAGGGCTAAATGGATGGATGGATAGATAGATGACAGAGGGATAGATAGATAGATAGATAGATAGATAGATAGATAGATAGATAGATAAACAGAAAGATGATTAAATATTCATCATGCTTACTGTGCTAAGTGCTGGGGATACAAATATAAGCAATCAAAGCAGTTCCTTATTCAAGAAGCCTCCATTCTCAACACATAAAAAGGTACTGAACTGGGAGTGTGGGACATTTCCATTCATCCATGAGCTTGAAGGATTTCTAAAAGCCTTCCAGATAGGCTTTAACAACCACCTCCAGGGGAAAACCAAACGGATACAGTAAACCTTTTTTTTTTTTTTCAGTTTATTTCAATTGCCATTCATTTAAGACAAACAGTACAGTAAAATTCTTAAATGTAAGGGTAAGACTAAATACATATCCAGGGTATGATATATTTTTAAACTTAATCTATAGCACAATGGATAGAGTGGCTAGGCCCCGAGTCAGGAAGACTCATCTTCCTGAATTCAAATCTGACCTCAGACACTTACTAGTTGTACATCCCTGGACAAGTCTCTTGACCCTGTTTGCCTCAGTTTCCTCATCTGTAAAATGATATAGAGAAGGAAATAGATAAGAAACTCCTAAATGGGATCACAAATAGTTGGACATAATTGAAAAATGACTGATCAACAGTAAACAAAATTATTTCCTCTATCACTTTCTTAAGTCTAGAAGAAAGTATGAGGGGGTCAACTTGTTCAATCAGTAAAACAATAATTTTAGACCTGATTTGCAGTATTTGCCAATATCTAAGGTGTAAGTACTCATGCTAAAATTTGAGTAGGTACCAATACATCCTTATTTCCCCTTTCCCTAGTTAGGTAATACCACAACCCCTTTAACCAATTATTTGAAAACTCATCTTATTCACCAAGGCACAATCTTGATGACATCCTCAACAATTGACTCTGCCTATATATCCAATATGTCACCAAATCTTGTTGATTTTCCCTTTTATTCTCATTTCTCTTCTTCACTCACCCAGTGGTCACTTTAGTTGGCTGGTCAATTTCAATACCTCTTACCTAGCCTATTGGTCAATCTCAAAATCTCAGTATCTGAACAACTGGTCAACCCCAACACCTTTCACTTGAACAATTGGTCAGTCTCAATATCTCACCTGGCTTATTGGTCAGTCTCAATACTTCATCTGAACAATTGGTTAAACTCAATAGTTCCCTTACCTGGACTATTGGTCAATCTCCGTACCTCTCACCTAGACTATTGCAAGAACCTTTTGATTGGTCTCTTTGCCTCAAGTGTCTCAGTATCCCAATCAATCCCAGTGATTTTTCTAAAGCATAGATCTGGCCATGACATCCTCCTTCCCCCAGGCAGGCCCTTAATCTAGAAATTCTGATGTGTCCCTATTATGTTCAGGATTAAATACAGTCATCTATTTGGCTTCTGGTTCCTTCTTTCCTTTCTAGTCTTCTTACACTTAGTCCAGAATCCTGTTACACTGCTTGCTTGCTATTTCTTAAGTATGATTCTTCATTTCCAGTCTCCAAACCTTTGTACTGCTTGTCCCCAATTTATAGAATGTTGCCTCCACCTCTTATTTTCCCTGGGTTTCTTCAAACTTAGTTCAAATTCCATTTTCTATAGTGGGGGACTTTTCCAGGTCCCCACTACTCCCACAAGTCTACCTGGTGTTTTCCCCTTCAAGATTTCCTCCCATATAGACTATGGCCAGTATGACTAGGTGCCTAGTTACAATAGGGTCTTATTTTACATGAACCCCACACAGGCAAAATCAGGTATATTCAACTGGTTGTTGAAAAAAATAAAAGAAAATACATAAAATGTTTTTTAATTACACAGTATATCTGTGCCATTTTCCAAGTGGCATAAGCAATTTGCTCAATCACATTCATTCGAGCTCTGAGAAGCATTAATGTGAGTCATTACATTGTTTTGTGCCAAACATTAGCAACCACATCAGTCTTTGTCTAGAATTTTTCTTTGTAACAAGTCATGTCTGAGTCAAAACAGTGTTTCTCTTTGTTTCATTAATGCTATTTAGTTATAAATAATGACCCCAAAATGTGAGTAGTGATGCTGGTAGCTCCCAGAAGCCTAAGGAAAGGTATAAAGTGACTAGATATCTTCACACAAGAAATACTTATTAAATATTGGAGTTTGCAAGGATTTTCAACTTATACATAGGGTCTTGGAACATATTGATCTCATAAAATAAAGTCCTGACTGTTTTTGCATGTTACCTCCCCTCCTTAGAAAGTGGACTTCTTGAGGACAGACACAGTGGTTTGGTTCTTCTTTGTATCACCATCACTTAACACTGTTCCTATTCTACATAAGAGCTTAATAAATGTTCATTGACTGATGGACTGACATGATTTCATTTGCAATTTCCCCAGGAAGTGTATTGCTATAGTCTCAAGGAGGGAAGAGAGTTGGGAGCAAGGGAGAGAGGGAATAAGAGTAGGAAGGAGGTATTGTGGGAAAAACACTCTAAAGTGTGTAGCAGTATCATCCCAAGAATGGAAGGCTCAAAACTGTTCTATCCCAAAGGTATGAAAGTCTTTATTTGAAGAAGAATAAGTTTAGGGCAATGAAATAGCCTCAGGGCTGGGGGCTGATGGAGTAGCCCCCTGAAGGGGAATGGCCTCAGGGCTGGTAGAGTTGTACCCTCTGAGGCTGGTGGAATAGCCCAAGTGGTGGATTAGGGTTTACATTTTTATTGAATGGTCTACCCCTTAGCTTTCTAGAGAGTTCCAGGCAGAAAACTAGCAGAGAAGAAGTCTCACTATCTCCCTGGAATGCTTTTATATTGGTGTGAAACATAGGGAGGGTACAAAACAGCATAAGACCAGTAAAACTAACATATTTACCAAATGGAATGGTACTGGCGATGAATGATATTCAACAATAAAGGATTTACATGAATACGGAAGAGAACTATTGTAAATGATTAATAATATACAACAGTTAAGTGCTGTGTATGCCTACATACATAGGCATAGATTTTGCAGTGTATGCCTAGCTAGTGCTATCTGGTGAAAAATACAAGACTTCAGAGCATAGGGGTCCTGCTTCTATCATTGCCCACCTCCATCAGAGAGAAAGAACTTGGAACTCAAAAAAGATTTTAATGAAACGTTAAATAATATTTTTACATGTAATTAGGAGAAAATAAAGTATTATAAAAAAAATTTCCTAGAAAAGCAAAAAGAAATGCACTGCTTAGTCCTCAATCCAGCTGCTGGCTGCTTCCTATGCCTTGGGTTCTGGTATTTTTTTAGGTCATAAGTATTCCCTGATATTTACTTCTAAGCCCGAGCTAGCTAAGCCTGAATGACTCTTTGCTTGCTAGGAATAAATACTATCCCTCAGAATACTGTCTTAATGATCTGATTTCTGTAAATCATTTATGTTCTTCCTAAGAGAGGGGTAGATTGCAAGATTGTAGATGTCAAGATAGCTAGGAAATTTGAGATTCTCTAGTCCAACATCTTCATTTTTACAATAGAGGAAACTGAGGCCCGGGAAGGCTGTGACTGCCTTATACAGAAAACAGTGAAGACAATCAGGCAGGCAATGAACAAAGAACAGGCAGGCAACAGAAAGTGCACACAGTAGGTCCTTCCTAAATTTTTGTTTCTTTCTATGGTCTTCCTGTGCTCCAGACAAGTGCCATGCTAAATGCTAGGGAAATAAAGAAAAGGCAAAGCACAGTCTCAGTCCATGAGAACTCAAAGTCATTGGAGAAACAACATGCAAACCACATGGGTACAAAGGCATCGACAATATATGCAGAGTGGGGTCAGAGGAAAGAGGAGAGAGACTGGCAAAGGTCACTTGGGGAAGATGAAATTCAAGCAAGTCACAAGGGATTCAAACCCAATTCCTCTGACCCTAAATCCAATACTCTGTGACTATGAAAACACAATTTTGGGAAGAAGTTATATTGTTGGATTTAAAAATCAGTCTGGCAGTCTACTGAACTATTTCTGGCCTGGACAAGCTACCCCCAGCCCCCAAGGTTTCCCAGCACAGTCTTCCTTATCTTCCCCTATCATAAACCTAAAACTGAAGCTATCTTATCTGATGAATATTAACCTTCTTGAAGAATGTTTGTCTATGTTTGCCTGCTTTACAATATTTGCCTTTTTAATGTATATTTGCCAAATGCTTCCAGATCCCTGTCCCTGAAACCCCCCCTCCCCAGATGCTTCCTGACCACCAGTCCCTGACACTACCTTGATAACTATGTATGTACCAACCCCCTTCCCCAAACATTTCTATATAAACTCTTGGCTGAGAATTCTAAGGGGTCGTTCAGGCATGCCTCTCTGCCTAGGGACCCTAGCCATTATTGCTAGTAAAGAATGAGCCTCTTCTTGCATATTGCATTGTCAGTGTGATTCTTCCTTCGGCCATGAACCTGGGTTAAGTATTAAAATTTGGGTACAACAATATGAGTCGTTTGACATATACAAGCCCTGGGTTTTGACAATAGAGAAAATATTTCCATTTCATGACATTCCCAAGTTAGCATAGGTAGTGAGTGGGCTAACTGGGATTTGAACCTAGAACCCCCAAATCTAGCATTCTTTCCCCAATCTCATGCAGCCTGCAAGAACTTCTTCAATTCTAGAAAAAGAATTAAAATGACAAGCTGCCTTCCTGTATTTTTTTTCTTCAAGGAGAAAATAGTCTCGTGAAGCAGACTCATGCTACATTTTAATTTTCACCGTTAATTGTGAACTTGTTCTTGGTAATTGCTACAGAAAATTAAGTGTTGTGGGTCACTGGGTGCAGCCTTCCCCCTTCATCCACAAATAACTAATTATTTCCCTGGGTATTAAGATCTCGGCTTCTTTTTATGGGACTGTGAGGACCCAAAGCAACAACAGACCCCAGTTGGTTTGCTTCACAGCCATAGGCCTCTGGGGAAGAACTGAAGCTTGAAGTGGGTTTGTGTGACCCTGGTGACCCCAAAGCTTCTTTATAGTTAACAAATTCAAAATATGAATTTGGCTTTATCTGATTGTGATTCAAATAATGTTACTTAATCAGGCTCTAAGAATATAAGCACTAAAAGAAAGGATTAGGATTGGATTCAGTCCTAGATTTAGAGCTGAGAAAGGACATTAGAGGCCATCCAGCCCAGCCCCCTAACTATGTACCTGGGAAGAGACTTCCCCAAAGTCACACATCTAATAAAAGCAAAGGCAGGATCTGAACCCAAGTCCTTTGACTCCAAATTCAGCGATCTAACCTCTACCCCATAAGATGATGTCTAAAATGTCTTCTGAATGTCCCACCTTCAAGTCCCAGCAAAACTCTCCCATTTTAAAGAAAGCCTTGTCCAATTCCTCTTCATTTGAATACCTTTCTTCTGTTATCTCTTATTTAACCTGCATATATTCTGTTTGTACACAGTTGTTTGCATGTTGTCTCCTCCATTAGATTGTGAGTTCCTTGAGGCAGAAACAGTCTTTTACCTTTCTTTGAATCCCTAGCACTCAGCACAGATCTTTGCATGTTGACTGACTGACTTAACTGAGATGTTAAAATTTATGATCTTTTGGACTTAGTGATCACTTAGTGGCATTGGGAAAACACCAGAGTCAGAGAACTTCAGTACAAATCCTAATTCTGTCCCTTTATCCCCTGTATCACCTTGGGTAAGTCACTTAACCCCATGTGAGTCGTAGTATTGTTGAAAGAAAAAATTCTTTCGTTTTTTGGACGCTTACCCTGATTAGTGAGGCAAAACTAGGGACAAAGAAAATTAAAGTAGTTTATCAAAAATATGTCCAGGATTGATCCCTGGAGATCAAAAAGCTTTTCAAGGTAGGTCACCCTTTTTTATGATAAGATAAAGATTCTGATAGGTTCGCATCAGCAAAAAAGATGACCCTCGCAATTCAGTTTCTCCCCAAGTACTTGACACTTTGCACAGGTAGCATTTTTAATGTGACTTCCCACACAGGTGAGACATTGTGACTTACCCCTATATGACAGACTGAGTGATGCCTGGCCCTCGCGCTGATTGACCAGCAGGGCTGGGAACATAACAAATCACTGAGTCACTTTATCTTCTAATAATTTCTTCATTGTAAAATTGGGAATTTAGATAGGACAGACTCTGAGACAGTTCTCAAAGTATGATCTAGTCTAGGGTCAATCCTGTTTCAGAAAGTCCACAAGGTCAATGTTTTCCATAATAATGCTATCCTAATGACTAATGTATTAAAAATCAATAAAGGGGGCAGCTGGGTAGCTCAGTGGAGTGAGAGTCAGGCCTAGAGACAGGAGGTCCTAGGTTCAAACCCGGCCTCAGCCACTTCCCAGCTGTGTGACCCTGGGCAAGTCACTTGACCCCCATTGCCCACCCTTACCAATCTTCCACCTATGAGACAATACACCGAAGTACAAGGGTTTAAAAAAAAAAATAAAGTAAAAATCAATAAATATAACCCGTGTTAATAAAAGCTTTTGGGGAAGTCCTCAATAATTTTTAAGAGTATAATAGTGTCTTGAGAACACAAAGTTTGAGTCAAATGCCTCATCTTACAGGAAAGAAAGCCAAATTCCAGCCTATTGCAGTGAATTGACTGAAGTGACACATGAAACACTCACAAAAGTAGGATTCCCACGCAGGGATTTTGACTTCTGCTCACAGTGTTCATGGGCAGCCAGTTTGGGTTTCTGCTGGCAAACTTCACTGTTTTCCATATCTGAGCTTCCCCACCTGGCCACTCAATCTATTTGGTTTCAAAGACAACTCTGTAAGGTTTTTAGTTGTGAAGTGATGCTGGAGAGTATCAGACTGGGAGGGAGAGATTTGGAATTCTGGCCATCAAAGGCAAGCCTATCACTGTGCCTACCTTTATGGGAAGCAGACTTGTTCTTGGTAATTTCTTCCATGTATACATGTTGGAAGAACGTTTGTTTATTTCCAGGCAAAGGATAAGGAGCCATTATGGCTCAGAAAGGCAATATAAGCCAACATGGGAGGACGACTGGGGAGGCGAGCCAGCATCCAGAGATCAATACAGTTCATCTGTAGCAAAGTCACTCATCCAACCCATGCCTGGCTGCTGCCAGCCCACAGCCTTCATCTTAATGGGATGAATAAAGCTGAGTGAGGAACCAGGCTTGCATATCAAAGCTATCTCTAGAGTGGAGCAGCTCTGGCCTGGAGGTAGGAGCTTTATTTGACCTGTTTAAAGCTCTGAAGGATCTCAGCCACATTTTCCCATTCCTCCCCACCCCATAACCACCCCTTGAACCACATTCCCATTCCTTCCCATCCCATAACCACACAAGCACACAAATACCTCAAAGGAATTTCTAATATTGGCAGAGATTCTCTAGTTTCCCTAATTTCGCCCCCCACTTAAAAATGTCTCCTCCAAATTGCCTTGTATTTTAGATATATAGCTATTTGTATGTATAAATAAATAAAATACATGTTTAAATCTTGAGTTTAAATCCTGTCTCAAACAGTTACCAGCTGGATGACCTAGAGCAAATCACTTAATTGTGCTCAACCTCAGTTTCCTTATCTATAAAATGGATTAATAATAGCACCTATCTCTTTTTTTGTTTTATTGTTGTTAATTATATTAAAGTTTCTAGGTATCTCTTTCCCTTCCTTCACTCCCCTCAGTAAAAGAGACAAACAAAAATGCATGTATGAACTTTGTCTTTTGGTTTTCTACTTATCAGTTCTTTCTCTGGAGGTCGGCATTCACATAAGTTATTCTTTAAACATTAATTTTGTGGCTGTATATAATGGTCTCTTGGTTCTACTCATTTTGCTTTTCAAAATTTCATGTAGATCTTTCCATGGTTTTTTTTAAATTAATTTGCTCATCATTTCTTACAGCTCTGTAGTATTCCATCACAATCATATGCCACAACTTGTTCAGCCATTCCCCAACTGATGAGCATTCCCTCAATTTCCAGTTCTTTGCTATTCCAAAGAGAGTTGCTATAAACATTTTAGAAGATAGAAGTTCTTTTCCCTTTTCCCTGATCATCTTGAGAAACAGACTCAACAGTGGTATTGCTGGGTCTAAGGGTATACACAGTTTTATAACTCTCTGGGCACAATTCCAGATTGCTAATAGCACCTGTCTCACAGGATTTTTATGAAGATCAAATGAACATACATAAGTGATTTGAAAACATTAAAGTGCTATACAAAGGATAGCAATTAGTAATACAATAAAGCATGGGTTTTTAACTTCTTTGTCTTATGGATCCCTTGCAGCATCTGGTAAAATCTCTGGACCCTGTTTCAGGATAATGTTTAAACACTTTAAGTACCAGCCATGTCAACTGATGCAAATTTTTTATTATCAATTTACTTTGAAATAAAGTTTTCCATTCTGCCATCTCTATTTTCTTTCCTTCTGGATATAAATAAAATGTACTGTATCAGTTGCCACAACTTGGTTCTTCCTAAGAGTCTTAAATTCTTTCAAGACACTTGTTTTTATGTCTCCCTTAAACAGGTGAGAGAGGTATATATTCTGCACAAAATAAAATATATAGAACTACAATAGAAACCAGTTATATTGAAATTCCTATTGAAACAAGTTCACAGACCCCACGTGAGCCCTTGCACGAAGGGAAGACCCACTAAAACATAACTGACAAATGATTTCCCCCCCCTCCAGAGCCCCCTTTACACTTTTGGACAGCTTTAATATTTAACTGGCAATTAGAAAACTGAATTCAGTTCCTGGGGAGTGGCCTTGCCAAACAGAGAAGAAAAACATTCCACATGGAGGAGTCTAGCACCAGCCAAATTTCAGACTACTGCTCTAGGTTCCTAAGGGAATCTCCATGAAAAACAGTCCAATACTCATCTATTAATGAAATCTCATGTCTCTTCCTCTTTAATTACTATGGCTTTCAGTTGATTCTCTCCTCCCTGAAGAATTCCATTCAGTAACTTTACTTATAATTGAAAAAATATCATGCTAAAAGTAATTCTGTGTTGGTTGGACAGTACTAGTTTCATTCTAATGAATTTTTCAAAGTCCATTTTTCTAAAAGGACAAAATTTAGTTGTGTCCACATGTGCAGAATGCAAGGCTGGCAGTAGGAATGGGAATCCAGGGAAACCAGAGGGAAAGGCATAGAAGATGGGGAAAGATTGTGGCTGGGAAGGAAGAAAGAGAATGGAAATAAGGATGAGAATGAGGAAATGGAGAGGAAAAGGTTTATGGCTGAGGATAGACCCTGGACTAGGAAAGGGAAAGAAGAGGATGAAAAGATAATCATTTGGAAGGCTGGAAGGAAAAGACAGGAATAGTGAGGGCACTAGAGGAAAAGAAGAGGAAAAGATTAAGAAGAGGGGTGAAAGAAAGAGACATCATGACAATTCTAGTTTCCAGATGACTAAAGGTAGGTCCAAATGTTTGCACTCTACTTGTGGCTCCGCCAGTCTTTTGGCTGATGAGCCTTCTTTCGGATCTTGCCAGGTTATCAGGTCTATATACCACCCTCTGCAATCTCCTCAATGTGATTGTGTGTGGTACCCATTTTCTATCTCATTCCAGATCCCCTCTATGTGATATGTTCCCCCATTAGACTTGAAGTTTCTTGAAGTCAAGGAACTGTATTATTTGCTCTTTTTTATTTCAAAGGGCTTAGCAGAGTGTTTAGCATATAATAAGGTAAATAGTAAAGTAACTTTCTATCTATCTAGTCATTATGGGAAGAAATTACCATACTATCTTAAGAGTTCCTTATAGTTAAGGTGACTCATACCAAACAGAGTCTGAAATATACCCTAGACTTTGTAAATGCATTTCAAAGAGTTCAGAGTAAGAATAATGAGGATCTCTACACCTTAGATTCTACAAGGGAAGTCAGCTCAAGGAGGTGAGACTCCAGAGATTTGAATTCTATTTGGAAGACAAAATCATTAATGGTTCTGAAAAGGAAAATAGTAGGGAACTATTTCTTGGGGTCCCATTTGGCTGTCTAAAGAATTCATGAGTCATCTCAGATTTTTAAAGGTCAAATATAGAAGATGGAAACAAAGGAAGGTAACCGAAGATGGTCATAACTGTATAAACCTCCTGAAACTAAAGCCCAAAATAAACTGAGGCTGGTGGTACAAAGGACAATAAAAGACCTTGATGGCTAAGTTACAGTCAAGAGGAAGATGGAAGAAAGAGCAGAATTTCTACTGAGGGCTTAGAGTGTGAGACAAAGCCATTGGATGATCTCGAGATGGCTTGAGATGCAGAGAGAGTGCTAGAGAGCCTTAGTAAGATATAAGCAGACCTGGCATCAACTAACTCCAGTCACTGGGTTTATCATGACCAGTGCTGAAGAGCTTTCAACAAGTCTTTCTTGTCTGATACCCACTTATTGTTTGAGAGCAACTTGCTTAGTAAAAGGATGTCTTCAAAAAAGACAATGATTTGAAAAAAGACAGTGACAAATTGTGCTATAAATGGTCTATTGTATGCAAATTTGATGCATATATAATGGTGACCCTCTTGTTGAATTTATATGCATGATCACAGTCCTCTAGTCTTCATGGAGATCCAGTATTTTTTGGCCTCATGAAGCAGTATGGTCCCAGAAGGTGGAAACAATAAAACAAAACAATGTGAAATTCAAGGACCAAGCATTTTCTTTCTATCATAGAGAGAAAATGCAGACCCTATAAATGGCTGGCTTATTTTAAGTAAGCCAAAGATTCAAGTTAAAATGTCCAGTTATTAGTTTATTGTTAGAGCTCAAAGTTCAGGAAGCCTCAAATTAGGAGATCCAAAGGCATTGCAGTATCTGCTACTAAAGATACTTTCAATCACAATCAATCAATGTCTATTTATTAGTTTATATTCATTTGTATATAAACATATATTATAAGATAATATTTATTATTATTCTATGTGCCAGGGACTGTGCTAGTTTGTGGAAATACAAGTGCAAAGAATGAGATGATTGACTGCTTTAAATGAGCTTATGTTTTACTGGAGAAGAAAAGTCCATATTAAAATGTATATGACAAACATATAAAGTTAATAAATGTGAACATATGCAAGATTGTTGAAGAGAAAGGGCAGTAGCAATTGTGGGGGTATTGGGGAGAGATCAGAAAAGCCTCCTTAAAGAAGATGGTGATTTACCTGCATATCAAAGAAAGACTGACTCTATAAGGCAGAAGTAAAGAGGGAATGCATTTAGGCATTGAAGATGGCCATTGCAAAGTCTTGGAGGCTAGAGATGGAATGCTGTGATTGAGAAATATGGAGAAGGCCACTGATTCTGGGAGCAAAACCCAAAGAGTATGGAAAAATAGTTTGACTTCAGGTTGTATAGAACCTAAATAGCAATCTAAATTTTATTCTAAAAGGGCATCAGAAAGCCACATAGTCAACACTGAATAATTAAATGACATAATCATAAAGACAATAAGAGACTTGGGAAAATTGTTGGACATATTGCATATTCATAGTTCTACCCTTGCAATAAGTGACTGTTATTGGGATTATGGCATGAGTTGCATGGATTGCCCATTTAGTTAATCTATTGTTACTAGTATGGCCTGTGACTAAAATTGGACAATGGCCTGAGCCTGGAGGCAATCAGAATGAATTATATTTGAGAAGGCGCATAGCACTTTAAAGGATCATCCATAAACTACATGAGTTGAGATATGGAAGTAGTGCCCTGGAAAAAGTACTGGATTCTGAGTAAGTCAGTCAATAATTATTTATTAAGTACAGGTAATGATTCCCCACTGCAACTTTCCCCATTGCAATTTTGATATATCGACAGTTGGCATAAGAAATTAAATGGGAATTTAGGGGGAGTTTTGTGGAAGCCACAGACAACACACAAAGGCCAACAGATGACACGGAAAAACTTTAGAAACTCAGAAAGTGTTATGTAGAGATGGATGCATGGAATCCCTGCAAAATACAGGGACAGCCTCACCCAAAATTCCAGGGGACTCCCCCTGGAGAACTTTGGTGAGGGGGCAGTTGAGAAGAGTTGACGGTTGCTTTGTGGGGGTTGAGGTGAGCAGACTGACTATTTACTGCTCCAGACTTGGGGGGTTCACCTGAGTGGCCATTGTGGCATAAGCCAGTGTGGTTTCTACTCAGGGGTTAGCCTATTTGTTAGAATTAATCCTTGTCAATATCAATATAATAATTATTTAGTGATTTAGTGAATTAGATATATAAATTATCTAAGAAGAAAGCCAGTTCAGTTAGGTGCCTTCACCCCCTCCTGTGGGGAGGAAGGGCAGCTTCAACCTAATAGATCAGGATCACCTTTCCTTATCCAAAAACTTTCATTAACTCCTCTAGTTTTCCTTTTTACTTCTTAATATAAGCTTTACCTTTCAAAATCTGTGCCTGGAAATTATTTGGGGAAATACTCAAAACTCAAGTCTGGTCATCTAGTTTGAATCCTGTCAGCTGCCAGTTTTAAGAAGATCATTTATCTCAGTCCTCAACAGTTAGTAGTGGAATTCTGGGTGAGGCTGTCCCTGTATTTTGCAGGGATTCCATGCATCCATCTCTACATAACAGTAAGACATAAAATATATGTATAGTATCATATAATATCAACATAATTGTCTTTTAATACCATAAATATATGCAATTTCTTTTTTAAAATTAAAATAAGGTAAAAAGTTAAAATTTTTAAAAACATAAAAGCCAGCAAACAACACAAAAAGACTAGAAATATTAATATTGACCTACATATAGCCTATGACCAAATACTTACCCCAGTTTTTACAATAAAGTACTGTGAACATTCCATAAAAGAAAAAAAAATTCCAGAACTTCTCTGGTATGAAGGGAAGGCCAAAAAATTTTATCATAAGGGGTGGGAGGTGAGAGAGGGGACCATCACCTTAACTCCCATGTTGTGGAAGGGATACCTATACTCAAAATGTTTCAGGTGGGGTAGCTTGATTCAATTCTAGCTTCAGACATTTTCTAATTGTGTGACTCTGGGAAAGTCATTTAACACCATTTGCCTCAGTTTCCTCATCTGCAAAATGAGCTGGACAAGGCAGTAGCAAATCATTCCAGTAGTTCTGCCAAAAAACCCCAAATGGGGTCATGGAAAGTAGAATACAACTGAAAAAGATGAATAGCAACAATATGTTCCAGGTACTAGACATACCTCCCCTGCCTTGAAGGAGTTTAGGGCTCTTAGTAGGGAACACACAAAATATATTCAGAGAAGATGGAAGGTGATCTCAGATGAAAGGCATTAGCTGTGTTGGGAAAATTTGGAAATGCCTCCAGCAGAAGATAGAATTTGAATGAGACTTGGAGAAAAATATTAGGCAGAGGTAAGGAAAAAGAGCATTCCTACCAAGTGCAAGGCACAGTGTATGGTGACATTCTAGCTATTTGTATAATGTTGTGGGAGTCATTTAGATCCTCTGGACCTCAGTTTCCCCTGATATAAAAGAAGAAAGTTGGGCTACATTTTCTGAGATCCTTTCAAGCCTTAAATCAATGATCTAGACAGAATCTAGTGTTAGACTTTCAAGCTATATAAAGCAATAACCAGAATTTTCCAAGAAAGTCAAAGCTCCCTCTGTCATGGGAGCCCTCACTGATTACCCTGACCCTTGATGGCCATAAATTCTCCAAAAACAGGCATTAGATTTTTAGGCTGTTTTGTAATAGAGTCTTTCCAAGAAATGAAGCTTCTTGATTTGGTCTCTTACTGCATTTTTGACCAACTTCAAATTAAATCTGAACTTGAAGGGTTGGCTGGGTATCCAGCTGTAATAATGCAACTGGGGATATCTCTCTCCTCCTCTATTAAGTTGGAAGGGACAGAAAGTTCCCTGAAGGATAGAATAAGAACATGTTTAAAGTCTCTGAACAGGCTTTGGAGAGATTTTTGTCTTTGCCTGGCAAGCTCCCTCAATTCTAAGGGTGTTTCCTATCAACACAATCATATTTCATGTGTTGCTATTTTTTCTTTCCTAAAAAGCATGTTGGGGGAGAGGGATGGATCTTTGAGGAAAGAAAGGAAAAAGAACACAACCAAATTATATCTATAGGCTATCTTGAAGACAATTCACAAGACAAGGTTATGAAGGGTGATTTCATTAATAGGTAACCTCTTGTGATGTGAGGGATACTGGGTAAATTCACTTAGATAAAAGCAAGTGACCTTTACCAAAGTAAGTAACCTGGACCATCTTTCATAATAACAATAAAGTTAAATAGAGAGGTGTGTTGGGAGTCAGACAACTAGGGTTAAAATACTAGATCTGCCACTTATTACATTTAAGACATTAGACAAGTCATTTAAATTATGTCTGCCTCAGTTTCCTTCTGCACAAAATGAGATTGGACTCACTAGAAGGAAGGAAACAAGAATTTATTAAATGCTTGTAATGTGCTAAGCACTGTGCTATTTTGTTATTGTTCAATCATTTCGGTAGTGTCCTATTCTTCATGACTCCATTTAGGGTTTTCTTAGTAGAGATACTGTAATAGTTTGCCATTTCTTTCTCCAGTTCATTTTATAGATGAGGAAACTGAGTTTCCAGAGTCATGGAGCCAGTTAAATACCTAAAGCCAGATCGGAACTCAGAAAGATGAGTCATTGTTACTGGAAAAGTATAACTCTATTCACTGCACCACCTAACTGTTCCTGTGCCACCAGCTAGCTAAGTATTTTATAATTATTATCTTACTTGATCCTTGCAACAGCCCTTGGAGGTGGGTGCTATTAGTATCCCCATTTTACATATAAGAAACTAAGGCAGTGGCAAGTGACTTGTCCCACAGTCAGGAAGTGCCTAAAGCCAGATTTAAACTCAGGTCTTCCTTGCTCCAAGACTAGCTCTCTCTACCACACCACAAACTGCCTCTACTGTAGGGTAAGATAATACTAAATCACTTGGGAAACATCTTCATATGCCAGTGAAGAATTAACTCATACATAATTAGAAATCTACTCTATAATCTAGAACCCGTATAATTTTCTAGTCTTTATTTCTACACCATTGTCCTTTATAAGCTCTGCATTCTAAGTCAAACAGACTTGCTAGTTTTGCCATCTCCAGGCTGTCTCTATGCCTTTGTACAGGTTGCTTCCCCATGCCTAGAATATGTTCCTTTCTTCTCTCATCCTTTTAGAATTTCGGTAGGCAGACAGATCATAAATAGAATGCCAGATTAAGAATCAGGATGATCTGAGTTCAAATTCAGAATAAGATACACTCTGTGTAACCCTGAGCAATTCATTTAATCCTATTTGCCTCAGCTTCCTAATCCATAAAATAAACTAATATAGGAAATGGCAAACTCCAGGATCTTTGCTGAGAAAACTACAATGACAACAATTTCTTTAATGTTCAATTTAGGTTCCAATTCTTTAGACCTTTTCTGATTCCCTCCAGATATTTGGGTTTTCCATCTCTTGAAATAACTTCTTATTGATTTTGGATATAAGTTGCATTTACATTTCAAATGAACTCCACCAAGTAAAACCAACTGGAAGCTATGGAAACCTGCCCTGAAGTTCCACTTCTGACGTGTAAAGAATGTGGTAAGGAAAGTCACTTAAATTGTCAGGGGTGTGGGGGACTCTAGGTAACTTATTGGGAAGTAGGATATAAAGATAGGTTAGGATCAAATCAGGAAAGGTCCAGAATTTCATGGTAAGGAACCTTGGAATTAAAATCTCTTTGAAGGCCTGGGAGTAATTCAGCAAAATCCAGTGAAAATAACAGTCTCTGGGATCAGAGGACCTGAATTTTGAACCAATTTATACTACATTCAAAGTGACTTGAGGAAGTCACTTAACTTTCCTGGACCTTAGTTATCTCAATTATTAAGTGAAAGAATAAAACCTAAAAGACTTCAAAACTAACTATCTATTATCCTAAGCACTCTATATCTTTCATTTTGTTTTTCTGGATATTTTGTGTCAAATGTTATTTTAAATTGATTTAGTCATATTGAGTTAGTTGTCCTTTGACTAGGTAGGTAACACCTGTGAATGCTGCATAAGTCTTGCCTTGTATACATTTATCTGGTGCTTAGGAAATGATCTTGACTATAACATTTCAAGTATCTCAGCATAAATTCCTAAACTAGAATATCTCATTGTGAAAAGAAAATTTTGGTTCTCTTTGTCCATTCTGAGTTTACCCTTGTGAAAATGGAATCCTTTTTTCTCTTTGCCTAGTTAGAGTTAAAGCTTTGGTTAACAATAACTTAAGTACCCCTACTTAGTACCTCTCTAGATTGTGAGGACAGGATTAATTCTCCTTTGTCTACTTTTTGATTGAATCAACTCAAGCTTGAACTAGGTGGAGGAGTTCAAATATCACTTAGTGAATTCATGCCCTAAGTGAAAAGCCAATAAGATACTGGGAGAGCTCCACTTTTTTTTCTATTCAAACATCCAGAAATTTTTTAATTCTTTTAAGAATTCACACACTCAGAAACATGTGAATCCTAGGAGGATAGTTAACACCTTTAGAGGTGAGAAATCAATCCCACAGACATTGCCCCTGGGCAGTGCTGGACAATTTAGAAACTGTGACTTGCCCCTGTGAAAAGGGGCAAAGACAGGAAACCACCATAAAAGCCATGAAATCCTGGGGCTGAGGCAGTCTGGTGAAGTTGAGTCTCATGGAGAGTGTCCACTGGAGACTAGGGCTTGGATAGTGGCTTCAACTTAGATTCTGACTCCTGGACTATTTCCTTGTGTGAGTGAAAAGGACTGACTACTTTCCTAGTTTCCTAAGAGACTAGATTCTATCTTGGAGGAGGGTTCGTAGTTACTCACTATCAGCCCTCCTAGCTGAGGACTAATATAGGTATTTTCTCTAACCTCTCTCACATTTCTAGACTTTATTGTTTCCCCTCTATTTTGTAAATAAACTTCTGATTTGAGATATAATAACTTTGGAGACCATGTTATTTCATATAATTCAAGACCAACCAATAAATTTAACCTTTACATCATTAATGGCCAAATATATCTTTGAAGTTGTCATGGGTATTGATTCCTTTGAATTAGAGATTTTAGACAGATAGATAAATGCAAAAGTTATCTGGAAAAATGCTAAGGCGCTAGTGGCCATTAATTCCTTTTATTAGTTCCCTAGTAGAGAGTAAGAGAGAGGAATAAGGAACCAGGCATCTTAAAGTGGCAATTGATGGGATGAGAAAGGGAAAATGTGGGCTGCCAAGAGCCGCAGGATGCCAAAATAATCCATCTGGCCACTGAATACCTGGAAGATAGGTGATAGAGTGAAGGGGATGGAGAATCATAAAAAATATGCATTGGTGACATTGCCAGTTCTTCCAAGCCCTTAATCTTCTTACCCAAAATAGAATAATGAAGAGCTAATAAATACTTATTGATCAATGAATTGATTGAATTGAGGTCTTGAATTCAAATGCTGGTTCTTTTATCTTGTAGGATCTCAAAAAAGACACCCTCTCTGGTCTCAGTTTTCTCACCTGTAAATGAAGGGTTTGAACTTATTGACCATTAAGCCCCCTCTAGTTCCAAGTCTTAACCACTGGTTCCATATTTGAATTGCATTTTAATCAAACACATATAACCAGTAGATGGCAGCAAACACAAAATAGGTGAGGACCTCCCAGAGCAAACAGGAGGCCAGGATTTAGTTTCTTAAAGAATCTTGAAACTAGAAATAGATAATTTTAGAATCCATTATCCCACCTTCAAGGAGGTGGGATAAGCTAAATCATCCTCCAAAGGGAATAAGTCATTTGTTAAGGATTATATGGAAAGGAGGTTCTCCAACTTGTCCAACTCAGAATTCTGCTCAAAGAGGTATCAGATATGATGGAAACAAGGAAAATATCATGGCCACATAGAGTAAGCATCTGATGGGACAGTGAATACAAAACAAAACTCAGGGGTTTGTTATTGATTTTGTTGGTTTTCCTGCCAGATTTACTTAATAAAGACAAATAAGCCAGAAGACTGGAGGATGTTGTTCTTGACTTCTTGGCTCAGCTTTTATCCTTACTCAACTTCATCTATATGTAAAAAGAGAGGGGAGAAAACATGATGCAAGGGATGGACAGCCAAGAAATAATGCCCATCTTGATGACATCAGCACAGTACAAAATTCCCCTAGAAATCCTATAGTAATGGAAGTTATGAATTGTCTTGGTCACATTTTTCCCCCTAGATACATAAGTTCTTTAATTTTATATAGCTTTGCCACATGTGTGCCTGTAATATGTTCTTCACCTATGTCCCCTGGTTGTATGATACCTATGAATATGGCCTTCTTATATGTTCCTCAGGGCATCTAGGTGACATAATAGAGTGATGGGTCTAGAGTCAAAAATACCTGAGTTCAAAAGTGGACTAGCTGAGTGACCCTGAGCAAGTCATTTAACTCTGCCGGTCTCAGTTTCCTCATCTGTACAATGAGCTAGAGAAGGAAATGGCAAACCACTCTAGTATTTTTGCTAAGAAAATTCCAAATGGGTGCAATTCAAGAGTCAGACACAACCGGAAAGAATAAATAACAAATGATGTGTTCCCTACTTATATAAACTCTGTGTGTATGTGTGTATGTGTGTATATATGAATATATATATACATATGTTTAAATATATATGCCTATCCTATTGGTGGGTTGCCCACCCTTGAGAAAGCATATCCCATTTTTTCTAATAATGCATAGTGATTGTTGTAGCTATTGTTATTATGGTGTTGGCTAGATGCCTTTTGCTTGGACTAGTGTGTACTGGTTGGTCAATTAATCAATAAATATTTATTAATCTCTTATTATATGCCAAGCACTGTGCCAAATAAAAAAGAGGTAAGACAGTCCCCATCTTCAAAGAGCATGCAACCTAATAGGAGAGAGACAACATGCAAACAAATAAATACAAATTAAGTTCTATACAGGATAAATTGGGTGTTATTAACAGAGGGGAGGCACTGGAACTAAGAGCCCATAGGGAAGGCTTCTTGTGGAAGATGGGATTTTAGTAGGGACTTAAAAGAAGCTAGGACTGTCAGTAGTTGGGGTGGAGGAGAAGCATTCCAGACTTGGAGACAATCAGAGAAAATTCCAGCATCTGAGAGACAGGGTGTCTAGTTTGTGGGAGAGCAAAGAGGCCAGAATCACGGAATGGAAGAACAAAGTATAAGAAAACTGGAAAGGTGGGTCATAGGGTGAAGATGGGGTCTTGGTTATGAATTGTTCATTTTGTATTTGCTCCTAGAAATAGTAGGGGATCCCCGGAGTGTATTGCAAAGACCCTGATATAATCAGATCCACATTCTAGTAAACAAGCACAATGGCTGGGGCTCATTGGCAGTGGTTTTGAAAGAGTACTTACCTTGGATCTAGGTTATTGTTTTGTGAATGTCTGTTTTTGAGGCTCTGGGGAACCCCTCTTTTATTCCTAAATTAGGAATTATTAAGATCAGGAGCAGATCTCCTGACTCCTAGTCCAACATTCATTTTACTGTGGTACTTTGTGTCAAATTCTACAAAAGGAGGAAATTTCTTGCTCGTAGAATTTTCTCATAAAAGATTCTTTGCTAGGAGTCACATTCCTAATCTACTGGAAGTGGAGATGCCAAGGTCCTTGGTAATGAATTAGAAAATAAAAAGTAGTACTCTGAACATAAGAGGGCAAGCACTTAGATGTGAGAGACATATTTATACCCTTTTTTTCTTCCAACTTACTGTCCTTGTAAGATCTTTTCCAGCCCTAAATAGGTAATCCTGTGACTTTGGGCAATATCATTTTGTAGTTGTGACAGCTGACTTCCCAAAGGTTTTAATAGATAGAGTGATTGGGCCATTTGATGGTGGGCAGGTGATGAGAGATAAAGATTGAATGTTGTCCAATAACACCTATAACTATATCTTCAAGGAACTCAGGTTCAGTTCTGAGCTCAAGCTCATCTGTATGCAAATATCACACAAAAAGAGGGTATATGGTGATGTAAAGAGAACTCTGGACCTAGAGGCAGGAGAGACTTGAGCTTGTAGCTTGCTTATGATACTAGTTTTGTAATAATGAAGTTACAATTGCTCTGATTCTTTGCCCTCTTGTATAAAGTGTAGGTAATAATATCAGCAGTTCTCATTTCACAGGGTTGCTATGACAATCAGTGAGAAAATAAGTAAAGTATTATAGTAATGTCAGTTACTGTTATTAATTTTTTGTTGTAATTAATTTCATTATAGAGGAGCATTGGGCACCCATAACAATGATAACACATGCTAAATAGCATTTGGAAGCACAAGTGAAATGACAAAATTACAGAATGAAGCTGATCTATCCTCTCTCACCTCCCCTTCTGTAGCCCCCAACCACTTCCTAGTGTCACCCATCATCAGGTGTGGTGATATATATATATAACATGAGGTGGCATACTACCCCATAATATTCCAAAGTCCCTATCACAGTAGATGCCCAAAATTTACACTCTGAACATAGTCCTCCACCTTTTTCAAAAAGTTAAAATTAAAAAAAACAACACTCCCTTTCCTTCCATACTTGTTAGGTGAAGAAATAATCTGGTTATTAGATGTCAAGCCAAAGTATGTCCCCACTAAGTTTCAAATCTACCATCCATTTTAATAAAGACTTCCTTGACCCAAGACAGTATCCATTTGGTGAATGAAAATGAAAAGAAGATACTGTTGAGCAGAGTGCCCTTCCCTTGACCTTCTTGCTCTTGTGTTGTCTGCCTTTTCTTCTCTAATCAACTCCATGCCAGAACCAAGATCCATGAAGTAGCCATTTTACATCTGAAAGGCCAATTAAGAGAGGTCCACCAAAATTAAAGACCAAACTGGGCATTCCTTTAGCATCCCTCCATTTTTATGTTCACATCTCTATTTTATAAGAACTGGAGAAGTGGAATCGATTTTAGATCCTCTAGAGCCATGTTTTCCCGTTGTGGTTGCATTATTTAATTTGATATAGTATGTGAGCCCAGAAAATAGTACATCTCCATATTTGAATGAGAAAATAAAACACATGCCAATGCCACATAAAAAGTAATTTTAGTAGTGGGTTTTCCATGCAATACATCAGTAAAGGTCAAGACCTTTTATATGTCCTTAAATGACTAGACTCCATAGTCTATGGTTCAAACCACCATGGTTCTTCATCAGTCAGTGAAGAAAGATCTGCATTATATTCCATCTGCTCATAGCATCTAAAGAAGGTCCTAGCCACTAACTGGGCCAAGTCAGTATTCTGTAAGAGCTGATTAAAGGACTCTGGGAGGGTTCTGAAACTAAAAAAAGAGCCAATCTACAGCACCATGCCTGTGAAAAGAAATGTACAAGTATCAAACACAACACATAAAAACATTTTTGGAATGCTGGAGGTTGAGTGTGATTCTCTCTGGTGCCTAACTGGGCCAGGAAGCAGCTGTTAACTCTTTGAGTGTTCATGAATGTTCTCTGACAACAGAATAGTTTTCCTGCTCACCATAGATCCTCGCATACTTCTAATGGGTAGAAAGAGTTAAGAAAGCCCAGGTAGTATAATGTGAGACTGAAAGGCAAGCACCTTAATCCCAAATAAATATTTTATTTTGAGCTCC
Source organism: Gracilinanus agilis (assembly GCF_016433145.1). Taxonomy (NCBI): domain Eukaryota; kingdom Metazoa; phylum Chordata; class Mammalia; order Didelphimorphia; family Didelphidae; genus Gracilinanus; species Gracilinanus agilis. Next base: position 52,056,959 of record NC_058130.1, read on the forward strand.
TCAAAAATAATTTGCTTTTTGTCTACAGATCACAATTTTTTAACAGGGAGGGGACTAAGAATTTTATTCTATAATTACAAATAAGGACTTGTAATGAAAATACCCCTAGGAGAGGGAATGCATTTTCTCAAATTCATATTAAAATGTCACTCAACAAGCATTTATTGACCAATATGTCAATTTGGAAGCATTTGATAGAGGGAAAAGGTACTTAAAAATGGAGGGGAAAATGAAAGAATTCCTGGTAGGAGTAGAGATAAGGAATGAAAGAACAAAGAAATAGTTATAATGGCTAGCATTTATCTAGCATTTCAAGGTTTGCAAAGTGCTTTTCAAATATTATCTCCTTTAATCCTCACAACTCTGAGGTAAATACTATTATTATCCCTATTTTCACATCTAGAGAAAGCAAGGCAGACAGAGTTTAGGTGTTTTGAGCATCAATTAGTAAGAGTCCAAGATTTAATCAATTCTTTCAGACTCCACATCCAGCAATTTATCTATTATGCCACCATCTGACTGGATGATAATCATCAGTGATAGTGTTTGAGTCATAGTAGATCTTTTCATAGTTAACCAAGAAATTGAAATCAGAATTTTTTTTTCATGAAGGATGAAAGTAACGAATATACACAGATTCAATCATGTAATCCTAGGGTCTTTGCCCCAGATTCCTGAGCTACAAAATACATGGTAAGAGAGATGCCATCAGAGACTTCAGCACCTAGTAAAATGCCAGTGCTAGCATACAACTGAACATGGAGGTGAATGTTGTATGAATTAATTTTGGAGACTTTATATTAAATTTATAAGTACTTTTTAGTAAGGAGAAAGAAAGAGAGAAGTAAGGTTTCCAGCCTTTCTAACTTATAGTAAAATCAAGTCCCAGATTCTGGCCATTGCTTGCCAGAGATGGCTACATAGATAAACCAGCACTGGCACAGACAGCTGAGAGATGGCTTCTTCCACAAACCCAAAGGAATGGTCAAAAGAGAGACAGAGACATAGACAGAGATAGACAGAGACAGATGGAGAACCCATGAGCTTCACGTGCTGGCTTTTCAACTCAGTATAAGCCCTTCCCCCTGGACCCTTCGATTGGTCCAAGGTTTCACTTACCTCTGTCCCCATACATTGCATCTCATGGCCTCTGTGACTTCTGCCAGTCTGGAATCTGAGTTCCAAGCACTGGCAAATCAAGACATGTTACTCTGTGACTCCTATGGTTACTTATTGTGGTGAGTCTTCTAGGATTGGACCGGTTCTGAGGTCCCCTGAGATATTTAATTCACACAATCTAAATCAAGTGGGAATTTTAAGTGGGAGTTTTATATAGCTTTGTATGTGAAGCTAATAGAGGTGCCTGACTTTCCCTCCCCACTTCAGAATAGGCATTTATATCCTTTTATCACTTCTTGCTGCATTTGCGAACTCTTTAAATTGACTGCTGACATTAAATTATGCAAACTTTTTGACCCAGTATCTCAACGAGATCAAAGAAAGAATAGCCCACATGTACAAAAATATTTATAGCTGCTCTTTTTATGGTGGCAAAAAATTGGAAATTGGAAAGATAGAGAATGGCTAAACAAGTTTTGGCATATGAATTGTTGGAATACTATTAGATGATTAGAAATAATAAAAGGGTTAGTTTCAGAAAAAAAAAACACTGTGAAGATTTGTATGAACTGATGCACAGTTAAGTGAGTAGAACCAGGATAATAATTTATACAACAATATTGTAAAGCTTGGAATGGCTTAGGAACTCTGGTCAAAATAATGATTAACCACAATTTCAAAGGACTCTTGAGGAAACATGCTACCTATTTCCAGATGAAGAAGTGATGGAATCAGAGTAAAGGACTGGAATATGTTTTCTTCTCTTTTTTCTTTTTCTTTGTTTTCTTTTTTTTTTAACATGGCTGGTATGGGAATTTGTTTTTCATGGCCAGATATATTTGTGATGAGTTTTATCTTTCTTGCTATCTCAATTGATAGGGGAAGGAGAAAGAGGAAAGGAAATAAATTCAGATCGGAAAATAAAGTTGAATTTTTAAAATTGACTGCTAAGATCTTTATTATCACAGTGACCTTCAAGCTTTTCATATTTCTTTCCCAGGCCATTGTCTTTCCCTTAGCGATTCTTTCTTCCTTTCCTTTGGTAAATCAGTACAACTCTACACTAAGCAACTAGATGGATAGAGTGGATAGAGTACCAGGCTTGGAGTCAGGAAGACTCATCTTCCTGAGTTCAAATATATCTTAGAACACTTATCAGCTGCGCAAACCTGGGCAAGTCACTTAGCCCTGTTTGCCTCAAGTCCTCATCTGTAAAATGAGCTGGAGAAGGAAAAGGTAAACCACTCCAGTATTTTGCCCAAATGGAATCACAAAGAGTTGTACATTCTGAAACAAACGAATAACAAAATAGATAAAACTGTGACTATATTAACAGGTCAATCCTTTCACCTCATATCTATTCCTCCTTTGGCCTTGAAATGCAAGGATGACTCTTTGAACTCTGGGTGGTCATTGAGAGTAATGCCTTTGCCTCCACTGGGCTTCAAGACATGAGTTCATGACTTCCTAGGCAAGCCAGTATCTGGGATGAATGACCTCTTATTTTTCCTTTGTATCTTTGGTAATAGGGCCTTCAAAAAGTAGCCAGCATCTTCCCCTTCTGCTATAAACTATCAGTGAGATATCAGCTACAAGAATAATTGCAACAGAAGTCATGGTTGCAAACTACCAATTAAGAGAAAGAACTGCCCATAGAGAGAAAGTTCAAACAAAGGGAGTTAGACTATTCTTAGTCAAAATAAAAATAAAAAATGTCTAATGAGCTATCTTGTTGTAAATGTCTCTTCAAAAAGTTTGAATTTCTCAACTGATTGATTTAATTCTGTTTATTTAATTGCTTGATATTTCCCTTTCTATATGGAATTAAAACTTTAGGTATATTTTTTTACCATTATCATCACCATCATCATCATTATTAAGAATAATAATAGGCACTTATATAGTACTTTAAGATTTGCACAAGACTTTACATATGTTATCTATATATCTTCTCTCAAGGAATTAAAAACAAAATCCTTCCTCCAGAATCCAAGGTATGGAGAGAATTGATGCATTTAGAGTATAGTTTTCCCTTTGAGAAGACAAGCAACAACTTAGAAATGGACCGTGGGTAAACCACCAAGTGTAGATAAAGGACAAGAGTTAGGAAAGGTTGCCAGCCCATGTGGTGTCAACCTAGTGGTGTCTGATTAGTCATTGTGCTAGACAAACAAGAGTCTGACAAAAATCAGAAATCTTATACTAATTAGTTTATTATGTAATGCCCTCTAGGGTTTCCTCACTTAATTCACACTATTACTGGGCAGTAGAGTCCCAAGAAGAGTGACTGCTACTACTTTGATGGTTCTTCAGCTAACCCTGTTGTTGGTGATCCCTCAAACAATAGCTCACAAGCCCCTACCAATGGACTTCCCTTAATAAGCAATCAATTGACTCCATTAGTTCTTTTTCAAAAAAACATTTACTGACAGGGCACAGCAAAGCATTTTTCCAAACATTAGGGATACTCTCCCCTTCAAATACACCTAAAGTCCATGAAAGGAGAACGGGAACAAAATTAAAGTACAGTGGTAGTAAAGCACATATATAGGGAAAACATGTAGCCAAGATAATTCACAATTTCAAATTTACTGGGACTCAATATCCTTTCTCCCTGGAGCATCCTCACTGTGGTATGTGGTGTCCATAATGGATGAATTGCTCCACCATTCAGCAAGTCTGACTCATCACAGGACATAATGTCTTCATAAGACTAATGATTCAATTGGGCTTGCTCTTCTTAAACACTGGTATCTCAGTTGGGCAGGTCAACCTGCCCCTAGTCCCTGGATTTTCTCCCATCCATCAATGGTACTAGAATGGGATGGACTGTTTCTGGACAGTAATTGCCAATTGGGACTAAGAAAGCCATTCTGCTGCCAACCGGCTATCAGCAGCCTAGTGCTAGGAGACTGCCTTACATCCATTGGGTTCTTTGTCCACTTGGCTTTTCTCAAGACATTTAATATCTCTTCCTTCAGTCAATCCACTGGCCTCCTGAGCTCATTCTTGGATGGCAGCTGCAGTCTTTTTCTGCCTTAAACTGCTGATTTGGTTAAGTGGTCTTATATATTCTTCAAATGGAATGCTACAGATCTCTTTCTGGTAGGGCACTAACTTTTGGTTTGGGAATGGCCCAACATCTTTCCTTTCAAGCCCTCAGAACCTTATCTCTGAAGCTATTTGTCACTTTGTGGCTGTAGATAGGAGAGAGAAGTCTTGCTATTCATTCTGGCTCTGGAAGCAAAAAAGCTTTGTGTTTTCCTCAGTAAACCCATTGCACAGCCTTAGGGTGATTAGTTTCAATTTAGTTAGTTTCCTCTCCCAAGCTCCTATGGAAATCTTATGTAAATGAGTAAAGGGGAAAAGGTGGACTCAAACTATGCCCTAGAGTAGGGGTTGGCAACCTTTTTGGCCCTGAGAGCCATAAATGCCACATTTATTTATTTATTTGTTTGTTTGTTTGTTTATTTCTTTATTTCTTTATTTATTTTAAACCCTTACCTTCAATACTGTGTATTGGCTCCAAGGCAGAAGAGTGGTAAGGGTAGGCAATGGGGGTCAAGTAACTTGCCCAGGGTCACACAGCTGAGAAGTGTCTGAGGCCAAATTTGAACCTAGGACCTTGCGTCTCTAGGCCTGGCTCTCAATCCACTGAGCTACCCAGCTGCCCCCAAATGCCACATTTTTTAAATGTAATTTCATGAGAGCCATACAGTGCTCACAGTGCCACTCCTGTAACAGCGCCTGAAAAAAAGTTGACTTTATGGCTCCTTCAGAAAGAGCCATATCTGGCCCTCAAAAGAGCCAGATATGGCTCCAGACCCCTGCCCTAGAGGGAAATTCACTCTCTGGCTGGCTCCTTCAAATACAGTTATTGGTATTCAAACCTCCTGCCTTCCTAGGGTCAGAAATGTTTATGTTTAATCTGAAAGCTTTCTTTCCCCTTTATACTTCAACACCTCTGTTAGCCCCAGTCAGCCTTCAGCTTTTTCTAAAGCCTCACTGTCACCCCTTCTTGTAATAGCATTCAAAAATGGATCCCTGGGGATTGAGTATTGAAGATTAACCAATTGTGAGAAAGCAAAACACTCAGACAATCATAACAAAGGATTCAAGCAATATCTAATTAAGGTCAGCCTGAAAGAGATCAGATCATATGTCTTTCCAAGAAAATTTGGCTTGAAGTCCCAACCTGTGACAGAAACAGAGTGAGATCAAGAAAGGGACAAGCCCAAGAATGCAAAGTGAAGTAGGTAAGGTACAACAATGCAAAAGAAAAGTTTGGAGTCATAAAACAGAGATGGTCCATGGGGTGTAAATCCCATAAGCCTCTGTTGCTTATGTTCTCGGTCATTACTTACTGTCAACAGGGGATTTGGGGCACTGTACAAAATTACAACTTTGTCTCAGGTCTGCTGCTGAGAGATTAATGCAGGTAAAAAATGAATTCCTTTTAGTTGAATCCAAACTGAACAGTACCTAGATCATGCTACTGGATGCAGGTGGATAGCTAACACTTAACCATAGACTGAGCAAATGACAACCTCTCAATGTCTGAAGCAATTTTGTAAGACATAAATAGCAGAGCTGGGACCAGTTTTCATTGGGATGGAAAATGGGGTGGTTTCCTCAATGGAAATTCTAATTACCAATGCAGTCAAAGGGCTGGTCTCCTCTTTCTTCCCCTAACCGTCCTCCCCTCACACACACACATATACAAAAGTCAGTAGGCATGTAAATACTTATAGAATGTAATGGAAGTGCATGGTGATGAAAAAGAGGCTAGTTAACTGTTATAGAGGAAAGGACTGGCTAAGTGTCTGGCAAGCCTATATAACTGATTTCACACCTCTTAAGTCCAGGGTAGTTAGTCACCAATTAACTCAGAAACTTTCAAAAAACGAAAAGTGAAGACCTGTAAATAGCAGGAAAGAGGAAAGTGCTTGTCAAGAATAAGAACAGACTGTTCCAAGACTGGATAATACTGAGACATCCCACTGCCACAGGTAGAATACAAGGATGTCACAGATAGGAAGCAAGATTCTACATGTACACCCATATTTATAAGCACCTTGTAAGGCAGTAAAGAGCTAGAAACAAAGTAAATGTTCATTAGTCAGGGAACCAAATTATGATATATGGATGTAATAGAATATTACTATATTGTATGAAACATTGACTATAAAGAATAAAGAGAAACATGTGAAGACTTATATGAACTGAGGCAAAGAAAGTAGGCAAGATGAGGAAAAAATGTACACAATGACTACAACAAGGTGGGTGTGTGAATGTTATATATAATACCAGACTGGGAGATTCTGTTGAATGAATATATGACTCCCCCTTCCTCTCTTTCTTTCGATAATGTTATAAATAAAAAATAACCTAGAGGCTTATTACCAGATTTATAAGCATTTATTAGTATAGAGAGAGAGAAAGAAAAAATAAAGGATTTTCAGCCTTCCTACATTTTTTTTTAAAAAAAACCCTTACCTTCAGTCTTGGAGTCAATACTATGTATAATGATTCCAAGGCAGAAGAGAATGATAAGGGCTAGGCAATGGGGGTTAAGTGACTTGCCCAGGTCACACAGCTAGGAAGTGTCTGAGGCCAGATTTGAACCTAGGACCTACCATCTCTAGGTCTGGTTCTCAATCCACTGAGCTACCCAGCTACCCCTCCTTTCTAACGTTAGGTAAAAATCCAGTCCTCCATCACAGCTGGTACTGCCACTTATCAGAGAGTGATATAAGAGTGGGAGTGAGATAAGAAAGCAGAGAGAGGAAACCCAGAGAACCAATTCAAGAGACCAGTCCAGAGAAAGAGAGCTCTCGGCTTCTGGCTCTGGCTTTTTAAACTCTCTATTCTACCCACCCCAGATCATAAGCCAATGGATTTCATACTGATTTGGGGGTAGAGGTTCCCTCCTAGACATCCCAAACTCCAGAAGTGTTGCAGGTCAAAATGAACAAAGGAAATTCCTTTCTGCTCCCTGAGAGGAATATCCTGCTCGGACTTTCCCCTAGATCTTCAATTAATATAGAAATGTACCTCCCAGTTCCATCCTGATAAGCATTGGGTGGTACCTAAACTAATCATCCTTTGAATTCCACAGATCATGATTCACCCCATCCCTCCTTTTCCTTATCCTGTAACCCCTGTTGTCAAAGGGATATAAAAACCTCAGATCCAATCTCCTCAGGGAAACAGTGTTTCACCTGAACACTGTCTCTCAATAATTTAATATGGCTTCCAAATTAATAAACTTCTCTCTTTATTTTTAAGCTAATTATGGAGTCTTGCATTCTTGCAAATGGCAACCTTTCTGGAACCCAGAGTTTCCCCTCAAAGCTTTCCCACAACAAAATGTCACACGATGTTATGCCAGGGACTCTGAGACTTTGGGACTGTTGTAGGTAAACTATAAAAGCAGATTTGGAAGTTTAGACAGGCAGTCAGGAGCTGAGTTTCTAACCTGAAACACATCAAGGGGCTGTACACAGTGGACACTCTCAAAAGGCAGTTGGGGTTTTGAAGGAATTGGGAAACCACTGACCTGAGAGCCTGTGGATTGGGGGTATCTCTGAGCAACATCTGGAACATCTCAACTAGCAGGATCAAGGAGAGCAGTTTGAGAATACTGTCTTTTTGGTGGACAAGCAAGATCAGTCTCCCTGACTTCTCTGAAGAGTTATTTGGCTGGAACCTGGGCTCTTGGAATATACTTGGACTAATACATTTTGAGCTACTGATCAAGACCATCAGACCATCTACATGAGATCCCATTAGTCCCTTGTGTCCTAGTTGTCTGCATAGTGTAGTGTACGGATTTCCCAGACCTTTAACTTTTAACCCTAAATTGATTCCATAGTGTTTTAGAGTAGTGTGACCTCTCCCACCTCTTTTAATATTAAGTTAACTATTAAAAAGTGTTTTTTTACTCCTATTGTGTTTTTCACTGAAGAAGGTATCCCTGGATGTTTTAGTCTAAGTGGCAGTTGGATCTCAACTGTCATTCACTCTCATTGTCTCAGCCCCTTTGTATTTGGTTAAGATAGTAATACATCTACATCCTTCATTCTTCCTTCATCCCTTTCTCCCCAGAAGAACCCCTGTGCGTGTGTCTGTGTTTATTTATCCACTTCAGGACCCAGGCATACACTAAGTTAGAGATCTCCTAAATATTTTACTTCACACAATAGGAGATGGTGCTAAAGTTCAGGACAGGAAAGGGTAGGAGTACCTAGTATTTGGAAATTAAGAGTAATACTGACTCAAAGCTTATTTGTTTAAGATGCCCCTTATTGATGGAAATGGGTTACTCAAATCTTCCTCATTTGTGTTTGTTGTGAGGGTGAGGTGGGGGCAAAGTTTCTGAGAATTTGAGAGAAAAAATATACTGTTGGAGTTTTTTTTGGGGGGGTGAAGGGAGAGTGTTTTTTTTTTTCTGGCTTGTAAAAAGAAGACAACAGTTTCCAGATTCTCTTCAGGCAGAGGTCCCAGGAAAGGAGGAAAAGATAACTGTTCTTCACCTCCCATTACATCTAGATCTCTGGCTTACTCCATGAAGGACTTGAGGAAATTTTCTCTCAAGTGATATTTGGGCTTCTCAGTTGAGCTGAAATATCTCATTGCCAGGAGGTGAGCTCATTCCCTCTGTGTCTTTTCTGGTATACACTCATTTGTCCACCTTCTCTGATTTCTCTTTGCTATTGGCTTGGATCAATGGGTTTATTTGCTATTCATTCTGTGTGTTCTTTGTTAAAGTGGCAGTTAGTGGAAAAGGACAGGCCTTCGATTTGCAGCCTGGGGCACTCCTTCCTCATTAAGGGATAGTAATCAGGAGTGCAGTTTGAACTTGAGCATTATTTCCCTAGTCCAACAATATTAAGGGGTACAAATAGAGATGCAATTCTAGCTCAGTACCCTTTCTCGCTGAGGAGGACAGAATGGACAGTCTCTGGGTGTCATTTTCCTTATTCCTCTTCATCTCCCACCCAGAAAACTCTACAAGAGCCAAAATCTCCCTTAGAGAGGGATGGACAGAGAGACACTAGAGATACCCATTGAGGCCTCCCTATGAGATACATTTAGACAGGTCCATGTCAATACACATAATATGAGCAAAACACAACCCCCCTTTTAGAATACGTACAAAAAACTATCAATCTTTATTTTTTGTCTCCTAAAAAAACAAAGAATGAGTACCTGTTCATTATAATATTTTTGTTTTCAAAATAGTCTAAGCAATCTGTTGATGAAATAGAATTCAGAGGTTCAGAGGACTTCTGACCACTGATCATCAGCCACACTCACTAGCTCAGATAACCATTATCCCATCTGTAATCTCATCATTAAACACAAAGGCTCACATTTCATATTCATAGTAATGAAACAATTTGGGAATCTCAGATAGCCTTCCAGAGAAACAGAGTAGAATTCCTCTGAGTTAAAAAAACAAAACAAACAAAAAAAAAAAAAACTCCTTATTTGGAGAGGATGAATAGTGTCTGTGACATATGAAAGATAAAGCTCCATAAAGAAAACCAAATATAAATTTCCAATTGTCACAATCTCTTTTGTTACTGAATAGCTACTCTGTTTAGCAAGATTGAGGCAAGGGATCAAGGCCTTTATGGGTCCTTTATCTCCAATAGTACATAGCACAGCACCCTGTATACAGAAGAAACTTAGCAAATGTTTTTTGAATGAACATTTGAATGAGAAATTACAGAATGTCACAACCAGAAAAGGCCTTAGAGATCCATTAAGCAATGTACCCATTTACAGCTGGAGAAACTGGGATTCAGACTGGTTAACTGAATTGCCCAAGTCAACTAGTTAGTGGTAAACTGGGACAAGAATCTAGGCCACTATATAGAGAGGTCAATACTCTCTCCATTATACCACACAACCTAAGACCAATAAATCTTGTTCAGGAGTGAATTGTTCTCTACTATAGCTATTAAATCCATCATCCTCAAAAGCTACTGGGACTATGAGTAATTATAGAAAGAAACTATTAGGGGAAATAGCAGTGGGTACAGTGGGGAGATATTAAAGCATAGATTGGTGAGAAGAGAACGTATATAATTCTGCCATCTATCCTGTGTCTTTTAACACTAATTTCATTCATTCATTCTATACGTCCATCTATCTATCTATCTATCTATCTATCTATCTATCTATCTATCTATCTGCCTATCAGTTCTTAAGTTTTATATCTTTTTTTTATATCATTGATTTCTGGATTGTCCCCTCCTCACAATCACCACCAGTGACCCTTCAACCAATCGATCAATAAGTATCTATTAAGTGTCTACTACCTACCAGGGACTGTGCCAGGTGAGAGGAACAAATTAAAAAAGTGAAATATTCCTTCATTCAGAAACTGTACTTTCAACATGGGAGACAATTTTCAGCATTTTTCAGTTGAGTCTAATTCTTCGTGACCCCATTTGGCATTTCCTTGGCAAAGATCCTGGAGTAGTTGATCATTTTCTTCTCTAGATTCTAAGATTCTTCATTTTACAGATAAGAAAAATGACTTACTCAGGGTCACACAGCTAGCTGGTAGGTGAGTCTTCCTGACTCTATGCCTGGTATTCTATCCACTGTGTCACCTAGCTAACAATATATATTGTCACCTATTGTGTGTGTGTGTATAAAAATATGTATAAATATATAAAAAATGAATATCAAGTAGTAAAGGTTAGAAGAGACATATCCAGCCTGGGGAAATCAAGAAAGGATTCTTGTAGAAGATGGTCATTGAGCTGAGTATTGAAAGAAATCAGGGATCTCAAGAGATGGATTTGAGGCCTAAGTGAATTTCAGGTATGGAACATGCCAATGAAAATGAAATAGAGAATCATGAGGGAGAGACAGTTAAAGAGACTAGCATGACTGTGTCATAAAGGGGCATTATGTGCCAAATGAATAGAAAGGTAGGAATAGGTCCAATGATGAAAGGGATTAAAGGCCCAGCAAGAGCCTTCCTTCTTAACAAAAAGTGTTAACAAACTCATTAATGCAATGACTATTTTTGAGAAAATATGCAACATTCACCCCATGGCCCCACCTCTTCAATCACAAGATGGGTGGTACACATTCACATCTCTTCTCTGAAGCCAATGTTGTTGGTTCATTAAGCATTTGGCTTGATTTTTATCATTCTTTTAGTTTGCATCATTTTAATCATCTTGGATAGTATTTTCCTGGTACTACCTACTTTATCCTTCATCAATTAAAACAAGCCATCCCAAGTTTCCTTTTTTTCTTAATGCACAATAATATTTGACTGCTACTATTTAGTTATTCTTTAAAGCAGTGATGGGCAAACTATGGCCCACGGGCCAAACGCAGGCCCCCTGAAATTTTCTATACAGCCATGGGACATTATTCCTAATCTGATGAATACAATGAGTAGGATACAATACAATGAAACTTCGAAAGAGTTGCCTTAGAGACTGACAGATGAGCATTTTCTTTCCTTTGGCCCCCTCTTTAAAAAGTTTGCCCATCACTGCTTTAAAGCATGGGCACCCACTTTATTTCCAATGTGAAGATAGAATTAACTCTCCCTTTGTCTATTTTTAGTTAATGAAATCAAGAAATTGAAATTCCCTTACTTAGTACCTAGCCATTAAGTAGGAGAGTTCACACCCCCCACCCACTACCCACCCCCATGCAGTGCTAGGCAAATTGGGAGACTGCAACTGGTCCCTGTGAAGAGGGGGAGAGGCAGGAAATGATGTGGAAAAAGGGGGTATAAAAGAAGAAACAAACATGGTCTGGTCTCTTTCTTGCCTTGGCTTTTGGGGAAACTGTTACCCAACATTCATTCCTTTGCTCTTCCATGAGGAGACTCTCATGGGTAAGTAGGATTCTACATGATTCTGTGCTGGAGGATCTCTGGGTGGATGACTGGAACTGAAGGAAGAGGTTTACACTGGTGAGACTCATATTGAAGAGATTATCAGACTTCCATGTGGAGATTGGGACCTGATGGAGTTTTTGTTGGAAGTTGAGCTGAATTTCTTCAGTTCAGCAATTATGGGGTATTAGCTTAGAATATTTAGCTAGGAAATATTTTCTATTTCCCTCTTACATTTCTCTCTTTTGTTGTATTTATATTATATTAAATCACTAAAAACTACTAATGGATTTTTTTAGCTAAAGAAGATTATTTTTATAAACAGCAAGCACAACAATCTTATTTTTATAACTCTCATATTTAGTCAAAGCTAATTTTAAATATAGCTTTATTAAATTTAAATATACCTTAGCTATCACAAAAATACTTCAGTGAATAAGTGATATACATGATATACAAAATGTATATCATATTTTAATTTGGATAGATTAGATAGTAAGTAGATAGTAAAGACCTAGGGAAAAAGTCAATGTCCACCAACTGGAAATGGCTGAACAACTTACGTTACATGAATACAATAGAATGTTATTATATTGTAAGAAATGATGAAAATAATAAATATAAAGAAGCAGAGGAAGACTTATATGATTAGATAAAAAAGGAAGTAAGAAGAACCAGGATAATATTATATATGACAACTATAATATAAATAGAAAGAACAGAAGAATTAAATCAAAAATCAAGAAGCTATGAAATATAATGATTGAGCTGGACCACAAAGAAGATACCTCCTCCCATTCTTTGCAGAAATAGGAGACCATGGGTATAGGATATTACAGATGATGTCAAATTTCTTTTTGTGTTGGTTAGTTTTACTGAAAAATTTTTCTTTTTTGTCTTAAGGGCTAGCTTTTTAGGAAGGGGGAGGAGTTTGATACATTAGAATATACAGGTATACAAACAAAATAAAACATTGAAATTTATTATAAAAAAAGAATCAGTGATTAGATAGTAATCAACTCTGGATGGAATTCTTTGGATGTAATTGTTGGGTTGCTAACCATCCATCATTCAGGCCCAATAAAATCAGGGCTTCTACTTAGAGGGAAGAAGTAAGGAAGATGCAGTTTGAAAATGATTAATACACACAAATCTCATTCCTGGATCACAAGAAAATCCAGAAGATAAACCTAAGCAAGGATGAGAGAGCCTGAAGGGTAAAAGCAAATGCTTTCTTCAGTAGTCAAAAAGCTCCTAGGAAGTAAGAGCTCCAACCCAGCAAAAAGCAGAAGTACTGTTTTTCATTCCACCTAAAGTAGGTGAGAGTTTGTTGAGGTTGCAGATGAGAAAATTAGCTATTTACAAGTCAGAAAAATAACTGGAGTAAGCAACTCCCAGATATTTATAAACAGAATCCTCTCTTGGTGTAAAAATAAGGCTAGAGAAATTAAAAGTGAGAAAAATGAACAGCACCTAAAGGGAGGTAATAGTTTAGGTATGTTTTTTTTCTTCTTCCCAGTATTCCTTCCTTACATTTGTTCATTCATTCAACAATCTTTTTCTAAATGCCTGCTCTATTCCTGGTATGATGTTAGCTTTTAGGGATACAGATCTAAAATTAAGGATATGGAATCAAGAAAACTTGAATTTTTATCTCATAAATATATATTAGAAATATGACCCTTGACAAGTCTTTTAACTTCAGTTCCCTTATCTATAAAATGAGGAGTTTCAACTAGATGTCCTCTGAGATCCATTCCAATCCTAAAACTGTGATCCTATAATACCTAAATGGGTTTACAATCAAATGGAATAAATAACACATGCAAAAGTAAAAATTTTAAAAAAAGCAAATACAAAGTAAATTTGTATGATACCAGCAAAGGAGTAGATCAGAGAAAAACTCCTGTTAGAGGTAGCCCTTGAGTTGATCTTTGAAGAAGGTAAGAATTATAAGAGGTAAGGGCAAAGACTGTGCACATGACCAAAGGTAGGAGATGGAACACAAGATATAAGAAACAGTAAGGAAGCCTATTTGGCTGGACCATAGATTGTATAATAGGTAGTGATATTCAATGAGCCTAGAAAGAATTGACTGGAGCTAGATAGTGAATGGTTTTAAATGCCAAATTAAGGTTTTTTTCCTATAGTCAATCTGGAGCCCTATCCTGGAGGGATATCAATTTGGAAATTGTGCAGAGGATAGATTAGAAGGGGAGAGATTGGAAGCAGTGAATCCAATCAGACACTATTCTATTAGTCTGGGTTAGAGTTCTTGAGCATCTTATTTAAGTTGCTAGCTTTATGAGCAGAGAGAAAAGAATGGATACAGGAGCTCTCCATGCTTCTTTACTACCCGCTTTGTACATTTCACATCTTGGCTAAGTTTCTCTGAATTCTCACTGAGTAGCTAACAATGGAAACTATTACATGATTTACTGTAAATAAAACTGGACTAGGAGAGAGGAGACTGGGTTTAATTCTGCCTTTTCACATCCTGTGACCTCAGGCAAGTCAGCTTATTTCTTTGACCCTTTGCCACATCATCTTACAATGGTAAAGTGGGGTGAAGTAACCTCAATAGTTTCATGATTGGTTAAGAACACCCCTCAGTAAAAAAACAAAATTGATTTTTGAAAAATCAAAAGCTATACGGTAGGGAGACAATGGGTATCAAGCATTGCATATGATGTCAGATAGTTGATGAGTGCAGTTAGTTAAGACTGGTACAGCCAGACTTATGCATTATGAAGATAAATATGGCAGCTTCATTGAGAATGAGTTAGAAAGGAAGAGCCTAGAGGCAATGAAAGCATTGAAAGCTACTGAAATAGTCCAAGCTGAACAAGAAGGAAAACTCTTTTTTAAGTCTTCATTAAAAGGCATAGCTCAATAGAGAGAAGGGAGAAGGGATGCTTTGGGAAATGAAGGTGACTTAAAATGAATGATATTAATGAAAATTGAAAAAATAAGCTTCTAGATAACTGTATTTTTGTAGCCAATTTGATTCTAAAAATAATTCCACAAAGACTCAGTGTTTAAGGTCATCTTTGTGTCACTGGCTCTCTGGGATACAGAATCTTCACCCTGATCCCTCATTTCATTTCAATTCTGTTCACCCAGGGCCATGAAGGAAAGACTCATCTTTTAAAATTCTTACCCACATATTTCAGTCAGTCAGTTCTCTTAACCCCACTCCAATATGGTTTAATGATCACAGAAAATCATAGATCAAAAGTTTAGAGCTGGAAAAGACCTCAAAGACCATTTAATCCAATCCTCTAAGTTTATAGAAGGGAAAACAGAGTCAGAGTTTGAATGACTTGCCCACAGTCACACAGAAAAGTTGCAGTCAGGATTTAAACCTAGAGTCTTTGATTTCAAAACTACTACTCCTTCCATACAAGTGTGCTGCCTCCCCAGAATTGTTTCTCTTGGTGTCTTCACAGTTTTAGTCTAGTAAACATCCCTCTGGGATGGCCTTCCTATCCAATCAGCTTGTCCTGCTTCTGAATTTGCATTTTTCTCAAATCTAAAGGACAAATCAGTCTATAATTAGATTTCCTTTCTTTCTCTTTTTTAAATTATGAGTAGTTGGTTCCCCTCAAGGCTCTCATCATTTTCCCCATAGCAATTATTCTTCTCTATTGGTAAGAATCAGATTCAGGATAACTGATTACCTCATTATGAATTGGGAAAGATGCTGCAGATAAGATTCTTATAAAATGTATATATAAACCAAAGTTAGAAGGCAGAGCAATTATGTTAGGATGCAGAGTCAGAATCCAAAATATAACTAGCACAGGACTATCAGAACTGTGGACATGAATATGTATTTAGCCTGGCATTCTCTGGATAAGTCAGTCTAGGAAATAGTACTTTGATCATAATCCTTACTTCTACAAAGTGGTCCATAATTTTTTAAAGGCTTCACTAGTCTATCAACAAGCATTTATTAAGTGCTACCATATGTCAAGTACTGTAGCACTGAGGATACAAAGAAAGACAAAAGACAGTCTAAGCCCTCACTTGACAATTGAATAGGGGAGGCAGCTTGCAAAAACTAGCCAAAAATAAGATAGAGGATAAATTAGATATAATCAATAATGGGAAGTGTGGAAATGATAATAAATAATGGAGACACCAGGGATGTTATAATAAATCTAAATGATTGTGGGTACACACACTGGGGTTTAGGAGAGACAGGACCAGGACAGGGAGACCAGAACAGCTAAGCTGCTCCTAACTGACAAAGGGACTGTTGACCAACTGCCACCACTGGGCCAGAGACTTTGAACACCAACAGGCAGGTGAAGGTTTTAACAAGTTTAATTATATTTAACTAAAATAGAGGGGGAAAAGGATTTCTATACTTAAACCCTAAAAGACAAACCCACAGGGAAAAGGGGAGGATTTCCCTACTCTAATCTAATGATCTAAGAGGCAGGGCCCAAGGAGCAGTGTAGTCTCTGGGAAGCTGATTCAAGCCTGGTACCAGCCAGACTTGAACAGCACAGCTATGGATCAGAGGGGTGACTTTGAGGGTTCTCACAGTTTTCCAAAGAGGTTCACAGGATGCCAAAATCCTAGGTGGTCCAGGATACCAAGTAGAGGGAGTGAACTTGAGGTGCTGCCCACCAGGTCTCAAACTCCTTTGCTTGGTTCTGCTCTGTAGGTCTTCTCCTCTTGCTGGAAATCCACCTCCACTCAGGATCCCAAGGAAATCAGGAAGCAGGGTCTGAGATCTCCCTGGGCTGGCAACAGTTTGCCCACCACTAATGGAGTCTCTCTCTCAGGGCAGAAGGCACTACTTCCTCCTCCTTCATTCCATCATAGAATGCTCCAGGCTTCCTGCTAGGTCAACCTTAATACTTAATCAATTAACTAATCTTCCTCACAACAGAAGGCACTGGCATTAAAGGGAGTATAAGGAAAGACTTCTTGTAGAAGATGGGATTTTAGCTATAACTTGAGTTGGAAGGGGTTAGAGAACATCTCATCCAATGAATTCGATTTTCACATCAGGAAACAGAGGCCTAGAAAGGTTAAGTGGTTTTTCTAAACCACTAAGCTAAGTATCAGGATGAGGAGTGGAACCCAAGTCCTTTGACTCCAGATCTTATATCTGTTCCATTCTTATTGAATCATCACATAGAAGAACTCTATGAAGAAGAATGAACTGGTATTAGTATTACCCCAAGATCCAAAGAGAGATATAGGATAGATGCAAAAGGGTTGTAGACCTAAGCTCAAAGAATGTTATAAATGTTGTTATCAAGAAAATAAAGGAAGGCCAATCATGTGGTGAGGGTGAGGAATAACAGATTGACATCCTTACCCTAATGAATCAGTAGTACCCACAATATGTCTTTTAAGATGTTGATCATATCCTCTTTATATTGACAAGAATTATGGAGGATGAGATGGCATAAAATTGCCCACATTAAAGCACTGGAGTATACTTTGATCAGAGAAGGTTGAACTTTGAAGAGAGAAGTTAAGTGATTGTCCAAGAGTACAAAATTGTTAGCAAAACTGACTAGAATTACAATCTGCTGTGTCCCTGTTCCTCTCATATGTTTTTTATTTCTCTGTTTCTCAACAAATGAAGAGATGGGTGAAAGAGGTAGATAGATGTATATGTACTGTAGACAGACATATAGATAGATAGATAGAAATAGATAGATAGAGCAAAGAATTCAACCATTGCCTGCAAATTTCTTGGCATCATTTCCTAGCCATATGATGTCATCCTATGTCCTATTTTCCAGATGTATGTGTAAACAATATTTAAGAGTCTTTAGAACTTTTATGAGGGATTAGTAAAATAAAATGAAAACAAATATGCAAATTGAGTCTGAGATCATCAGTTTATTCTCTCCTGAATCTAACAGTTGAAGTGATTGGAGCTCATATGGGATGAAAGTATGTCCTGCTTTTAATGGGATAGATTTTGCTTTTCCTATTTTTGAGAAGATTAAAAACTGCTCCAGAACCCTTCTCCATCTTACTTTATCATTATTGATTAGTCTTCTCTAGTCTTAACCCTCCCAAAGTATGAAGATGGAAATGTTTGAAGACATAGAATATGGTGGGAGTAGAGGGAGATGATATTTTGGTTTCATGTGTATTTTTTTCCCTTCCCAACTCAAATCAACTTTTTCTAAGGGGAAAGAGAATACAAAAGAGAACTAGGCTGAGTGTTTATTCTTCTACTACATGCGGACTATTGTGGTGCCCAGTGAATTCCCAGCAGATAGAGCCTTGAAATGACTCACAGAGTTGTTTAGCTTCATACATAGCATACTTATACATTTCTCACCATCTGGTCCTAATAAAAGGAGAGATTGTATTTATGAAATCGAATGATATAATTGAGATAGCATGGATTTTATAGCAAAGGAATTCTCATAAGTCACCTTGGGGTAATCATAACCCTGGACATTACCCCAAGTGCCAAATCTGGCTAAGAGGCATAATTGCTTAAGAGAACTTAGATCGTGGGCATGAGTATGATAAATATGTTGAAGCCAAGCCCCAAATTTTTCCATCAATGTTCAGAAAATATTAAGGACAACCTGGTATTCTGGATAGTAGATTACAAACTCCTTGAGGGCAGAAACTACTTCATTGGAGGGAAGGGATCCTTAACACATAACATGGCACATAATAAAAAGCTAATACATAATTACTGAATTGGACTTCATAGAACAAAGACTCGGTATTGAGAATCCTTGGTTGGTGAGCCACCCTTACTACTTGCAAGCTGTATGACCCTGGACCAATCACTGAAGTCTCTGAACCTCCATTTTTTATCTGTAAAGTGGGGATAACAATGCCAGTAGTACCTATCTCACAGAATTGTTTGGAGATTCAATTCATATGATCTGTGCAAAACTTTTGGCAAACTTTTTAAAATTATTTGAATTATGAATACTCATTCTTATTCTCTAGTTTGGTAATAAATCTAGAAGAATTAGAGAAGGGAGAGAGTCACCAAATGTAGAGATCTCTATTACATTCAATCAAGATCAAAGAATGTTATCATTTCTATGTGGCTCAAGTTGTTGTATGAAGCTTAGCACTGCCTTTTTTGACCTGGATGATCCTGTGAATTCATCAGAGTAATCTAGAGACAGAAAGTGCTAAGAGACTGGAGGATTAATCCCTTGCAATATAGCTAAAATGTATCAAAAGTAGAATTTGAATCCAGGTTTTCCTGACCACCAAGACCAGTCTTCTATCAAATATGTCAGGATCCCTTCAGAATAGAATTAGGACATAGTGGCATATTCAACAGAGAATTGGGTAAAACGTGATTTACTTTTTAATGGTTCATAAGATCATAATTAAATGATTCAAAAGGACCTTGGTGGTCATTACTCAAACTCTTCTTTTTTTTTTATAAATAAGGAAACTGAGACCCAGGGAAATTAAATGATTAAATGATTTACCCTAAAGTTCCACAGGTAGCAATTAATGAATGCCAGAATTTAAATTCAAAAGTATTCTAGAATGCTGAAGTAGTTTTTGGTCATCATGAGGAGCTTTTCTATTTCCCTAGCATGTTATGGTTTATAAAGCATTTTTTCTCATAACATAAACATACAGTCCAGTCAGTAAACATTCATCAAGTGCTTACTATGTGCCAAACACTCTGTAAAGCACTGGGGATACAAAGAAAAGTAGAATATACTCCTTAGTTACAAGGGACTCCATCTAATGGAAGAGACAACATGCAAACAACAAGGTACCAACAAGATATTTCCAGGCTAAAGAGAGGTACTATAATTAAGGGGCAATCAGGAAAGGATTCTTGTAAAAGGTAAGATTTTAGCTGGGTTCTAAAGAAAGGCAGTGAAGATAGGATGCAGAAATGAGGAGGAGGAGCTTTCTAAGCATGAAAGGCAGTCAGTAAAAATACCCAAAGTTGGATGATACAATGTTTTGTTCAAGGAACATTAAGAAAATCAGTAATACTAGATCACAAAATACATGGAGGGATATTAGGTGTAAGAGGACTGGAGAGGTAGGAAGATGGCAAGTTATTGATATTATTATTATTTTATAAATGAAGAAACAGAGACTCAAAGAAATCATGTGACTTGCTCTCAGTAATGTAGCTAGCAAGTGAAAGAACATGGACTTTGAAATAAGTCTTCTGATTATAAGATCAGTGCTCTTTCTATTACCATAAATTGATCTAACTTTGCAGGGAAAATTATTATTCTGTTACTGTGTTTGCTTTTTTATCCTTATAATATGGTAACCATTTTCATTTAACTGTAAATTTGAGGTTTGTAAAATGTAGTCCTGACATGTAGGTAATGCATCAGCTCCATTTTATAGATGAGGAAACTGAGACTCTGAGTGAAGTTCAATGATTTGACCAGTATGTATCAGTCAGGATTCAAACATCAGTCAAGTCTTTCCTGATCCATAGTTTAACTTTGTGGTCCACCCCTCTTTCTCTGGTATCAAACTTTCTGTGAAATGGTGAGGATTCAGAGTCCTTTAAAATCTGTCTCCTTGTGGCCTTGCCATGGTTTTTTTCATCTCCACTTTTAGTCACTCTTTTGATGTGAGGCATTGAAAGACACTACAAAAAAGCACATATCTTCTGGAGATGACACATTAAACAATTATTGGTATGAGCAACCCAGTATCTCAACTTAGTTCATGAAAGAAATCAGAGCTGATCAAATTAACTATCTCCATCTCATAACAGAAGAAAAAAGATATAGAATAGTTTTAGTTTCAATTATGGTGGAGATATTCAAGAAAGGTATCTAGTTTGTGAAGATAAGAGTGCACTATAAAGACCATTCTGTGTTGGCTGGGCTGAAGACAAAGATATAATAACCATCTATATGGGAAGGGGGCTAGATATATCCTATTTCTGCTTCTAATCTGAATATATAACAACTTTCCCAAAGTTGATCTATATAATTTAGTCTCATTTTACTTAATTCTCTTTTGGCAAGTGTGAAGCAGCCACAAAACTGCATGCTCCAATCTCTACCCCTCTCAGCTCAAAAATAAATGTACCTTAAGTAAAGAGATGAAGAGAAGAGACACAGAAAAAAACACAACATTTGATTAATGAAAACTAACAAGCTAAAATGACCTGATTTAAAAAAGATTTTTCATTTAAACTAGATTTACAAAGGGAACAGTTGAAAGATCATCCATAAAAGCCTCTCTTTACAGCCACAATGAAATAAAGGAAAAAGATAATTGAAGCCATTTGCTAAAAACACAACAATTAAATTATGGGTGGTTTTGTCTAGATCAGAAGGGATGGCAATTCAAGCACATCTGGGGTATAATGAAACATTCCAACAAATATCTTCATGTGAAACATGAGCCAGGTTGAGCATCAGAGAAACACAAAAGTTTATCTGATCATAAAAAATGAGCTTGCTCTTGACAAAGGTAAAGATACAAGTTTTTGGAATAAGAATTCACTATTTGATGAAAATTATTGGGAAAAGTAGAAAACAGTTTGGCAGAAACTAAATAGAGAGCAGTATCTTATACCATTTACCAAGATAAGATCAAAATGAAAAAGTGATCTAAGCATAAAGAGAGATATTATAAACAAATTAGAAGAACAAGGAATATATTGCATATCAGATTTATAGATAGGAAAAGAATTTGTGAATAAGCAGGAGATAGAAAGCATTGTGTAGTGTAAAATAACTAATTTTGAATACAATAAATTGGAAAAGTTTTGTACAAATAAATGTAATGTATGTAGCCCAAGATTAGAAGGAAAGCAATAAGTTAAGGAAAAATTTTATATGCACATTTTCTCAGAGATCTCATATCTAAAAGAGATCAAGAATTTTGTCAGATATATAAAAATATAGCTGTTGTTCATTTGATAAATGCTCAAAAAATATGAATGGACAGTTTGTTTTTGTTTTTTTTTTGTTTTTCTGATCAGAATTTTTTTATTACACAGAGGTATTCTATCACTGTAGTACACTATGTTTAGCCATTCACAATTGATGGGTATCCACTTAATTTCCAGCTTTTTGCTACCACAAAAATGCTTCAATAATTATTTTGGAACATATAGGCTTTTTTTCCTTTTCCCCTGATCTCCCTATGAAACAAAGCCAGGAATGGTATTACTGGGTCTAATGTTATAACCAATTTTTTAACTTTGGGTGTAATTCCAAATTGCTCTAGAAAATGATTGGATCAGTTCACAGCTCCACCAACAGTGTATCACTGTCTCCATTTTTCCACATCCCCTCCAACATTTGT
>NC_058130.1:52087723-52148726 GCF_016433145.1 Gracilinanus agilis
TGAGGCAAGGATCCAGGATAGCTCTAAGGGACTCATGATTAAAAAGGATATCCACCACCAATAGAAGGAGCAAATGCAGATTGAAACTTAATCATTCTTCATTTTATTTCCTCCAAAAATTTTCTCTAGTGTAATCAATATGTATCTTGTTTCAAAACACGATGAACAGGAAAATATATATTATATAATAATATATGTACAACCCATGTACAAGACTGCCTTCCTTGGAAATTAAGGAGGCTCCCACATGGGTTGTACATATATTATCATATAGTAGAGAAAAGGGATGGAAGAAAGGAAATTTTTTTTAAAGCTTATGGGATCATAGGATTTGGAAGTATAAGGAATCGTAGAGATCTGATCTGAATCTCATTTTACAGATGAGGAAACTGAGGATCAGAAAGTTTAATAGATAGGGACAAAGTCATAGAAAGCATGGTGAACTTTCAATCAGGAAGGGCCGGAATATGCATCTTATCTCTGCCATTCCCTGGCTGTGTGATTACTGACAAATAATTTCTATCTGGCCTCAGTTCTCTCATTTGTAAATTTAGATAAATAATATATGAAGCACTTACCTGAAAGAGTTGTTATAAGAATCAAATGATATAATTTAAGTCTGATTTCTTTTTTAATTTAAAAGTACTATGTGAATATCACTTTGATAGATTTAGGGTACAAATAGAGTCATAAAAATTTATTTGAATCAATGCCTTATGTATTGGAAATGAGACCTCTATCAAAGAAACTAATTGCAAGGATTTCTCACAACTTAATTATTTCTCTTTCAATTTTAGATTTAATTGAATGTTTATGAAAATTTAAAATAATTTTTACATATCCAATACCATCCATTTTATCTTCTATGATCCAAATCCCAGATGAATTTTTCTTATATCCATGATTTTTTCTCTTCAGAGATCTGATAAGTATTTTTTTCATGTTTCTGTAATTTATTTATGATAGACCTTTTATATCTAGGTCAAATATAAAAAAGTGTGTAGTCAAAATTGTATAGTAGATGGAAAGGTGTCACAGCTGGGAGAAATCTCCTGAAGAACTAAAGCAAAATTGAAAAATTTTGATGTTAAAGTTAGAAAAAAAGTAGACACAAAGAAGAAAAACATCAGAATATGAAGAGACTTTGCACAGGCTGTCCAGTTGCTTTTAGAGGCAAAGAGAGAGAGAGAGAGAGAGAGAGAGAGAGAGATGGTCCTTAGATTATTGCAGAAGAAAAAGGCCTTAACCTCAAGGAAAATATCTCAATGTTGCCTATTCCACCAGAAGAGGGCAACCTTAGATTTAATTGATTATAAAATTTTAACTGATTTAAAGAAAAGACTCTCTCTCTCCCTCCCTCCCTCCCTCCCTCCCTCCCTCTCTCCCTCCCTCTCTCTCTCTCTCTCTCTCTCTCTCTCTCTCTCTCTCTCTCTCTCTCTCTCTCTCTTTCCCAAACCCTTTCTTTTGTCCTCTATTATATTCAAATGACTTCAACTAAATCTGATCATAGATGAGAAGATTTTTTGTTAATTTAAAATTTAATTAAAATATGTGAAGTAAAAAAAAAGCAATGAGAGCTATGGAAGAGGGACTTGGGGAAAAGAATCGGTATCTTAATAGAAGTACAAGTCTTTAGATTAATAACAAACTTCTTAAAAATAAGAACTGATGAAACAGAATTTAATGATTTGAGGAGACAATGAAAATTCTTAGAACTAAGTCAAAAGAATGAAAAACTAGAAGAAAATATTAGCTATCTCATATTATAAACAACTGACCTAGATAAAAACAGATCAGGTAGAGATAATTACCTGAAATCCCTGTCCAAATAAATAAGTGAATGCAAACACCTGGATATCTTGTTTCAGAAAATCATTAAAGAAAATTCCCTAAACATATTAGAACAAAAGAACAATGTGAAAACAGAAAGAATCTACTGGTCAACTCACAAATGAATCTCCTAAGAGAAAACTCTTAGGAGTGTCAATGCCAAAATTCAGAGCTACAAGGAACTGGTAAGAAAAAAAAATCAAATATTGAAGAATCATAATCGGAATTGCCCAAAATTTAGAAGCTCCCAAGGAACTATAATCAGGATTATACAAGATTTAGTAACCATCAGTATGAAGAAGTGGGAAAATGGAATAAGATAATCTAAATATCAAAAAGATAAAGGTTTACGAGAAAATGAACTTATTCAGAAAAACCGAATATATTCATCTGAGGTAAGAAGTGGAGGGAGGGGAGAAAGAAGACCTTCAATGAAGTATTGCATTTTAAAACTGCCCTTATTTAAAAACACACACACACACACACACAACCATATGCACAAATGAAAGGAAACTAATAGATTACACATCTTGTTTACAAGAAACTCTCTTAAAACAAAGACTTACATTCTGTTAAAATGAGAGGTTAAAGCCAAATCTATTATGCCTCAGTTGGACACACATACAATTAAATTGAAAACATGATTTCAGACAAGGCAACAGCAAAAAAAAGGAGATGAAGAGGAAAAGAACATTGTGCTGAAAGATAAATAGATAATTTATTTCAATAGTTAACATATATGCACTTAATTATATTGTTACAGTTTTGTTGTTTCAATCATGTCTGAATCTTTATGACTCCATTTGGAGTTTTCTTGGCAAAGAAACTGGAGTGGTTTCCCATTTCCTTCTCTACCTCATGTTACAGAGAAGAAAACTAAGGCAAATAGGGTTAAGTAACATGCTCAGCTATAAGTGACTGAGACTAAATTTGAACTCAAGTCTTCCTGCCCCAGGGCTGTTGCTCTATCCATTGTAACATCTAGCTTCTCTAAATACTTAAAGGAAAAATTTAATGACATATAAGGCTAAACAGTAAAACTAATTATGCTGGACCTCAATTAATCTCTTTCAGTCAGATAAATTTAAAATAAAAAAAAAAAACAAGAAAGAAGTTAAGAACATGAATAGGATCTAGAAAAATCAAATACAGTAGATCTCTAATGATTATTGGATGAAAATAGATATACATATATTTTTCAGCTGTGTCTAAAATCTTTTAAAAACTGATCATTTTTTATGAAATAAAAACCTAACAAATGTAAAAAAGCAAAAGCTTATACATGTCAATTAACCATCATGATAGAATAAAAAATGTTAAATAAATGGCTCCTGAAAGTGTGAAAAAACATTAACTATAGACCAAATGGCATAATCCTAAAGAACTGGTGAGTAAATAAGAATTCACAGAAATGATGGATAATTTCATTAATGATAATGACAAATTTTTACAACATCACAAAAAATTTTTGATGGAGTCAGATCAGCCCAAGGGAAAATTTTTACAACTAAGTATTTTTTATTAACAAAAAAAGAGAAAAAATAGACCCATTTTGGGGAAGACCTGGCACATTTGCCCCAGCATACCGGAGGGGTCTGCTCCATTCCTCTTCTCCAACATACCCAAGGACATTTTTTGCATGCCCTGCCCCTCAGAGACCCAGCCTCCAAATGTGAGCACTTCCTCCCACTGCTGTCTGGGGTGGTGCAGGGGGTTCACAGGTAGCTTGAAGTTGCAGTTTGGGCACATGGTCCCTAAAGGTTTCACCAATGCTGGAATAGACTAATGAAATGGGAGTGAAATGGATACTATTAGAAAACCAATAAATTAAAACAAAATTCAAGTAAAGTAGAAAAGAAAACAAAACATAAATCCTGAAAAATCAAAGAGATAAAATAAAAATGAAGCAATTGAATTGGTAAATATAAGTAGGAAAACTAGAAGTGTTTCTTTTAAAAGCAATAAATAAATAAATATTTGATTTTATTTAAGAAAGAAGAAAATTAATTACCAGTATCAAAAAGGAGAAAAGAAAACAAAAGAAATAAAGAATATATTAAAACTATTTTGTCCAACTATATAGTATGAAAATGAGTGACAATAAAAAAGTAAATATTTGCAGAATAAAAATGAAATAACCAAAGTAAAAGAACAAGAAATTGTGTATTTGAACAACCAAATTTCATTAGTACTTTTTTAAAAACAATTACATGTAATAACAAATTTCCACATGTTTTCCCAAGTTACATGGTCCATATTATCTCCCTCCTTCCTTCCCTCCCCACTCCCAGAGCTGGCAAGCAATTCAGTCTGGGTTATATATGCATTATCACACAAGACGAATTTCCATATTTGAACAACTCAGTTTCAGAGGGAAATTTAAAAGAACCATAAATGTGCTGCCAAAAATAAAAGATTCCAGAAGCATATCGATTCACAAATTAGTTCTATCATTCAAAAATAATTAGTGGCAATATTTACATAAATTGTTTAGTTCTCTTTACTTTAGCAAAAGAAGTGATTCTACAAAATTTCTTCCTTAACATATATTCTTGGTATATAACCAACCAAAGGTGGTCAAAATAGAAAAAGATAACTATAAACCAATATCTCTATGAATACAGATGCAAATATTTTAAGTAAAATTTCAAGAAAGAGATTTAAAACAACAGATTACAAAAAGTATAGTTTGGGTTTATATCAGGACTTCGGGGATCATTTATTTAATATTGGGAAAATGATAAACTAAATTAACTATATTAATAATAATGTCAACAAAAACATGTTTTTATTAATAGATTTTTTAAAGATTTTGAAAAATATAACACCTAGTCCTGTTAAAATACCTAGAAAACAAAGGAATAACTCAACCTTTCTTACAGGATAAGGAATAAATATCTAAAATCAAGCATTACCAGTATATGAGTGGAAATAAACTAGAATCCTTTCTAATAAAATCAGGAGTGAAACAAAGATGTCCATTGTCACAACTTCTATTTGTTACAGTATTAGAAATGTTCGTTGGAGCATTAAGACAATAAGAAGAAATAGAAATGATAAGCAAAAGTAAAGAAGAAAAATGATCACTATGTAGATGATATGATGTTGTACTTAAAGAACCTCGAGAGCCAACTAAAAATTCATTGGAAACTATCAATAGCTTCAGCAAACTTGCAAATTATAAAATAAATCCAAAAATCTCATCAGCATTTCTATATAATACCAATAAAAACCAGCATGAGGATGTAGAAAGAGAAATTCCATTTCAAAATCACTCTAGCCTTGAGAATCTGCCTACCAAGCTATACATACAAACTATATAAATATTAATGACAAATAACTGGTTACAGAAATGCAAGCTTATAGCACTGAGAAAATGATCTTTGCTCATGAGTAGGACAAGTCAATACAGTAAAAAATACAACCCTACCTAAGTTAATTTTCCTTTTTAGTGCCACACCAATCAAACTACCAAAGGAACTCTTTATAGAACTAGAAAAAATATTAACAAAATTCATATATGAAAGCAAATAAGGTTAAAATGTTCAAGGGAAATAATGGAAAGAACTGGGGAAAAAGGGGCCTATAGGGTCAAATCTCAAACTATTTTATAAAGCAGTAATTTTCAGAACAATTTGATACTTGGTTTAAAAAAGTAGAGATTGGTTACCTAGTTACATTACAGTCAAAAGCAAATACATCTAGTACACTAGTATTAGATAAAAACAAAAACCTGCTGAGAAAATTGGACACCAGCATGAAAGTAATTCTGTTTGGGAAAACATCTCCCACCTTATAAAAGCACTCAGCTCCAGCCCCACCTTCTTTTGAAGCCTTCCTCTATCCCATTTCCAGCAGCTGCTAATGCCTTCACCCTCTAGGTTACCTTCTATCTTCCACACTGTATTTTCTTATATAAACTTAATTATGTATGGTTTTGTATCCCCATTTTGTACGCTCTTTAAAGGATCATTTTTGCTTTATCTTTGTGTTCCAGTGCCTAGCTCAGTTAAAATAAATGATTATTGATTAATGGCTGATAGCCTCACTTTAAGAGAAAACAAAATAGATTTAGAAATTGTACCTAATTGGAAAAATGACTCGGGTTTTCGATTGGAAGAGCAATAAAGGAATTGGTAGCATTGGTATCATTGGGATTCTGAAGGTAAGAATAACAAAAGCATCATTTAATAGGACAATTAGAGATTAGAGAATCTGGTTTTAGAGCTGAACAAGCCCATAAGAAGTCATGGAGTTTCCCACCTTGCAATCTTCATGGTGAGTACCTAAAAGGGAGCAACCATGAAGATTGTAGTAGTTTAATGACCCAACATCAATTGAAGAGGTTTAAAAAACAGAGAAATTCTACAAAGAACTCAATAAGGTTTTCTAAACCAAATCAATGTCTACCCTGATGATAGATGACTACCATTTTTTTGGATCAAGTCCCTGATTCCAATATTGTATGGAATTCCTCTTGAGGAACTCTGTTCTAGTTCAGGTTGATATGTTCTCTCCAATGTACGTCTTTGAGTGTGGTCTGGGACACTCAGCAGTTAAGCGAATTGCCTGGGGTCATAAAGCTAATGTGGGTTCAGAAATGGGCCTCAACATAGTTCTTGTTACCTTCAAGGTGAGCTTTCTATTTTCTACGCCTCTCGTTTTATAGCTGAGGAACCTAAGATCCAGAGATGTGGATGAGTTGTTTTAGATTGACTGGATTTAAATGTGTGTCGCCTGTTGTCCTACCACAGATCCAGAATTAGCTTGGATATATCAGTGTAATCATTCATTCACTGCCCTCATCTCTTATTCTTATATTTGCTCTGCTATTTAAAATTTTTAGGGTTGGAAAGACTTCCAGAAGTCACAGAATCATAGATTGTAGAGCTGAAACATATCTTAAAGGTAAACTCAGCTTTAAAGTTCTATATCAATGTAAATCTTTGCTGTTCATGACATATAACATTACATTCCCATTTCTGTACAATATGTCTTCCATGCCCAGAATTCTCTTGTTCCTCACTTCTGCCATTCAGAATTCTTAGTTACTTTCAATACCCAGTTCCAACAGCATCTTCTACTAGAGGCCTTTCTGGGCATCTCCAGTTACTTTTTCTTCCAATGTAGCCCTTTCCCTAAGTCACTTTCTATATTTATATATGTTCTAAATACTTATATAAATACATGTTGCACCCCACTCTAGAATTTAGGCCCCTGGAGATAGACAATATTTCACTCATCCCCTTTCTATCCTTTAAATTTAGCTGAGTTCATGTTACATAGTAAAACATTTAATGAATGTTTGCTAATTAAATGATTTAGTACAATACTTCCATTTTACAGGTGAGATAAATAATGAGAAATAAATGAATAAACGAGAGTTTTAAATGACTAGCTCAAAGTCATACATATCATATAGTAGGTACTGAACTAAGAGATGAGATTCGAACCCTAATGCTTTGATAATTTTTCCAAGCACTTTATAAGTACTGAGGACAAAAATTATAATTATTATGCTCATTCAAGAGAAACAAATTCTTACATTATCTATAACCAAAAATCTATGTCTCATTTTTCCCCCTCCCTCTCATCTTTCCTCCATTCCCCTCACACTTCCCACCACCTCAAGAAGGTAGGTAATATGATATAAATTGTATATATGTTATCATATAATACATATTTCCCTGTTTATCATATTGTAAAACAAGACACATATCACTTATACTACAGAAAGATTCATGGAAGAAATTAAGAGAAGAATAGAATGCTTTAGTTTGTATTCACACTGTCTGTTCCTTCTATAGTGGTAGTTACACTTTTTTATCCTGAGTCCCTGGGAGTTGTTCTGGATTCTTGCCCCATTCATAAGTTATTCAGAGTTGATCATCCTATATTGTTGTTACTGTATACAATGTTCTCCTGGTTCTTCTAACTTCACTTTGCAATACTTTGTGTCAATCTTTCCAGGTTTTTTGTGGTCCATTTCTTTGTCATTTCTTATGGCACAATAACATTCCACTATGATGATCATATTTCACAGCTTGCTCAGCCATTAGCCAATTGATGGACATCCCTTTGGTTTCCAGTTCTTTGCCAACAAAAAGCCACTATAAATATGTGAGAACATATAGTTTTTTTCCCCTTTTTTCCTTGTTCTTTATATACATACTTTTATGACTGTTGTACATCCATTCTGTTACCCTGATCTGCTTTTTTATTTCTTAACCAATACCAGATAGCTTTGGTACTGTTAATACTCCTAATTAATAGTACTATTAGATCTCCTTCCTCAACATTTTTCTTCATTAATTCCTTTGATATTCACTTCTCTTTCCAAATGAATTTTATTATTATTATTTAAATGGGATGATACTGAATAGCTAGATTAGTTTAGACAGGATAGGATTTTCATTTTTATTATATTAGTCATGCCCACTCATGAACAATTGATATTTCTCCAATTATTTAAATCTGATTTTATTTGTATAAAAAGTATTTTATAATTATGTTCATATAGTTTCTAGGTTTGTTTTAGAAAATATAGGTCTAAGGATTTTGTTTAATCTATGGTTAACTTAAATAAGTTATCTCTTTTTATCTCTTCTTGCAGGATATTATTAACAATACAAAAAAATTCTGTTGATTTATGTGACATTAGCTTGTATCCTGGTACTTTGTTAAAATTATTGATGGTTTCAATTAATTTTTAGTTGAATCTTCAGCATTTTCTGTACACACACACACACACACACACACACACAGTCATATCAACTGCAGAAAGGAGAGTTTTGTTACCTCTTAATCAAGTCTGATACTCAATTTCTTTTTCTTTTATTGCTTTTGCAAACATTTCTAGTACAATATTAAACAGTACTGGCAATAAAGGGCATTCTCATTTTGCACCTGATTTTATAAGGAAGACTAATTAGAGATAATATTTGCTGATGGTTTTAGATATATACTTTTCATTCTATTTATACCTACTTCCAAGTGCTTTTAATAGGAATTTTGTCAAAAACCTTTTCTGAATCTATTAATATAATCATATGATTTTTGTTACCTTTTTATCGACATAATCAATTGTGTTAATAGTTTTCCTTATATTAAACCATTCCTGTACACCTGATATAAATCCTTTTTGGGCATAATGTATTATCTTTGTGATATATTGTTGTAGTCTCCTGGTCAATATTTTATTTAGAATTTTTAAATCTATAATGAAATTGGCCTATAATTTTTTCCCTCTGTTTTTGCTTTTCCTGGTTTAGGTATCAGCATAATATTTGTTTTTTTTAAAAAGAAGCTGGGTAGAACTCTTTCCATTGCAGTTTTTCTAAATAACTTATTTAATATTGAAATTAGATTATCTCTAATGTCTGATAAAATTAACTTGTAAATCCATCTGGTTCTGACTCTTTTTTCTTAGGAATTTCTTTTGTAACTTGTTCAAATTCTTTTTCTAAAATAGACTTATTTAAATATTCTATATCCCCTTTCGTTCATTTAGGCAATTCATATTTTTATAAGTATTAATCCATTTCATTTAAAGTATTAAATTTATTGATATATAATTGGACTTTTATTTCATCTTCAATTATGGTAGATAACCTCTTTCATTTTTGATGCTAGTAATTTGGTTTTCTTCTCTTTTAAATCATAATATTATCTATTTTGTTAAGGTTTTTTTAATAAAACCAACTCTAAGTTTTATGGTTTTCTTATGTTCAGTTTTATTAATCTTACTTTTTAATTTTTAGGATTTCAAAATTAGCATTTATTTGGGGATTTTAAATTTTGTTCTTTCTCTAATTTTCTAAATGAACACTCAAATCATTGATCTATTCTTTATTTATTGAAATATGCATTTAAGGATACAAAATTCCTCCTTATAATACTGCTTTTTCTATATCCCATGAGTTTTGGAATATTGTCTCATTATCATTTTCTTTAATAAAATAATTTATTGTTTCTATGACTTTTTTTAATCAACTCATCCTTTAAGATCAAATTTTTTAGTCTCCAATTATTTTTTATTCTGTTTCTATATTTCCTTACTGAAAATAATTTTATTGCACAATCATCTGTAAAGGATACATTTATTATTTCTGCTTTTCTGCATTTTATTATACATTTTTCTGTTTTCATATATGACCAATTTTTATAAAAGTATCATGTGTCACTGAGAAATAGGTATATTACTTTCTATCACCATACAGTTCCCTCCAGACAGCTATCATATCTAGCTTATCTAAGATTTTATTTATCTCCTTAACTTCTTCCTTATTTATTTTTTGTTAGATTTATCTATTTCTGAGAGAGGAAGGTTCAAATCCCCTACTATTATAGTTTTGTTATCTATCTCCATCTGCAACTCCTTTCACTTTTCCTTTAAAAATTTGGATGCTATAACTTATAGTATATTTAAGTTTAGTTGATAATGCTTCATTACTTATGGTACTTTTTAATAGAAAGTATTATCCCCATTTGTCTTTTTTAAGTAGATCTATTTCATTTTCAACCTTGTCTGAGATCATTTTTGCTGCCCAAGCCTTTTTTCTTTTGTCAGCTGAATCATAATATATTCTACTCCATACTATTTTTAACTCTACAACTATCTCTCATTTTTAAATGTGTTTCTTGTAAACAATATATTCTTGGGATTTAGTTTTTAAACCATTCTGCTTTTTCCATCTTATGAATGAATTCATCCCATTCACATTAAAAATTTAATCAAAATAAGGGGGGCAGCTGGGTGGCTCAGTGGATTGGGAGCCAAGCCCAGAGATGGGAGGTCTTGGGTTCAAATCTGGCCTCAGATACTTCCTAGCTGTGTGACCCTAGGCAAGTCACTTGACCCCCATTGCCTAGCCCTTACCACTCTTCTGCCTTAGAACAAATACACAGTATTGATTATAAGACGGAAGGTAAGGATTTTTTAAAAATTAATCTTTTAGTTATATTTTTCTTCACTCTTTTTCTTCTTTGTCTCTCTTTTTATCTTAATCCTTCTAAGAAATTTAATTTTCCTCTAACCACTACTTTCTTAATCCCTACCCCTTCTTCACACCACCTTTATTTTCCTCCATGCCTTTCTAAGGTTTCCTTTTATGCTTCCCTTATCTTCCTAGTTATTAATCTATTGACTCTTCTTGAGCCTGTCCCTATGCCTATCTTACACTCTTATTTGTTTGCTCTCTTTTTTCTTAAGCCATATGCCCTTTTAGACTTCCTTTTTTAGTCTTTATTTCTCATCCTCTTATCTCCTTATAAGATAAGAATATATATACCAAATATATATCAATATATATACCAAACAAAAATGTATCTATATATAAACATATAAATATATATGTACATATTTATATACATAATTCTCTTTTACTCAGATAATTTCATTCCTTGTATTTCTATTCCCACTGCCTGCCTCAGTGCCTGACACTTAATAGGTCTTTATTGGTTGTTTGTTTGTTCTTACTTTTAGAAGAAGACCAATAACATCACAGGGAAATAGGGTGATGTCTTGACTTGCACCTGAATTGGATGTAAGTAAAGCAGAGTTACACAAAGCCATCAGTTTCACTCTTTTTCCAGAGTAATTGGAAATACAAAAGTCAAAGTAAAAAAAAAAAAAGGCAATGGTCAGGGGTGCAGTGCACAACTATGGTATCTTCAATGTCTTGCCATGCTCTAAGCACTCCTCAAAGCTGGCTTCAACTTCCTTCATTGTCATTGAAACAAATTGTTCTCATCTATTCATTCCACTTAAGGAAGTCCTCACATGGTTGGGGTAGATGTCCTCCTCACTGAAAGTTTTCAGACCTCTTTGTTACCCTCAGCTTAGTTTAGCTCATCTGCTGATACAGTTTACCACAATGTGGCCATTGAACATAGTACAGCTTCTTAGAGCCACTTAGAAAGTTGAGTGACAGGTAGACACCAACACTGGATGAACAGCCTTGAAAAGCAATCTCACACTAGAGGTGCAAGTCTTTCCTGAATATCTTGCTTATACTAGGTTCTTAATAAGTTCTTTTTAAAATATTAAATGCATCCTTTTCAGCTCATAATTTGATAACAATTACATTTACAAATGGGCTATGAGAAAATAAATTAAGAATTAACTGGAAGAAAAATAATTTAATCCTAAAGAATGAGGGATCTAAAGAACAAATCATAGAAACAATCCATAATTTCATTAAAGAGAAAGACAACAATGAGACAACATATCAAAATTAATGTGACAGAACCAAGGCAGTACACAGGGGAAAAATTTCTATTATCAAATTCTTACATTAAAAATTACAGAAAGAACAAAACAATAAACCAGATATGGATTTTAAAAACTAGAAAAAGAACAAATAAAAAATCCCCAATGAAAAACCAAATTGGAAATCTTGAAAATCAAAGGAGAAATTAATAAAATTGTAAGTAAAAAAACCATTGAACTAATAAATAAGAAAAGAAGCTTATTTTATGAAAATGCCAATAAAAATAAACCACTGGTTAATTTGATTTTTTAAAAAGAAAGGAGAAATCAAAAGTATCAGTATCAAAAATAAAAAGGGTGAATTCATCACCAATTAAGAGGAAATTAAAGCAAACATTAGGAGCTATTTTTCCCAATTATATGACAATAAATCTGACAATCTGAATAAAATAGATGAATATTTACAAATATATAAATTGCCAAGATTAAAAGAGGAAGAAATAGAATAATTAAGTAATCCCACCTCAGAAAAAGAATTTGAACAAGCCATCAAGGAACTCCCTAAGAGAAAAATCACCAAGGCCTAATGGAATTACAAATGAGTTCAACCAACCTTTTAAAGTAAAATTAATCCTAATACTATATAAACTATTTGGAACTATTTAATTTTTTTGAGATTGACGAAATACTTTAATTTAATACTTTGGGTTAACTATAATAAATCTGGCTGAAAAAATTGGGAGCAATTAAATTAAATTGGGAGCAAATTATGATATTACTGGCATATTTATAAATATTCTGACATGACAATGAAGTAGGTAACACTACCATTTGTACCTTTTTTGCCTCTTGAAGTACTTCATAGGTCTTGTAAATCTATTCAAGGTAACCAGTTTATTCAAGCTCTAAATTGTGGAAATGTCTATGTAAAAAATTAAGAAATTCTGAAATATCCAGTTAAAAGCATACAATCTAACACATGGCATCTGCAAGTATCTTGTTTTTTAATTAGTGAACTAATATTCTGCTTTAGTTTGCCAGTAATTTTTTCTCATCTAGTGCCATACCTATCAATCTACCAAGAAACTTTTTTACTGAATTAGAAAAAATATAACAAAGTTCATTTGGAAGAACAAAGATCAAGAATATCGAGGAAAATAATGAAAAAAAAAATTGAAGGAAGGTGGCCTAGCAGTACCAGATATTAAACTATACTATAAAGCAGTGACCATCAAAACAATATGGTACTGGCTAAGAGATAGAAGGGAGGATCAGTGGAATAGACTTGGGGTGGGTGGCATCAGCAAGACAGTCCAAGGTAAACGTAAGAGCCCAAGTTTTGGGACAAAAAATCCACTATTTAACAAAAACTGTTGGGAAAATTGGGAAATGACATGGGAGAGATTAGGTTTAGATCAACATCTCATACCCTACACCAAGATAAATTCAGAATGGGTGAATGACTTGAATATAAAGAAGGAAACTATAAGTAAATCAGGTGAACACAAAATAGTATACTTGTCAGATCTCTGAGAAAGGAAAGATTTTAAAACCAAGCAAGAGTTAGAAAAAAATTACAAAATGTAAAATAAATAATTTTGATTACATTAAATTAAAAAGGTTTTCTACAAACAAAAACAATGCAACCACAATCAGAAGGGAAACAAAACTCTGGGAAAAATATTTATAACAAAAAACTCTGACAAAGATCTAATTACTCAAATACACAAGGAGCTAAATCAATTGTATAAAAAAATCAAGCCAATCTCCAATCGATAAATGGGCAAGGGACATGAATAGGCAATTTTCACATAAAGAAATCAAAACTATCAATAAGCACATGAGAAAATGTTCTAAATCTCTAATAATTAGAGAAATGCAAATCAAAACAATTCTGAGGTATCACCCCACACCTAGCAGATTGGCTAAAATGACAGCAGGAGAGACTAATGAATGTTGGAAGGGATGTGGCAAAATTGAGACATTAATGCACTGCTGGTGGAGTTGTGAACTGATCCAACCATTCTGGATGGCAATTTGGAACTATGCCCAAAGAGCGCTAAAAGATTTGCCAGCCATACCATTGCTGGGTTTGTACCCCAAAGAGATCACAGGGAAAAAGACATGTACAAAAATATTTATAGCCCTGCTCTTTGTGGTGGCAAAAAACTGGAAAACGAGGGTATACCCTTCAGTTGAGGAATGGTTGAACAAATTGTGCTATCTGTTGGTGAAGGAATACCACTGTGCTTAAAGGAATAATAAACCGGGTGAATTCCATGTGACCTGGAATGACCTCCAGGAATTAATGCCAAGTGAAACGAGTAGAACAAGGAGAACATTGTACACAGAGACTGATACACTGAGGTAAAATCGAATGTAATGGACTTCTGTACTAGAAGCAATGCAATGATGCAGGAAAATTCTGAGGGTGTTATGGAAAATAATGCTATCCAAATTCAGAGAAAGAACTACAGGAGTGGAAACACAGAAAAAAATAACTGCTTGAACACATGAGTTGATGCAGACATGATTTGGGATGTAGACTCTAAATGACCACCCTAGTGCAATTATCAATGATATGGAAATAGGTCTTGATAGATGACACATGAAGAAACCAGTAGAAATGCACATCAATTATGGGAGGGGCATTTTTGAGGGGTGGAGGGGAGAGTAAGAACATGAATCATGTAACCATGGAAAATTTTTTTCTAAAAATAAAAAATTATTTTAAAAAATGTAAAGTGTCATTTTAATGGTCATACTTCAATATTAACTGCTCCACTGAGCTATATAGTCAAATAGTTTTCAAAACTGTTATCACTTAGTTAATTAAATCTGAAATACTTTCTAACAGAGTAACCCTTTGTCCCATAAATGTTGCACTCTCTGCCCCATTATTACTAATTAAGTACCTCTACTCTAGTTAGTTTTTTAAAAAAGGCTAATATTCTTGAGACTGCAGGACCTGAGAACCATCTACCCCTCTTCCACAATATAGTGGAGATCTTGATTGGGCTAATTCTGCTGCATCATTCCCTGAAATAGCATAGGTGCATTTCCACCTTGCTATAAAAATAGCTCCTCTCTCTCTCCCTTTCAAAGTCAGATGACTTCAACTGGTGGCAGAAAGGAAGTGCTTCTTAAAAATTATACTTATATCTACTAAATCTGTATAAGATTAAGATCTCAATGAAAATAAGGTATGTTAGCCTTTCTTCATATTCTGGGGTTACAGGAGGAAGAATGACCATTTTTGTTCCTGAGAGCACAGGTCTTTTCATCTTTACTTCTTTTCCCCTTCATTTTTTTTCTTCTCTTCTTTATCAGAAATTTTAAAAGTAATGAACACTCTAATTTGAAATGCATTTTAATACTTTTTCTCATCCAAACAATGGCTGACTTTTATGACATTTAATTTAAATGTGCTTGTCGTCTTAATTCCCTGGTTTTCAAAAGCTGAATTCCCTGAGCTATGGGAAAATTTGTACAAATGGAAAGCTCATAGACAAGGCATTTTAAAGTCTCAAGGTTGTCATGGAGACAGATGTTAGCAATGATAAGTCTTGGATCTGGATTTCGATCTTCTGTTGTCACCATGAGAGATCACTGTCTCTTTGAAAACTCTTTTAAAGAGAATACCCTTCTGTTTCTTGTTTTCTAACCATCTGTCGCAGTACAACAAATTGAGTTGAGATCAGTCACTTTTGAGATCCAAACATATAAACTCTATTCATTGAAGTCAAAAGACCTGGATTCAAATCCCACCACTAACACCTAAAATCTATGAAACTTTAGAAAAATCACTTAACCTCAGTTTTCTCTTCTGTGATGAATAATGAAATGGGGAGAATTAGGATAATTTAATACACAACAATATAGTAAATATAAACAATTTTGTACAGTGTAAGAATCCTAATCAGCACGACTATCCATGATTCCAGAGGAATGAGGGTGAAACGTACCCATCTACTTGCTGACAGAAAAGTAATGGATTAGGGTGCAAAAGAGACTTTTTTTTTTAATGACCAGCAAAACAATTTATTTTGACTGCATATTGGTTACAAGGGATTTGTTTTTCTCTTTTTTTCCATAGATTGTGGAGGGGAAGAAAAATAGACTTCAGTTAGTTAAAATAATAAAATTTCATTAAAAAATAAAATGAGGCAGTTGGACTAGTATGCCTCTGAAGGTCCTTCCAGGGCTAGATCTATAATCCTATAATCCAGTGGGAGTTTTTTTTTTATCCTTTTGGTCACATCACAAAGTCCTGCTACCCATATTTGTCAATTTTCATCTCTTCATTCATTGATTCACTAAATGTTTAATGAATGCCTTCTATAAGTTGAGTCCTACAAATAATGCAAAGAAACAGTAAGACAGAGACTATGGCTTTAAGGAATTTGCAATTTAGTAGGGGAAATAAGACATGTATACAAATAAATGTGTGACTTCAGACACTTGAACCTCACTTTGCTTGTCTACAAAAAATAAGGGGATAGACTGGGTACTAAGATGGCAGAGTGGGGGACACTTGGCTCACCTATATCCTTAAAATATGCAAAAATGGAAAATGAAGTTTTCAAAACAAAGGATAACCAGAGGGAGAGTAGCCCATGGCTGCATTAAGGGGACTTTTGGGGATGGTGGGATGGACCCTGGGGTGAGGAATTGCCCAGCACATACATGAGGAGCAGCCCAAGACTACCAGCCCTACAGTAGGACTCAAAGGAAACTTCAGAGCCTGCAGGCACCCTATGCTAAGCTGGAGGCAGCAAAACTCTATCGTAGAGGAACCCAAACTAGTCCTACCCACTTCCATGTGACCAGAGGTAACAAAAGGGCATAGAAGGGAGCAGCCTACCAGCGTGTTTCTATGTGACCTGAGGTAAAGGGGGAACAAAACCAACACAAAAGACAACAAAGAAACTGAAAGCAGGGAGAGCAAAAAAAAAAAAAAAAAGTAAGGGGGTAGAATGAACACTGTGGCCCTTGTCAGCTCTATATCCATGATCCTTTGGAGCATAATTCAAGGCAGTGAGTGAAAAGTTATATTTAAGTGTAAGACAACAGATTTTATAGGAGTTCAGAATGTGGTATAATAGAAAAAACCCTGAAGGTAGAATCGAGGATACTTGGGTTCAAATGTTACAATTGTCACTAATTATCTAGATAACTGACAATTTTCTAACTTCCCTGAGCCTTCATTTACTCATTCATAAAATGATAATGCCTAGAATACCTACCCCAAAGAGTTATTGAAGGAACTAAAAATATGTGATGTACTTGGCAAAACTCGAAGCATTTTGTAAATATCACATTACTCTTATTATTATTATTATTATTGACTGGACTGATCTTGATATATATTTTCATAAAGAAGATGGATTGTAGTCAGGTTTCAAAGAATGGGCAGGATTCTAAAAGGTAGAAACTAGTAAGTGAAGGGGACAGACAAATGGTTATAGGAAGAATATAATGAATGAAATTCTCCTTAGCCTGCATTTTATTAAATTTAAGTTAATTTATTAACTGGCCACTCAAGATTTCTAACTTGTCAAAGGATTTCCTCACGGTCCTAACAGACAACACAGAACTTGAGCACAGCAGAAGGTGGGGAGGTAGTATGGGTAAAGAGATCATGTGTAACTAAGGAGCTAGAATGGGCAAGAAAACTAAGGGGGCAGCTAGATAGTTCATTGGATTGAGAGTCAGGCCCAGAGATGGCAGGTCCTGGGTTCAAATTTGGCCTCAGACATTTCCTAGCTGTGTGACCCTGGGCAAGTCACTTAGCCCCCATTGCCTAGCCCTTACCACTCTTCTGCCTTGGAACCAATATACAGTATTGATTCCAAGATGGAAGGTAAGGGTTTAAAAAAGAAAAGAAAAGAAAAGAAAAGAAAACCAGATTTATTGTCACATAAGCCAATATATATCCCCTCTTAAATCATCATCCATTCCCTCCTCTGAACATCTCTGATTGGAAAAAAGGCACCATTTCTTCACAGGAAGAGGTGGGTCTGAAAAAAAGAATTGGAAATTGAAGGGCTGTCCATCAATTGGGAAATGGCTGAACAAATTGTTGTATATGTTGGTGATGGGATACTAATGTCCAATAAGAAATGATGAACAGGATGATTTCAGAGAGAGCTTTGAAAATACCTGCATGAACGGATGCAGAGTGAAATAAACACAGTAACAGCAATATAGTGGAATTATAAACTGTGACAAACTTAGCTACTCTCAGCAATAGGATGATCCAGGACAATTCTGAGGTACTTATGACAAAGAATGCTACCCACCTCCAGAGAAATAACTGTTGGAATCAAAATGCAGATGAAAGCATACAA
Source organism: Gracilinanus agilis (assembly GCF_016433145.1). Classification (NCBI taxonomy): domain Eukaryota; kingdom Metazoa; phylum Chordata; class Mammalia; order Didelphimorphia; family Didelphidae; genus Gracilinanus; species Gracilinanus agilis. Next base: position 52,106,114 of record NC_058130.1, read on the forward strand.
TTTTTCACTTTAGTTTAGTTAGGTTTTTATTGAGAGGTTCTGATTTTATATGATTATTCTCTTATAAAAAGTAAACAATATGGAAATATATTTCTCATGATAATACATATATAACCCAGATCAAATTGCTTGCCAGCTCTGGGGTGGGAGAGAGGGAAGGAGATGATTTGGATCATATAACTTCAGAAAACTTATGTGGAAATGTGTTATTACCTGTAATTGGTAAAATAAAATATCTTTATAAACTAAAGTTTAAAAAAAGACTATAAAGAAGGTCATCAACACACCCTTTCCTTTTCACCATATGGCTGGACTACCATGGGGACTAGAGTTGACTGACTTCATTACCTAAAAGAGTTCTTGTTTACATATAAATAAGGAGCAGAATTCCATCTTGTCTATAACAAAAGTCAGCTCCCTGAGAAGCCCAGAGGTCTGAGAATAAATTACTTTAATTTGGAAACTGGCTTTTTATACCCAAGGTATAAAAAATTTCATATATTATTACATTATTACATTTTTCCATTTCAGTATTAATTTTCCCTAAGAGATAGCATCATATAGTGGAATAAGTAATAGACTTCAAGTAAAAGACATGAATTCAAATTCAGTCTCTGCTATTTGCTACCTGTTAGACTTTGGGGAAGTCATCTAGTCTCTCAGGACCTTAATTTCCTCAATTCTAAAATTTAAAAGTTGAGTCAGATTATGAAGGCTCATTTCAGCTCTAAATCCTATGATCATATTCTTTGAGGATAAACAAAGGGTTGAAGTCAGAGACATAACTAGGAAAGAGCAAATAAGGGTTTGCCTCAGAGTCTTGACATATTATCGGACATTTTCTCCTCTTAATATCTTTTTGAGCCCATTCCATGTGGCTTGACCTCACCCATCCCTGGGTCATCATCTGCAAGGTCCCATCACTTCTTTAGAACTCTTCCCTGCTTCCTAACACTTGCATAGTATTTTATCTCTTACACTTCTTCCAGGGAATGGACCCATCAGAAAACAAAGATGTTCCAGAATGTATTGGCTACTCTCTCTGGGAGATGATAGGCCAGCTGTTCACAGTTCTCATCAGACCACATCTCTTTTATTGGTTTGTTCTGAGGCATCTCATTTTAGGAATCATTAACAAAGGAGAGAATGTCTAGATAATGACCAGGATAGTGAAAAGTCTCAAATTCATGCCACATGGGGATGAACTAAAGGAAATGAAAATGCCTGTTCTGGAAAAAGAGATGACTTACAGTGTTCTGATTGGTTAAAATAGGAAGAATCAGAAACAATGGGTGGAATACTCAGAGGCATCCTTGGTTTTGATGAAAAGGAAAACTTGTAAATAAATGGAGCTGACCTAATTTGGAATAAACTATTTGGAAATTAGTCTTGATCGATGACACATGTTAAAACCAGTGGAAATGTGCATCGGCTATGGCGGGGGGCAGGAGGAGGTCGGGGGGTGAAAGGGAAAGTAAGAGCATGAATCATATAACCATGATAACTTTTCTAAAAAATAAAAATTATTTAAAAAAAAATAAGGTACCTTAGGAAGCAGGGTTTTCACCCTCTTTGGAGAGCTTCATTAAAAATAATCTATTCCAATCTTGGGCAGCTCCAGTGTTTTGGAAGACTACTTGTTGAGTGCAATTAATCAATTAGGAAACAATAATTATTCTTATACTATTGCACCAAACACTGTGTTTGGTGCTAGAGATATAACAAATGAAAGTGTCTTTCTTCACTGAGGAAAGGGATATTCCTCTTCAGGGATACATTAAACTAGATGGTCTCTGAAGTCTCTTCATTTTCTAAGATTTTGTGATTCTATGAGTAAGACGTTAGTGGAAACAAAGTGAATAATGTTGGTATACATATATGCAAACCTACTGTTTAACATATATCTATCCACAGATTGGGAAGTGGTATTTATTTCTAAACTTGATCAATATTTGTGATTTTCAGACTTGACAAAGTGATCAAATGTTTTTATCATCCCAAGTTAAAGACTATGCATCTCAAAGCACCAGGGTCACCTCAGGAAATGATTTCAGGCCCCTTGAGTTAACATTTACTTTCCCCTTATTCCTTTGACGCTAGAACCAGTAAATATCCACTTCCTAGAGTATAGGAAGGTTATGAAGGAAGATGTGTCAGAAGCACATAGGTTAATAGATTGAGAGTTGCAAAGAATCTAAAAAAATAACATTTATTCCATCTTACAAATGAGGACACTGAGGCCTAGAGAGACAAAGTGATTTTCCCAGTTACATAGGCTATAGCCGACATAGTCCGAATTTGAACTCAAGACTCTTGATATTAAATCCATTACTTTTCCCACTGTACTGGACCTCCACTTTCTAATCATACACAGTGTAAAAGAAAAGCCAATCAAATTAAAGGGGACAAGGAGAGGGAAACAGAGAAAATATTACAAAAATTTTATATAGTATATCAGTCTATTGCAAAACCCAAAACTTCTTCAACATTTCCACCCTCATATTCTCGGAATACTGAGCCTGACCCAAATTCCTACCCCTGATTTGTCAGGGAAGTGCTCGGGATAGCTTCATTCCATTCTGAACCTTGGTTTGGAAAAGAGACTTTGGAAGAAGATGAAAGCAGAGCAGCTCACCCTTTCTCTGTCCATATAGAGTCATTCTGTGCTCATGACTACTAGTCTACTAGAAAAGCTTTAAAAGATTTACAACAACCTCATGTTTTAGTCATGTTGAGAATATGGTATTTATACGGGACTGACTCTCCCTACTCTCATTCACAATGATAGATCAGTGCTCCAGAGCAAGGCTATCATCTGCTAAGGGGTCTAGGAGTATCCCTAAGAGGTTAGAGTGAGTTCTAGTTTTAGAAATGGAGATTTACTTCAGGGATACACATCTCCTAAAACCAAAGTACAATAGGGCCTAATTTACACAACCAATATGTTCCAAGACCTTTCACATGAGTTGAAAATTATACATAAAACAAACCCCATTATTTAATAAGTATCTCTTATACTACCATACCTAAGCACTTTATGGCTTTTCTTGGGTTTATCAGAACTATCAGCATCACTCATCTTGTACATTTGAGCCATTATTAATAACTTAATAGCATTAAATGAAACAAAGAGAAATACATCTCTGACTTGTTACAAGCAATATAACAATATAACATATATTAGGATTTTGTTATAAGCGATATAACAATATATAACAGGACTATAACCAAGAACTCAGAACAAAGTCTGATGTGAGAGCTAAAGTTTTGCCCAGAATAATGTAATGACTCACACTAATGCTCCTCAGAGCAAGAATGAGCATGATGGGGTGAACGGCCGTGAGATTTTACACTACTTGGGAAAATAGCCCAGATTAAAATGTTTTATATTACATATTTCTGTCTTTTTTCTTTATTACCAATCACATACACCTACACATTATGTGTATTGAGTTCGCATAAAACAAAGTATTATTGTATAATCTCCCACAAGTCTGAACAGCATTCAGGAGAAAGCCAAGTGGTTACAAATAACAAATTAGGTAACTCACAACTTCTATGAATCCTTTTTTTTGGGGGGAGGCAGTGCAGGAACTTGCAGTGTAGAGGGGAAGTTCTCAAATTATTTCTCTTAGATATGATGTAAAGTGATTGGGGTTGGGCTAGGATTGTAAAGACAAGAATATGCCTTTCTTCATTTCATCCAGTCTTTCTGCTCCTGAGGCCAACAATGACAGCACAGACAGTACTAGATCCTAAAAGGATGCCAAGTCCAAAATCCTATGAATCCATGAAGGTCCTCCTCCAGCTGAAGGGGGTGGAGAAGATCAAAGCTGAGACTCAAACACTTTTCTTCTCATACACTCTCCCAAGTGATTCCTTCTCAGGGTTTTTCTAGAAGGCTTCCACCCAGAGCTACCCAATTCTCTCATTCCCTGAGTTCTGAATTGGCTCACCATTCTACAGATGATATAGTAGACATGCCAGTGATTCCTCAGCCATTCTGAACAATCTTCCTACCACAGCTAACTGAAATGTTTTTGATAGAGTCAAGATAGGTTCTCACTTGATAAAGATATGTGGGATAAGAAGGGTGGGATTGAACCAAGGGCAGTCCTCATAAGAGCCTATCCAGCATCTATTATGACTCTCACTCCTCTCTGCTACTTAAATCACAGGAGGGCTAAGCCATGAAGTTAAATGGAGCATTTATTTCTTATAAACCAAACTAAGAAAAACACTTCAGCAACAATTATTTGAGATGTAAAACTGGAAGGATCTGGCTTTCAAACTGCACAATTTACTTAGCGCCCAGGAGTCTCCGACAAAGAAACTAGTTTTGTTTTGTTTTTCTTCTTAGGACTTTTGCATTCCTAATATGCCAAGTAGAAAGCTACACAAGCCAACAATCAGTCTATCATATTTACCTTGTATTTAGCCACTTTGTGTTTAGTTTGTACTTGTTCTGAATATATGTGTTTGCATGTATATGTATGCGTATATATATTTTGTCTTCTGTCTTCCTCAAAACAATGTAAGTGCCTTGAGATCAGGAATTATTTTTGTCTTCCTATTGCCAGCACCTCGCAGTGCTTGGCACAGAGTAGATGCTTAATCAAGGTTTGTTGATTGATTAATTGATAAGTTTATTGACAGGATTTTTTTTATAACTCTATTGCCTATCTTTCCCTTCCTGACTACCAAAGATTATCCATCTTTCACTCCCCTCAGAATTAATGTTATAAATAAGCCACTGTCTGTTTCACGATTTGAGGATTGCAAAGTCTCTTCTATGTAGCAAATGTGTTCCTCAATGGCTTTACTTGCCTTGGTGTCTGGAATTCCTAGCAGTTATTCCAGAGTTTTAGCTCATCCTTTTAGTGTCCAAGTCAGGTCACATAAATTACATCTGCATCAAGAGGTCCAAGCATGCCCTTGGGTGGCCCAGTTTGTATGGATGGGGAATTTGAGAAAAGAAGTTTTGTTTTTGTTTTTAATTCTGAATGTGTACCTCTCTTCTGTTGTTTCTAAACAACTGGAGGACTACAAATACGACCAGTATCCTGAAAGAAATTACTAGTGACCACATCCTAATTGCATCTTTGGTTACCCTTTTAAGTTAAGGCATTGCATCTCCAGGAGGCTCCTATTAAATGGTGGTTATCCCCAAGAAGCATAACACTGTACTCCATTAACACATGGTGTGTGTGTGTGTGTGTGTGTGTGTGTGTGTGTGTGTGTGTGTGTGCGTGTGTGTGTGTGTGTGTGTATCAGATTAGCCATTAGAAATTGAAACTGAAGGGTTAGATTATTGGACTGAGCTTTTGAAGGGAAAGAGCTGACATTAGGCTGATGGAAAGTCCTAGGCAGGCTACTGGTCAACAAATCAGTGGTAAAGGTGAATCTTAACTACTTTAGAACTCTTTCTAATCTAAATTCTACTCTCTCCCTTCTGCATTTATGTCTCCTACTAGTTGTCCCATCATAATGTTTTTGAGATAAGAAAGATCTTCTCTTTCCCACTTATAGCCCTCAATTCTCAACCATTATCCCTCATTTTTTTTACAGGACAAAGAATGGCCCTTTCATTTTTAGTCATAAGAAATCAAAATAGGTTTTGTCCCATGTGCTATCCATTACAGTACAGGAACACCATCATTAACATAATCTACTAATCACAGCCCAAGCAGCATTAGTCAAGAGACAAGCTTAAAACACTGTCTACTTCCTATATTTAGAATGGTGAGCTATAGTTGATATATAAGGATGACATCCTAAAAAGTATATGGGTCCTATGACTTCATTCTCATGCAGGCTGGTTTCCCTGAAGTCATGTAGTGTCTTAGACAAAAGTACATTTAAGGTATATGATTACTATCGAGGCAAGATGATGAGTTTACTGTTCTATGAACAATGTTAAGACTGTGGAATCTAATTGGGTCCACCATTACTAAAAAACAAAAGCAAGGAAATTAGGTGGCAAGAAGCCTATCACATCAGATGCTAAATTCATCCTTCACTTTTAATTAAGAATACAGTTGAACAACATTCAATAGTCTTTCAAGACTTCTAATCTATTCATCAGGTTCTATAGAACATAGATTCAAAGGAGATGATGGGTCAGATGGACCCATCTTCTTATATGCTGCTCTCTGCCCATGATCATACAACCTCAGCTAGTTATCCCACAGATACATCTAGTAATTTGGGGAACTGAGCAACTGAGTATTGCCTGTTCAATGTGACACCCTCAGTTTTACTATTGGTATCATTTTGTTGGTGCTGGTCATGATATTCAGTACATCTTAAAAACTAATAACTACATTTATACATTATTTTAAGGTTTACAAAACATTTGCTTTGTAATAATGCTATGAGCAAGTAGAGTAAATATTATTATCATGCCTGTTTTGTAGACGAGGAAATTTGTTTAGGAAAACAATTTAAAGGTACATATCCTTCTTACCTATATTACTTTTAGAAGTTATTATTATTATTTGTCCAGATCTATGAAGACATGTTTGAATCTTCTGATACAGAAACTCCGTCTGCCAATGAAGAAATGCACTTCTCTCCACATTCCATTTGGGACCTTCTACTGTATCATCCCATTTGGACAATTCCCAGTATCTACCTCTTCCCTTTAAAACTGTCTTCTGTAATTTATATATAGTATTAAAGCAGAATTTCTTTTTTTTAGGATCTCACCAGTAAAAATAAATTTAAATTTAATTGTTTTCTATATTTTAAATATTTAATTCTCCACATTTACATGTAAGCATTCATTTTTTTAATTTTAATTTCCAAATTCTCCATCTCTGTCTTCTTTATTTTAATATTTTATGTTTTCTCCAATTAGATGTAAAAACAATTAGTAACATTTGTGTTATTTTTTTAATTTTGAGTTCCAAATTCTCCTTCCCCTGCTCTCACTGAAGTGGTAAGCAATCTGATATAGATTTTACGTGAGTAATTATGCAAAGCATATTTCCATTAGTCATTTTGTGGAATAAAACTCAAGCAACAACCAAAAAAAAAATCAAGAAAGTAAAATATAGTATGGTTCAGGATGCATTCAGCTTCATCAGTTCTTTTCCTGGAGGCAGATGGCATATTTCATTATGAGTTCTTTGAAATTATCTTTATGCACTGCATTACTGAGAATATTATTCAAGTTGTTCATCATACAACTTTGCTGTTACTGTGTACAATGTTCTTTCTCTTTGTTCTGCTCATTTGACTCTGCATCAGTTCATGTAAGTCTCCAGATCTTTCTGAAATCTTCCAGAGCAGAAGTTCTTAATATGGGGACCATTAATATTTTTAGAACTATTTTACTAACTCTGCACTACCACTTATTTAATTACAAGTTGGTTTCTTTTACAATCCTGTATGTTTTATATTTTGCATTTCTTTTGCAGTTTGAATTTTTGCATTTGAGAATAGATCCATAGATTTCACCAGACTTTGGAAGGGATCTGTGAAACCAAAAAAGGTTAGGAACCACTTCTTTCAAGAGTGATTCAGACCCCTGAGAACATGAATAGCTTTACTCATCTCATACTTGGACTATATCTGAGGCAATACTTGAAGTGAGATCTGTTTTTTAAAACCCTTACCTTCTGTCTTAGAATCTAGGCTATTGGTTGTGAGGCAGTGGTAAAGGATAGGCAATGGAGGGTAAGTGACTTGCCCAGGGTCATATAGCTGAAATTAGGTTTTTATGACTTTCTTTTTATAATTCTAAGAAACTAATATTCATATATATTATTTCCTTTCCTCGTTATTTTTCCCATTTCAGTTTATCCTGAATCCTTATTCAATCAATCCATCAGTTAATCCATAAGCATTTATTAAGTGCCTTCTGTGAGATCATGTTCTGTGCTCAGCTTTGAAGATACAAAGATGAATTAAAATAGTCTTTGTCCTCAAGGAAATGAACTTTTATAGGTATATGCAAATAAACTGGGACAGGTTTCATGCAGAAGGGGGCTTTTGAGCTGAGATTTCAAGGAAAATAAAGTTTCTAAGAGGTAGAAATAAGGAAGGAGAACATTCCAAGGTTTGGGGGAAAGGAGGAAGGAAGCCAATGCCAAGACACAAAAACTAGAGATGGAGTGATATGTATAAAGAATTGTAGGAAAGTCAGTTTGGCTGGACCATGCAATCTGTGAAGCATAGTAATGTGCAATAAGGCTGGACAGGTAGTACACCCCATAAAAAGAAATATATGTTCCAATTTCAAATCAGAAATGGGAAATCTCTCCCTTGAAATGAAATAGAGGTTTCTTTCTTTGCTCTTTCAAAACCTGCCAACCTCCTCCCTCGGCTACACTCTCCAACTAACCCTTTCCCCCAAGAGCCTCATTTGCCTTGGCATTAGCCTTGACCTCAGCTTTCCTGTGCTTCTTGCCCAGCCTGAAGTAGCATTAAAACTCCAAAGAATATTGCTTGAAACAATTAAAATTGTCTAGATCCCAACATTGCACCCTAAGAACACACCTCTCCCATCTCCAACAAACACACTGATTTCCCACAGAGAGATTGCAGATCATCCACAAATGTTTTCAGTGTGATTCACCAAGCCAAAAAGGTCTTGTTTACTGATATGCTATTTATACCTAAGCCCCTAAGAAGAAGGGAGGCCCACAGCTATGCTGAGGCTTGAAGGCAAATAGAAACTCAACAAAATAGGTCAAGAAAATACCATTTAGTGTGATGGTTCCACCCAGATGCCTTAGAAGATGTTAATCTGTAGAAGAATACCACTGCTTCTGCCAATAAGGTAGATTCCTTGGCAGTTTAGCAATTCTCTTGTGCCCCTCTAGTTCACATGCATCTCAATCCTTGGACACATTTATAAGGGAAGTTAAAAAAAATCTGATTCCTCCTATAAGAGTAAAAATTGCCTTTATAAAGTCCAAGGAATAGGAGTTGTCCCACATTAGAAATCTCCAAGCAGATATTGAGTGACACTTGTTGAATGTGTTATAATAAGAAGTCTTTGTGAAGTATGAGTTAGACAAGGGGACCACTGAGGTCTCTTTCTATTCTAAAGTACTAGGATTCCATGAATGTTTCTCTTAGCTCATCAAAAGGTGAAAGAATCATTACTTTTTTCTGATGCTTGAGTTCTCTTCTTGTGTGTGTAGCAAAAGGAAGTCTTACATGTGTAATAAAGCTGCATGTGTAGTTAGGACACTGTTCTTGTGTGGCTAAAAGGGAGGCAGAATAGATATCTCTAGCCTCTTCTTCCTAGTCTCTTCTCCAGGGAAAACTTTTATCCCTGCCAGGAAAGGAAACAAGAGATTGGCCAGAGGTCACTGTGTCCCCCTCCAACTAGAAGTATATCTATCTGCTTTGCCTTAAAAATTATTATTCTCCGTGATATGATTAGGTTTTAAATTCTGATTATTTTGTTATTTTGGAGGGAAATGAGGACCCGAGCTTTATATCTAAGATTTGACCTCCTTCCTACCTAATACTAGTTTCACAATGAACACACATAGCAAAAAGCAAAGAAAGTCATTTATCCCAATCATAAGGAAACAAAAATCAGAGAAGGTATACAGGTAACACAGAACAAAGCTCTCCCTTTGAGATGCAGATAACTCAGCTCAACCAAGAGATAAGGAACTGGATCTCACCCAAAACTCCCTGAAGCCTCTAGATCAGCAAGTTGGGGACAGGAGGAATCATATTTGTTCAGTCCCCTAGATAGTAAGGGGCCCAGAAAAAGAGAAGTGATTTGCTAAAGCCCACACACATAGCAAGAAGAAAGTAGAATTCAAATCCAATCACCCTTATTTTAAATCACGGGGTCTTTGCACCCTTGTGCCATAGCACTCCTGTCAATCCAATGATGTGTTTCCTCCCTTTATTCTGATTCCCTGAGCAGCATTATTCTTTTACCTGATGAAGCCAAAGTTGAGCACTGTGTTGGACCATCACTAGTTTATTTATCAGAATTCTTCGAATATATCTAGGTGATTCCAATGAATCCATACATTTCACTATTTCCTCATTCTGCATTCTCTAGATTCAGAAGGAATCTGGTCTATCCCTGGTCCAACAGCCAGTCTGACAAAACTCCTAAGTGATCTGATCAAAGATTTTGAGAACAATTTGTTGTGTGAACTTGGTCTCATTTGCGCAGATTTATCATTTTTTCATTTCAATAATATTGGTTTGATCAATAGTGTGCCCTTAGGTAAGTCATGAATCTGATACTCCATTTTCATTTCCAGAATACTAAAGTCCTAACTTCAGTGAAAAAGTTATCTATGCTTTGAATTTCCAGGCATTGTGAGTACAAAGACCTATAGGGGACTTCTACCCTTTTTGTAAACAAACCTCCACACACATCTTTAGGTAGAAACACAAAATTAAACAATTATAAAGCTGGAAGAGACTCAGAGGGAATTACATAGTCCAGGGACTCTTGACCTTTTTGGGTGTTGGAGACCCCTTTGGAAGTCTGGTGAAGCCTATGCCCCCTTCTCAGATTTGTTTTTAAATGCATGAAATCAAATATGTAGGATTACGAACAAAATAAGTAATATTGAAATGTATTTATCAAAATATTTTAATAGATCGTGGACCCCAAGTTAAGAATCCCTGATCTGGTCATAGTTCAGAAGGTGTTCATGCTGGGAGGGCCCTTAAAAATCATCTTATCTAACTTGCTTCCTTTATAGAAGAGGACACTGAGAGACAGAGGTAAACTCTTCCTCCAAAGTTGTTTTAAAGCCTTAATTGTTAAGAGAACATGGTGAATACAAAAGATTTATAGCTGAAAGATGCCTGAGAAGTCAATCCATTCATAGGAGAGTATTATTCATTAGAAAGGCCTTGGAACTTGGACTTAGGGTAATAGAATTGTATATTTAGAGTTAGAAAGGACCTCAGAGATTCCTTGGCCAAGGAATTTTTAACCTTTTTTGAGTCATGAACTCCTTTTCTAGTCTGTCGAAACTTATGGACCCTTTTTCAGAATGAAATTTTTAGAAATATAAAAATATAATATAGAATATTACAAAAGAAACCAATTAAAATATTTATCAAAATATGTTTAAAAGATTAAATCCAGCTCTTTCATTTTACAGGTGAGGAAACTGAGACCTAGGGAAGCTAAATAATTTGCTCAAAGTCACATAAGTAGTAAGTATCAGAAATGGTATTCAAACCTAGAACCCCTGAATATAGACTTAGGGTTCTTTATACTATGCCATGGAGACAATAATACTCGTAGTCTTTTATTCAATTGTTGTCAGAATAAAACACAATGATAGATGGGGGGGGGGGTGGAACCATTTTGGAAAAAAAGGTCAAAATGAAAAATAATGCAGAGGGTTTTCTAGTGGGGAAGGGGACTGAGAGAAAGATCAGGGTTTCTCTATGGTGAGGATGCCTAGGGTGCCCTCATATGCTCCTAAGGGTGCCTGCCTGTCTGCGGAGGCTCTGCCTTACCCATTTTGGCTAGGGGTAAAGAGAAATCTGATTCATTTCAAATTCCAGATACTCAGGATTTCTTTAGAGGAAAAAAAAAAAAACAAAAAAACCTCTGCCTTGTCTGTATAAGGGGTTGCCATGGAAAGTGCTATTTTCATCTAATGTGAGAGCGAAAAGGCACATAAAACAGAGGGAAATGGCCAGAATGTGAGCTTGAAATATCCCTGGGCCACACTAGCTTCCCAGCATTTTTAGGGAAGGCAGTTTCCTTGCGTTTATGCGACAAGAATGAAAACTATGAAAGGTCTCAATGACCTATTCCTTCCATTTTCCCATTGAGAGAAAAAACATGCTCCAAGCCATGAGCCACAAGGACCGATCCAAGTAAGTGACAGCTCCTTCAATGAATGATGGCCTAAAGAGGGCAAATATATAACACAGCGCCATCTCCAAAAGACCCAATCGACCCTTGCCTTTATACAGTATTACCTGTCTCTGCCTCAACTTCTGCCTATAAAACGAATGCATTAAAGGAGTTTAATAACTCGTGGATGACTCGTTTCAGACCATATCCTACTCCACAGGAGTTTGGAAAAGTCTCATGGAGACACCTAGTGCCTTCCAAGAAAAGCTTCATGGAAAAAGCCAGCACTGAGAAGTCTCGGCATCGCCTGGTTTACCCACCTTGAGTGTCTGATAACAAGTGCCCAAGTGAGTATAGGAGAAATCGGAGGGGGTAGTTTTGGCCAGGGTTGGGGATGGGAGTTTCTCTTGGCAATTGGGTAAGCAAAAGGTCCAGGGCTTCTCTCCAATGTCCCAGAAACCAGGGAAGCAAATATTTTGCTAGTGCATCTGGCTCCACTGTGGTCTTGCTGGCAGGACCTTTCAAGTTGAAAGAACTCTGGGGCTGAGGACATAGAAGGAACATTGGCAGTTTTAAAGAGGAAGTAAAGGTGGTGGAGGAGAGAGCCAGAGAAGTCGACTATTATGTGTTTATTTTCCATTCTAGCTTTAGAGGAACAAAATTTCAGGACTCTAATTAATGTCTGAAATAAATAAAAAAAACTTTCTAAAAGAGAGAGAATGGAATTGTGTATTTGAATCTAGAAGTTACTTTAAAGCAAGATTCTTAAGCCGGAGTCTGTGAATTTGTTTGGATAGCCATATTTCGATGTAACTGCTTTCCTTTGTAATGCCGTATTTTATACATTTTAAAACATTATTCCAAGAAGAGATGTTTCAATGGAATCCCAAAGGGGTTCATGACAGGAGAGGAAAGGGAAAAAAAGTATTTTATTAGAGACATACTATATGCCAAACTACGCTAAACATTTTACAAATATCTTATTTGATACTCACAACATATTTGATGACGGATTTGAATATATTTTCCTAACTTCAGAACCAGTGCCCTAATGACTGTGTGACCTAGCTGCCATTACATATTAAAAAACAAATAAACAAACAAACAAAAAAAAACTACAAGCCCTTGCCCTAAAGACAAGTCTAGGACTTCCTTTCATAGAGGAGGAAATGGAAGTTTTGAGATTTAAGTAGTTTGACCAAGATAACCTAGTTAGTGAGTGGCAGAGCCAGGACTTGAAGCTAGTACTTCCAACTTCTAATTCAGCTGTCTTCTTATTCAAAGAATGGTTACCACTACCACCAGAGGCCATCACAAAGCTCAGGCTGTGATCTCAGGATTTGCATTAGTCACTTGATTTGCTTGCACTACTAGATAGAAATGGAAGTTTGGGTCATTCCAGATAATAAATGAATACAAAGAAAAAGTCATTTTGTAAATCATTCTCATTTGGTTTGAAGTTATATTAAATGATCTCCTTTTATTCATTTACCTTCCTTTTTTATGTATTGCTTAGGCTAATAGTAAAATGGTTTTCCTGGCTGAGAGACAACATGGCATAAAGTTTAGAACGCTGACCTCCAAGTCAAGAAGACTCAAATCCCACCTCTGATACACAATGATTTTGTCATCCTGGGCTAGTCATGTAATTTCTCAATACCCTTAGACCTCTCTCTAAAATTAAAGAGGAAGTGTCAGTCTACATAGTTAAGGGAAGTTCTGTGAACTACCAAGGGGAATGTGACTCAGAAGCATACTGAGAGGCACAGAGATAAAATCCTCTTGAGATTTCAACAATGACAATAAACATTATTAAATACCTCCTGTATACAGAACACTATGCTAGATTAATTGCAAATTTTAGATAAGACATGTTTGCCACAGCAGTGATTGTTCTTATAGTGTATTAGAGGAATCTGACAACATGGATGACGGTAATACACAATAAAAGTGGGAAATTCATTAGCAAGATTACAAAGTAAAGCGTTAGATGAAATCCAGGGGGGAAAGTTATTATGGGGCAGAGAGTGAGCTTCCTCCTCTGTAAAATGAGAATATGGAACTAGATGGCCCCCAAAGAATTTGACAATTCTAAATCTATGCCACTGATGACCTTTAAAGGCAACACTCTATATCTAATTCATCATCTGTAACTAGAATGTCAGCTCTTTGAACACAGACAGTGAGTATTTTCCTCCAGTAACTGAGATTCACAGAAAATCAGAAGTGGAAGGGACTTCAGTACCAATAATCCAAGATGTACTCAAAAAAAATCCTTACACTTCATTGTCTGAAGGCCTCTACTGAGGGAGAATCTCCTCTCACCTAAGGCAACCCATACCCACTTTGGGATAGCTGTAATTGTCATGTTACTTTTGATAACATTATCATCATCAATAACAATAAAGTTGTCTGACTATTGGTGTCTTGCTTTGCTTTATTTTGTTTCGTTTAAAGTTTAAAGTTTCTTTTGTCCTACAGGCCTAGGCTGCCATGTAGCTTATTACTTATTTCAGATAGTGTTGATATTCTGATATTTTTTAAAAAGCAAAACCATTAACTAAATCATAAGTTTTTAGAGCAAAACATGTGTGTCATTTAAAATTATTCTAAGCTCTGGGAGACTCTGCTACAACTTCCCCTGACACCTTGTATAAAAGAGAAGAGTTTCGGGGTGCCTTCTCTGTCTCTGTCTCTCTCTCTGTCTCTCTGTCTCTCTGTCTCTCTGTCTCTCTCTCTCTCTCTCTCTCTCTCTCTCTCTCTCTCTCTCTCTCTCTCTTTCTCTCTCTTTCTCTCTTTCTCTCTCTCTCCCTCACCTACTCAGCTCTCTACCCTGGAGACTTGTGCTGGACCCTGGCTCTCAGGGCTCTCAGGACCCCAGAGACTCTCAACCATGGAGGAGTGCCTACCAGAGGAGACCCTTTTCCCCTACCTAACTTTTCCCTTTCCTAACTAAATAAAACCTAGCTATTCTAACAATAAGTGCTACCTGATCTTTATTGAGCTCCAAAGAGCTTGAGTCAAATTCCCCTCCTAGGCTTGGGGGCTACCCTGGCTTCCCTTCCTCAGGCTTTCCCTTCCTTTCCCTTCCTTCTCCTATTCTACTGTGTCATTTGAAATTATTGTAAGCCCTGGGAGACTACATCTCTCAGGACTCCCTGCTACAACTTCCCCCAACACTTCCCACTTCCTATGTGGGAGGTGTTAGAGAAAGTATAAAGAAAGAGTTTGGGCACCTTTGAGGTGATTGACTCTTTCTGATCCTGGACTCTCTCTACCCAGGAGATGCTCTTTCCCTACCTAACCTTTCCCTTTTCTAATTTAAATAAACCCAGCTATTCTAAACCCTAAGATGCTCTCTGATCTTTTATTTGAGCCCCAAAGGGCTCTGGTCAATTTCTCCCTGTAGGGGCTGGGACCACTACCTTCCTTTCCCTTCCTCTACCTTCCTCTCTTCTTTCTCCCATCCATCCATCCATCTACCTTACCTTCACCCCCTTTCACTATCCTTCCTCCTATTCACCTCTAACCTCACACATGATCTTAGAAGTCATTTAATCCAACTTCCTCATTTAACAAATGAGGAAACCAAGGCACAGAGAGGTCAGTTCAAATCCTACCTACAAGGGAACCACACAGCTTCTCCTCACCTCCCCTTTTTATTACCTATATATTCTCTCTCTCTCTCTCTCTCTCTATCTATCTATCTATCTATCTATCTATCTCTATCTCTATCTCTCGAGAACATATTTTCCTAACTTCAGAACCACTACCCTATTGGCTGTATAATCTAGCTACCATTACATATAAAAAAAGGTTATGAACCTTTGCCCTAAAGGTGAGTTTACAACTTCATTTCATAGAGGAAATATATACCTTGTGTATACCTATTTGTTTATATATTGCCTCTCTCATTAAAATGTAAGCTCCATTAGAGCACAGCAGGCTCCCCCCCTTTAATTCCTAGTTCTTAGTACAATACTTGACATATATAAACATTTATTTAATGTGTGTTCATTGACACTGATTTATCAAAGGTTACTCCATTAATTAAGAAGGAGCTGGGACTAGAACCAAAGTCTTCAGATTTCCTATCTAGTACTATTTCTACCACCTACATTGTAATTAAATTAGTTTCTGCCTATCCTTTTCCTAAATTGGAAACTCCATTAGGACAGGGACCAAATTGTTTGTTTGCCTTATCATATAGATGGTACAGTAGAAAAATCTGAGACTTGGCATCAGGAAAACCCAAGTTCAAACCCAGCTCAGATGCTATGAGATCCTGTTCAATTCATTTAATCTTTCTGTGCATCAGTTTCCCAATCTATAAAAATGGATATAATAATAGTGCCTACCTCACAGGGTTGTTGTGAAGATCAAATGAATTTGTATATGTAAATCATCCTATTTAATTGCTAAATATTTCTGTATGGCAACTTTTTAACACCTACAGGTGAAAGATGATGTTTCTTCTCTTTATTCAATAGTAACCATAGCCCCAGTGGTATTGAATGAGAGGAAATTAAAAAAAGGGAAGAAGAAATTTCATGTTAACTTTGTTGCTTTTCTTCAACATACTTACAATTGTTCACAGATTCATAGAATTTGAGGACAAGAGATCACCTTAGAACTTTAAACAACTAAACAAAAAACTTTTATGTAGCTATTTTAGGACAACTAGGTAGTGCAGTGAAGAGAAAGCTAGAATCAGAAAGAATCCTATTCATGAGTTCAAATATGGCCTCAGACACACAGTCACACCACTAGGTACCCCTTTGCTAATCATTTAACTCTTTTTTTTCTTAGTTTCCTCATCTGTAAAATGAACTGGAGAAGTGACAAACTACTCTAGTACCTTTGCCAAAAAAAAGGGGGGGGGGTCACAGAGTCAGACATGAGTGAAAAATGACAACAAGGTGATTCTAAGATCCTCATATTTGTAATTTTTAAAAGTACAAAATCAATGTAGAAATATATTCCATTACTTTCTCTTGCAGTATGTCATAGTCTTTCTCTTTCTTTGGGAATAGAAATTATTGCATACAGGACCTCTAATTCAACCTCTTGTTGATTTTTCTCAGGTTCACGGTAGTTAAGTAGTAATTGTTTCTATCAATTTACTGCTCACAAATCCCCATTTCTACTAGATCTCCAAATGAACCAGAATGAAATATGTGACAACATAATAAAGAATGTAAGTTAAATTTCAAGGAGTTAAACCAAACTGTGAGCTTTTTACTTTCACTTCCCATTTCCTAAAGCTACTCCCTTCTCACATATGCCACAACTTTTATGTAGACATTCTAGGGTAGCCATATTGGGTGCACTGGGTTTCTCTCTATGGCACAACAAGCTTGAATATTCATGGTATGGTGTATGTAAGAGAACCAGAGATTGCTGTAAAGAAAGAGATTCTTTTCACCTAGACAGAAATTAAGGAGTATTGTAACTTCTTCAAACAGAAATTGGGCAATTAGGGCATCAGAATCTGGTCCAGATCACCATTTTCCCCCTGCCTATCTTGCCCCAGTATCCTCCTTCTCATCTACCAGATTTCTTATACACTGGACAAACTGGGCATGACTTCCCCTCAGTTTTGGGGAGATGTAGTTCTTTAATAAAAATGACCATGCCCCACGCCAATTTTGACCCCTTCCAGATTTTTATCAAAATGAGAGCTATATGTCTTCTAGAATATGTTCTTGTTCATCCAAGATCCCAAACCATCATCTAGGATAGTGATAGTGAACGTTTTAGAGACTGAGTGCCCAAACTGCAGCCCTCACAAATGTGAGCCACTCACCCCAGATAGGAGAGGGAGGAAGCATTTCCATTGGGCTGCTGGGTAAAGGGGCAGGTGATGAGAGAAATGTCCTCAGGCCTGCATGGAGAGGGCAAGGGGAAAATCCCCTCTGGCAGGCATGTCATAGGTTCACTGACAGGGGTCTAAGACAAGATTTCTGCATGGCATGGTTGATGCCCACAATGGTAGAGAATTTGCCTGAGAGCAATGATGTGGAAATCAGAAACACTGTTCTCCCTTTAACAAATGTACGAAATTCTCACAAAAAGGTTTTCCTCCATGATTTCTTCAGCTTCCTTGTACCCTCTTCGATTCAGCTCATGAAAAAGGAGATTTGGCACTGTTCATGTGTTTTCTAGGTTAAAAGTGCTTTGAAATCTTCAGAGGAAACAAGCTAAATCTAAGGTCTGATTATTACCCGTTTGCATTTTTGGAGACTCTTCTCATGACAGAGCTTGAAGCAGGCTAAAAATGAACACATTCCCTGAATTATGGCTGAGAGGCTCAGACGATTTTGTGAATAAGTATAGCTTCCTCTTAGGAACAATTGTGCTTAAAGTACCAAAGTTTTTGCCCAACAGGTAACAGAAATTATTTCTGGCACCTTGCAAAAAACAATCAAAGTACTTTAGTAATATTGGAGCTATTTAAAACACTACAATGCATCTATATGATCTTTTCTTCCTTTTTGACTTCATTGATTTCTTGATGACACTTTTGGAGACTTGCTGAACTACACCTTGATGTGAAAGTGGCAGCTAATAAAATTTTCCAGAGGTGCCGGATCACTGCTGCAAGTGACCCACTGTGGTGAGTCAGAAATAATCTACTCATCGCCATCTTATAGCAGAAAGTATAAGTGGACATAAGGAAGTGGCAGAAATAGGAAAAAGCTAATGTGGTATGGAGAAAAAACACTCAAGTTCTAAAGGTGTAATTTTCAGCTCTGGAGAGGGAGAATGATGTGATGGAAAGTGAGCTGGACTTAAAGTCAGGAGGATCAGAGATTCAAATTCTTCCTCCAACACTAATCAATTGTATCATCTTAAGGAAAGTGACTAAGCCTTACTTTTTCCTCTGAGGCAAATTTTGGCTTGATGTCAGGAAAAACTTGCTAATAATTAGATCTATACAAAAGTAGGATAAGGTCTCTAAAGAGCTGGTGAGTTCCCCTTCCTTGGAGGAAGTTAAACAAAGGCTGGATGGCCAATTGCCATATCTGTTATAATGGGGTATCCATTTAGGCATGGGTCAGATTAAATGGCTACTAAGATGCCTCCCCACTCTGAAATTCTGTGACTGATTCATCTGTTAAATTTGTTTAATTATACCCATTGCACTTATTTTACAGGCATATGATGAAGATAAAATAATTATTGATAATAATAATTCATTTCTACATCATTTTAAGGTTTACAAAGCACTTTCTTCCCAAAATCCCAGCGAAGTAACATATATAAAATGCCTGGCAAACATTTAATAGCCATGTAAAGTTCACCCGTTATTCCTTTCCCTTGGTTCAAAAATAATCAGCAATATTTTCTGTGGTGAACTTTCTCCCCTCCAACTCCAAATAAGGGATATTTCCCTGGAGATAAAACTCAATTTCTTCACTGTTTATTTTTGTTTGAAAAGAAGTTCTTATTCTAAATGGTCCTCATTTTAAATGGCATAGTCTTATAATTTACTCGTTAGTTTATAGATAATTGACATTTTGAACCTTATGAAGGTAAAACCAATGATAGTTTTTTGATGGATTATACTTCAGTACTCAGCTAAGTCACTCTAAGATGATCCTACTTATCTCCATGATATGGCAGGAGCAAGACATATGAAGAAATATGAAGACACCAAAGGCAGGTTGTTAAAATAACACTGATATACTGAAGTTCTCTCCAAAGCAGCAAAAAAAAAATTGCTGGATGTGGAGTGATGAAGACTTGAGTTCAAATTCTGACTCAGATTCTTCTTAGTGGTACAGACTTAATGAAGTCACTTAACCCCTAGTATTTTTTTCTCTTTCAATCATGGCCCCCGTAAAATTGTATTTACCTTGGAAACCAAAGTCCACACAGATTGGTTTTAATATCAGCAACTTTTAAAAAAGCTTATAACCAAATAGAAAGGAAATCTCTTTTCAAAAAGTTAGTGTCACATACCTACCTGATGGCCTACTCTGTAAAATCAGGTTTTTATTCTTTGTGGATTGTAAAATACTGCTTCTGATTATCGATACTGGTGGTTCATTCTTTTAATCAAGATAATAAAGACCTTACTATCAAATAAAAGTATAATCATACAAACCATGTCCAGGCAGCAAAAAGTGTACTGGGGCCTGAATCCATTTTTTGTTTGTTTTTAAACCAGTGTCACGGGGACAATTTATTCCATGTCAATGCTTATTTGCCTAAAATCGTGCATAAATTTTTAAATAGGTCACGTTGGTGAAATTTTTTCTTACTGAAATGTCAGCCTCTTTTTCTTTTAACCCCATCTAATTTTCTTTAAGTCCAAATTGCCAATTTGAGGACTCCACTTTCCATTAGTTAAATTGACATGATGAGAATCCATGTGATATAGATTCAGAGTCAGAGAGTACTAGAAAGGATATATTTAAATCCACTCATTGTACATGTTAGGGTCCTGACACCCAAAGTAATTATCTGATTTGACCAAAATCCAACAGTTAGTGTCAGAGCTGAGACTCGAACTCAGTTCTCTCAATATAATATAGTCTTTCCATTACACTATCCTGAACAATAGGAATGGAGTCAAGAATTCTACATTCTAGTTCTAGATTTTCCATCTGTTAGCCATATCACCTTGGTCACATCATCTAAGGCAGCCTGGTTTAGTTGATTTGTCATTGGATTTAGAATCCAATAAGGCCTAAGTTTAAATTGCACCTCTGACACTACTTAGGTGACCATGTCACCTAACATCTTTGTGCCTCAGTTTGTCCCTTTTTAAAATGAGAATGAACTATTTGTAGTGCCTTCTTTGCAGGGATATTGTAAGAATTAAGGAAGATGATACATACATTTTGCATGTCCTAAAGTACTCTGTAAATGTTGGAGAGACAGAATGCCATATGAGATAAGGTACTAGACTTGATAGAATTGAGTTTGAATCCAGGTTATATGATACTATGTGTGTAACTACGGACAACATCAGATAGCCTGTCTGAGCCTCAGTTTCTCCATTTGTAAAATAAGGATAAAAATCATTTTTAGCATATTTTTGCAAGATATTTGTGAAGATCAAATAAGAAAACATGCATGAAAAGTATTTGACTTAAGCTGTAAAGCACTATCCAAGGACAATTTGTTATAATATATTTGCTTCCTCAGATCCCCCATTCAAGGCATAGTTTGGGTCAATATCCACTCAGTCCCTAGCTCATAAAATCTCTTCACTGTTCTTTCTACCATAACTAGTCAGAGAACACATTTTTTTTTGAAGCCAAAGACATTTAACTGAATAGCAGAGAAAAAGAAATGACAAGGGAAATCCTTCCCCAATGCCAGCATTTCCATAGACAATCATACCAAGGAGAAGACATATCCAGGGAACACTCAATGAGAGAGCACCAATATAGTAGCGGTAAACAACCGGAGAGTATAAACATCTGAGAGTGAATATCACCAGGGCAATTCATGCTCTTAGAGAGATGTCTCTGCTGGAAGCCTTCTATGACTCCAGCTATTTTAATATCTCCCTTTGCCCCATATATATTCCCAGATATACACATGCATAGCTAGACAGACAGACAGACAGACAGATACACACACACACACACACACACACACACACACACATGCATACACCCTACAGAACTGCCATTGCACTAATATTATCTAGCTGGACCAACCATTTTAGGCACAAATTATTGGGTTTTGAGACTACCTCCACTACTTGCTCATCCACTGGTCCTTCCCCTCCAAGATGCTCTTTGCTACCATATGCTGCTCATTTGCAATGCAGCTGCTTTCTCTGAATACTCTGGTACTCTCTGTTGCCACTTGTTAAAAGTCTGTTATTACCATTACTATAGGGCTCTTCCCATAAGGAAGGAATAACTAAGGGATATGCTGGAGGATATTCAAAGAGCACTTTATTAAATAATCAATGCAAGTATTTACACCTCAAAATTACAGAGCTACAAATCAGGCCTTGATCTATTATCTTCTTAATCATCTATATCAGTGATTCCCAAAGTGGGCGCCACTGCCCCCTGTTGGGTGCTGCAGCGATCCGGGGAGAGCCGTGATGGCCACAAGTGCATTTGGGGGTGGTGAATAACTGTAAGGGGGTGGTGATAGTATGTGACAGGGGGCGCTAAGTAATATTTTTTTTGGAAAGGGACCAGTAAGCCAAAAAAGTTTGGGAACCACTGATCTAGATATAAGAATGGGATGGAGAAATTGTTAATAATGAGAATTAAATTTAGAAGTGTGTCAAGCATAATTTTAATTTTCTGGAGAGCCAGTTGAGATATTTAACTGTCCACCTTTGGAGGAGTTTTTAACTCGATTTACCATAGAATTATCTCCTTTGGTGGAAACCACCTCCTGTTCCTCTCCATCCCTAGTGAAGAGAAATCTTCAGAATTAGCTTAAATCTCTCTTTCGAACTCCCTTTATTTTATCTGAGCTTTTATTCTGTTAGTTCATTCCCTTGTTTGAATTAAAGTGAAAAAATTCCTTTCCATTTCAGGGTCTTAACAAACAACCATCCTGGGAACTTTAATTAGCAATGTTGAAAAGGCAGGGTAGGATCAGGGACTTTTTGTCCCTCATTCCTGCCAACATCAGAATCACTGCTCTTCCTATGCTATTATTACTGAAGTAACTACTGCTGCCACCGTTCCTTGGCTTCAGTGGTTTATTTTTGTTGTTTTGTTTTTGTTCTGGGTCCTCTGACTGGGTCTATATTTCTAAGGTGTCAAATCTTATTTGACCAGCATCAGCAGAAGGTTCAGAAGGTTCTTTGATGTCTCCTTCTTGCCCTACCTTATCTGAAAATGTTGAAGCTTTTGTAAATTAGCCAAAAGAAATAGAGACATGGTTTTAAACTGGCGACTGGCAGTTTAAGTCTACGGTTGTTTCTAAAACTAAACTCTCTGCCTCTTGTACAGTCAGGGTATTATGGAGAGGCTCTATTCTCTGACTGGCCAAAGAGGAACTGACAGAAACATAGAGACACACACATACTTCTGTCCAGAGAGATACTGTCATATACAAGAGTATAGATATGCCTACCAAAGACAGGTTTGCCTCATAGTGGCAAATGGTGTCAACCTGAGGAAGAATTGTGAAGAAATAAGCGATTGAACTTGCTGTTTTTTTACCTCCCCTTTTATCATTTCCTGTTGATCCTTCTGTGTTACCTCTAATTATTTCTAGCGGCCCACTATTCCTATATGCCTTGGTTATCTAGAGACAGAAACTCTGGGACCTTCCCAAAACTATTCCTTTTGTTTTTGTTCACTCATTTCAATTACATCTGACTCCTTTTGACCCCATTTGGGGTTTTCTTGGCAAAGTTATTGGAGTTCTTTGTCATTTCCTTCTTTAGCTCATTTTACAAAATGCAGAGTTGAGGCAAACAGAGTTAAATGACTTGCCAAGTCATTTAGGTCACATAGCTAGTAAGAGTATAAAGCCAGATTTGAACTCATGAAGATGAGTCTTCCTGCTTCCGTGACCAATGACCTATCCATTGCACCATCTATGTGCCCAAACTATCCTCTTACTCTTTGCATTAACACTTCTCCCTGTAGGAAACTGCTCTTTTCTCTTAACACTCCATTCTTTTCTCCTGACAGCTTCGCTGTGCCAATGTTTAGGGGATGCTGATGACTTAAGGTGCCACAAACATATGACATATTTACTTTTTTAGGAGATTTCTAAAGCTACAATACCACAACTCACAGGAATCACTCTTGTTGTGGGAACCTGAAGCACTATCACAGGCTAATAGAACAGCTCTGGTCAAGAGGGGCCTTTTTACTGCAATCTCAAAACACTCTAAGGAAGTAGATAACTACTCCATCTCTATACAGGACTTTATTGATGCCATTACCTCCTCCTTACAGATTTTAAAAGGCACTCATTTGCAACCTACCTGCTTTTGTCAAGATGATCATGAATCTAGAGTTATAAATATCAATTATAGAGCTCTTGGGAATAGGTACCACATTTCCAAAACTACAAAGAATTCTGGGGAATTTTGATTATTTCTCATCCTACCTTCGGATTTCATTCTCCTGACAAAAAAAAAAAAAAAAAGTTCAAGCATCTAGGAAGATCCATAAAACTCAGTTCCTTTGCCTCATCTCTAGACTCCACAAACGTTACATAACCATGCGGACTGAGACTACCCCAAAGGGTAATAGGGCATTTCTCCAGACCCTTTATGGGCATATCCACTTTGGATTCTTTTAGAGCAGGAAAAAAAAATGGTAATGGCTTGTCACTTCTGGAAAGTTCTGCCTAATGACCTAACATAATAGTGACAGGCCCATATTGCTTTGATAATGTTATTGAGCCCTGTTTATTAGCCTCCAGGAAGGGAGTCAACACTGGTATGTCCCATGGCTATAACCTGGAAAGTATCAAGTTGCTAAGCTTAAAAGATGGCAGGAAAAGATTCCCTGAGCTCACCCCAGTGGAATGAAAGGTGTCCTTGGTTAGGTGAACAAAAGCATCTGCTCAAATAAGATCACAGTTAGGGCTTTAGGGACAAGAGCCACACCCAGATTATGACTGCCTTTGTTTTTAGAAGTTGGCAGCATTCTGTCCAAACTTGAATTGGGCTGATTATTGGCACACAGGTCATTCAAACCTACGTCAGAGACCACTTTGAGTTTCCTTTTCTATTTTCAGAAGGGAAATAGAAATTCTGATTCTTGATTTCTCTTGACAACCATACAATCCAGGTTTAATTGTTCTTAGCAGGGCCTTCCCTTGAGCAAAAAAATCTATTTCATAGCCAAATCTGAAGAATGCCATTTGTTAATACAATGTCAAAACTCCATACTCAGTCCTTTAGGTTTTTCTTTCTGGATAATTTCTATAAAATTTAAATAATGCTGGGCAGAGTAATCAATTTTGATTGACTTACTCTAATTAGGCAGGGGTGCCTTATCAGATCCCTTTTGTTATGGTAGGAGGGTTGTAGGGAAGAGAACCAGTAAGATGAAAGGTTAAAAGGAAGTTAGGAGGACTCGAAACCATTTTGGTCTGTTTCACAGTTTTCTCTGGGTCCTATGATGAGAAAGACTATCATAGAGGATCTTTTGTCAGATGCCAAATTATCTTTCTTAAAATTCTTGCTGCTCATACATCTTCTTTAGGTATTAATTGGTTCCTGATTATTTTAGACAAACAGAGCAATCTCCTACATTATATGGCTGAAAAATAATGCAACATTAAAATATTTCTATTCTTTAATCAATTTAGGAATAAGAGAGTTCAGGGTAAAGAAATCTGCTTTGATTTCAAACAATTCAATGTTGTTTTCTCATCTTCCAGGAACTAATGAATATACATTGTATTCATCAGTGGCAGCTTAATAAATGTTAATGTTAATTGACTACATTATTTATTGGAAGCAAGATAGCTGGTGACAGAGAAAAGAGTATCTAGTTGTCTTTGCGAGTCTCCTGGTGGGTCTATTGGTAAATGGAAATACTGGAGTGTTATTATGGCAACAACGTAAATGGAATCTTTTTATCACCAGAGAAAAAAAGAAGTCTAAACAATCTTTGGTTATATGAATCAATAACAGCCACTATATTAATGACAATGAATGATAAGAGCAGAACTGGAGGAGATTCACAAGTTACATTTGGAAACCTTGCTGTGAATGCCAACTTACAGATACACCATATAGTGCTTAGGGTCAAGAGCCTGAAGTTTAGTCTAGACTAGAGTAAAGAAGGCTAAGAAGAGACTTAACTAGTCTTTCACATTATTCTGAGAAGTTTGCTAACAATTGAGAGTATCAGAGGGGAAGAAGTTATATAGCAAGATAGAATTAAGTTAGAAGAGAAGAAGGATGTCCTGGAGTAAACCACCATTTCCAAAATACCATGAGAATAGTATTTTATGAAATAAAGTATTTTATTGTAATGGACAGAATTCCTATTCTCAATTTAATTTCCCTGGACTTCAACTTTCACAAATTTAATGTTTAAGATAAGGGTTTGGATTAGGTGGACTCTATGGTTCCTTCCAGCTCTAAGTCTATGACCGAATAGGGCTATTTAAAAGAAAAGGTTCAACAAATGAATAATAGGACCATAGGTATAGATGGATACAGAGCCAAAAAGGGCTTCATGACTATCTAGTTCAACATGCTTATTTGTAATGAGGAGTTTGTAATGAGGAAACCAAGGTCCAGGGAGGTCAAATGACTTGTCCAGGGTCATTAGTCCATTAAATTCCCTTCCAATTCTAGGATTCTATTTTAATTCATTAATTTTTTGATAGATATGATTTGTGATCAGAGAAATTTTGAGTGAAAGAAGACACAATTAAAATTGCTGATCTTTTCTAATTGTTAAGACATTTTTATCCAATATTTTGTCCAATTCAGCATGTCCAAATTCAAACACTATTTCCTCTCAAACCTGCTCATTTTGTAAGTAAGATCTTGTAGAATCAGGGAGGTACAGGAGGATTTTTTAGCAGGCAAATGTAGTTTCCAAAGAAAGGAGAATGAATTCTGTGAACTATATAGACCAGTGAGTCTGACTACAATTTCTAGTAAAATCCTAGATGTTATTACAGGCCTGCCTAGTGAAAATGGAGAAAAAGAAGTGAGAATATCAAAGAACCAGCATGATTTCTTTAAAACAGGTCATGGCAGACTAATTTCCTTATTTGATATTGCTTTCACCTGGTTGGGGTAGGAGGTGAGAAGAGGTATTGTAGCTATTGTTTGCCTAGATTTTTTTTTTTAAACCCTTACCTTCAGTCTTGGAGTCAATACTGCGTACTGGCTCCAAGGCAGAAGAGTGGTAAGGGTAGGCAATGGGGGTCAAGTGACTTGCCCAGGGTCACACGGCTGGGAAGTGTCTGAGGCCAGATTTGAACCTAGGACCTCCTGTCTCTAGGCCTGGCTCTCAATCCACTGAGCTACCCAGCTGCCCCTTGCCTAGATTTTTGCAAAACCTTTGGTCAAGTCTATTATTTTTTTCTTATAGAAAGATAGAAAGATGAGTTACTTGGGTAAGACAACTCTGGTGCATTCAGAACTGGTTGGATGGCCAGACAAAACGATCAGTAATTAGGGGTTCAGTGCCAACTTAGAAGGAGCTAACTACTTCAGGTCCCCAGGGAATCTGTGTTTAGATATCTGCAATTTAATGTTTTTTTAATCATTGACTTAAATAAAGGTTTATATGACATGCCTATTCAATTTGTAGATAGTATAATCCAGGAGGAGTAGCTAATACATTGGATGATAGTCAGGTTCAAAGATGGTGACATTTAGTAGGACTAAATCAAGTCAGTCTATCAGTGAAAAAGCACAAAATGCCTACTGTGTAGCAAGCAAGCATTGTGTTAGAAGTACTAGGGAGGGAGGGAGCAGCTAGCTAGTTTAGTAAATTGAATAGGCCTAAGCTTAGAGATGGGAGGTCCTGGTTTCAAATCTGGCCTCAGACACTTCCTAGCTTTGCAACCCTGGGCAATTTACTTAACCCCTTGCATTCAAGCCCTTACTACTCTTCTGATTGGAACTAATACACAGTACTGATTCTCAGATGGAAAGTAAGGGTTTCAGTTTTTTCTTTTTAAATTAAGTATGAGGGATTTAACTTAATTTAATTTTTTTTAAGTATGGGAGCTCAAAAAACTGCCTTTGCCTTCTAGGAGTTCAATATTGTAATGGGAGAAACAATATGTAAATAACTACATAGAAGATATATAAAGAATAGATGCGATCACACTAACCAGGGAAGACAAGGCACTAGATGATGAAAGATTCAAACAACTCACTTCACAAATACAAGATGAGTAACTGTGGTTAGATCGAGCAATTCACCTCAAGGAAAACCACAACAATTTGGAATTTGGGGGGTTCGCAAACTCAATTTTATTTTACATTTAAAATGGCAACTAAGAAAGTTAATAAAGTTTTAGGTTGTATTAATAAGATAAAGCATCCAAAAATAATGTGATAGACACTCTGCACTCTAGCCTGATCGCGCTTCATCTGGAGTATTATGTTCAGGTCTGGGTAGGAAGGACATAGATTGGCTGGAGAGTATCTTGGGAAGAGCAACCAGAAGTTCAAATTCTTGCCATAAGTGGATCAGTTGAAAGAATTGAGAATAGTTTCCATAGAGAGGAAGTAACTCAAAAGACATTATAACTGTTTTTAAGCATTTGAAAAGATCTCATGTGGAAGAGAAATTAGATTTGTTTCACTTGATCCCAAAATGTGTGGAAGTTGCAAAGAAGCAATTGTAGACTTGATCAAAAGAAAAACTTCCTTACAATTATATTAATCCAAAAATGGCATGGTCAGCTTCAGGAAGCAGTGGCTCTAACAAGCCAGTGAGAAGTATACTTCCACCAGCTGATGAGTCCATCAGCAAATGCTACAACTCAGGCCTTGAACTATTGTTTTGTTACTTATTTAGACTGACACAGAAAATGTTAAAATTACAGATGAAACTTTAACATATGGTACATGTCATTTTTCCCCCCAGAAAGCAGATTGTTAAACCAGCACACTCCTGGTTCCATCTCTTTGGAGGTCATCAAGCAACAACTGGATGATTATTTGTTGAACATGTTGTCATGGGAATTCTTTTTCAAGTATGGGCTGGACAAGTTGGCTTCTGAGGCCCATTCCAACTTTGAGATTCTGTGATTCTCATCTTCATTTCTGTCACTATCATTCATCGTCACCCTGCTTAGAAAGTGACTAAGCTTCTGTGGTCTTC
Source organism: Gracilinanus agilis (assembly GCF_016433145.1). Lineage (NCBI taxonomy): Eukaryota > Metazoa > Chordata > Mammalia > Didelphimorphia > Didelphidae > Gracilinanus > Gracilinanus agilis. The sequence goes on from NC_058130.1 coordinate 52,134,695, forward strand.
CCGTCTTCTGTATTCACAGTATCAGTTCATTTGGAATCACTTGGTTTATCTGGAATGAGACTTTAGAGAATGTATGCCTTAATCTACGGAGGCTGTCAATCATCAGTTCAGTCCTATCACAATAGATGCCATTCTACTGCCCTGGCCCCTAAGATGTAACTATCCAAGACCCATTGAGTCAGTACCTTACCTATTAAATCACTCACACCCAGATAAGAGTAAATTGTTTTATTTTGTTTTGTTTTACAAATAAGACAGAATAAATAGAATGTCATGATAAGCTCCATGTTTTATGGACCACCAAGACTTTTCCATTCTCATTTCCAAACGAGTGCCAGTCTTAGACTCCCAAGATTTCTTCTAGGTGAAACTGTTGATTTGGATTTAGGAATGAAGGAAAGACAGAACTGTGCCTTAGCTAAGACGATGAGTACTCTCTCTCCAATATACCAAAATTTATAGCGAACTAACAATATTAATACTCCTTCATCAGGAATAAACAATTGAACTTAACACAAAATAAATAAGAATACTTAGTTCAAATACACAGTTACCTTTCTCTCACTTACAGCCATTGGTCACATCCTAAATGAAATCCTACCAGTCCTCTGCCCCTCAACCCTGCTACTTTCCTTATTGGTTTTCCTCCATGTGCTTACAGAATTTACCTTGGGTTGGGAATAAAGAGACAGGATTTCACAGAGTGGTATCTAAGGAGCTCTATTCCCAGGTGGACTTGTGAGTGAAGGTCTACGTTTTTTCCCAGAGATCTCTTTACCATAAGTGCCTTTACCATGAGTAGAAGGAGGAATTTACAAATGAATTCAAAGTTTCCAGCCTCCAACAAAGACAAACGAAAAGCAATGAGAAAGATAGTTTGGGTAAAGAGAATGAATCAGACTTTCTATAATGTGAGCGGATGGTCAATAGCAAATGAAAATGCCTCATAAAAAATTCCAAATATAAGATTGGAGTTCAAATGAAGGGTCAAAGATGAAGAGGTGAACTTCGGGATTAGCAGACACTTAATATATGGTTTTTTATCTAATTGGTTGGTCTTTCAATATCCAATCAGTGTTTATTGAGTAATGACTATGGTCCTAGCAGTGTCCCTAAGAAACTGTCATCTGGATCCCTAAGCTCTTACTTACTATAGTACTGCCCAACCTAATATGAACAATTATAAACTTCCCACATGACAAAAGTTTACTAGGCGAACTGGTCACCTACCATGAAATCTGACTCATTGGAGCCAATAACAATTGTACTCACTCTAGGCCAAACTTAAGTAATATCTTACTTATATATGAATCACTCTCAAATTATGCCTAAACATCTCCAAATTTGCTGAAAATCATCTACTTCACTATCTGGATAATGGATGGCTAATTCTAACAGAGGAGAGTCAAAAGGGAATGGGGGTAGACTATGTTCTCTGAGAATGCAATTTATTTTCATATGAAGTTTAGGACCTATTTTTGCAATCAAGTACGTGACTCACATTTTTTGGCCCTTGGAAAAAATTAATGTGTGTAATAGATTATTTTAAATCTATATTAAGATCTAGCAGATGAAAGGTGCTATTTGGGTACAATCTTTTCTATTTTAGTTTCTTTTCTTCAGTCCACATCAACTTGTGGCTGACATTTCTGGCCTGGGCTATCTAAAGCTTTCATTTTGCTAAAAATGAGGATATTTTGTTTTGTAAGAAGTAGCTTCCAATGGACCTGTCTGTTAAATTTTGGAATGTACAAATGCAACTACCCCAGCATAGAACCTCTAATGCCAATCACTTCTTGAAATTAGTACTTTCCCTCATTTGATTTCTCAAAAGCCATTTCCCTCTCCAAAGCCTCCTTGACTCTCCCCCAAATCTTTCCTGCACTTTGGCTCCTATTATGTAAACTAGGGAGATCCTCAAGTATATCTCTTGTCAAACTTACACAGTAACTATTGTTAGAAACTCTCCAGACCTGAGAATCTTGGAAAAAGCACTTCCTGCATGAAGCTGGGATGAATGGGCATTCCCATTCCATTAAATTCATAGAAATATAGATCTAGAGCTGGAAGTAATTTTAAGAGTCATATAGCCCTAGGAGTATTGATTTAGATCTGGAAAATGACCTTAGAGACCATTGAGTTCAGCCTTCTCATTTTACAAATGAGAAAACTCTTTGTTGTTCAGTTGTGTGTGACTTTTTGTGATCCCACTTGGGGTTTTCTTGGCAGAGATGCTAGAGTGGTTTGCCATTTCCTTCCTCAGCTTATTTTATACATGAGGAAACTGAGGCAAATAGTAAGAGATTTTCCCAGTGCTAGTAAGTGTCCAAGTCTGGATTTGAACACAGGAAAATGAATTTTCCTGACACAGGGCCTGGCACTTTATTCACTTTGCCATCTAACTGATCCAAGAAGACTCTACAATCCATCTAAAGTAGTCTACTTACAGTTCTTCAAAAAGGACATTCGTCTAATCTCAACGCCATTTCACTAACTCTTCTTTGTGCATCCAAGTCTCAGCTCCCTCATCTCTGCCACTTAGTTGCAGACTCAAATGCCATCTTCTGCCATCAGCAGATCTTTTCTAATCTCCCCTCACTACTAGCTAATTCTTTCCCAATCTGCTCATCATTATCTACTCTGTATATATCTTGTATGTACCTAGTTATTTACATGCCGTTTGCACACAGAGACAACTACTTTTTGAGGACAGGATTCTCAGAGATAAGATTTGAACCAGTCTCCCTCACTTTAATTTGAGTACTTTATCCACTATGCCATTCTGCCTATCTAGTTCATCCCTTCCCTTCACTTTATATTAAAGAAATTGAAACCCAGGGTATTTAAGTGACCTACCCAAGGTCTAATAGGTTAGTAAGTGGAATCCTCTGATTCCAACACCAATGTTCTTTCCACACTGAGGACACTGTGCTAGACATGGGAGGAGATGAAGACGAGTAAGATATAGCACTGAACTTCAAATGCTAGTAAGTGAGACGTTTACATGGTATCTTCAAACTATGAAAAATTAATATTGAATTGTAACTTTTATATGAAAACTTTCTAAAACCTCAGGTTTTGATGGTAAGCCAGCATCCAAGATAAAGTAATTTACCTCCAGACCTTGAGACATCATTGGCCTGCATTTTGTTATAGGCAAGGTAGAGAGATATTCTTTATTTGTCTGTAAATATTCATTATTTGTCAGTAAAGAAGAACTCCATTAGGTAAGAAAAGTCAGCAAGCTCTAGCTGCCATTTTTGACTATAGTGACCCAACCACAGTGGAGAGGAGAAAGGAGTAGGTTGGCCACCTGTCTTTTATGAACAAAAACCCACCTCTTTCTGTGATGAAGTAATGAGGGAGGAAGTGAGTTCTCTAAGTCTCCCTCCTCAGTGGCAATTTATTAATCAGAGATGTCTTGGGATGTTAAAGGGGGGGACTTAGTGATGATGTCAAAGTGGGTATATATTGGCCAGTATGAGAGGAGTTTCATCTTTCCATGCCTAATCATGTAGCATGATTCCTATTTATGTCTTCCCTTTAATCTGCCATGAGGTCATAGATTTAGACATAGAAGATTATCTTAAAATCCATCAAGTCCAACCCTTCATTTTACAGAGTAGAAAATTCTACTGTCCATCTAAACTAGCCTACATATAATAGATGGGCATCTACTCAACATGAAAGAGGCCCCCGCTACTTTGCTTTGTATTTTGCCAAGGTAGTTTCAACTCTACCTTTCCAAGTAGATAAACCTGAGATACTGAAATACTAGGCTGCTAATGTGAATACATTTTAGATAGTAGTTAACAGATTTCAAGACAATCTTTTCCAGAATCAAATATAAAAGCCTGTTTTTTTTATTTTTTAAAGCCTCTGTGACACTGCGCCCACCCACCTTTCAGTGTCTATGTATGTACTTTCCTCTAAGAATTTGTTATCCAGTAACTCTGACCTCCTTGCTGTTACATCTCACACATGACATTCCATTTCTCATTTTAACTGGTTGTTCCCAATGTCTGGAACTCTTTCCTTCTGCTTATCCTTCTGCTTTTCTCAATGGAAGTTCCACCTTCTTCAAGAACCTTTTCCCAGCCTTTAACCTTAGTGCCTTTCCTCTGAAATTATCTACAATTAATCTTTAATATATCTTATTTAAACATATCTGCTGACATATTGTCTCCCATCATACTGTGAAACCCCAGAGAAAAGATTTGGTTAGTTTCTTTTTCCTTTTTTGTATCATTAACTCTTAGAAAGTGTCTAATTCATAATAGGCACTTGATAAATGCCCATTGACTTGACTTTGACAGTTTAATAGCTGGCATTTCCATAGTACCCTAAGATTTATAAAGCACTGCACACATGTAAACAATAGGTGATGCTGATAACTTAGGAAGGCTTTGCTCTCAATCATCCCCAGAGCCAGAGGACCAGCCTGAGCATGTTTAGATGACTTGCTTACCCCTCTTTCAGAAGAGGATAAAGCTTCCCAATCAGCAAACTCCCCAGCCAAGTTGTGGCTTTCCCCTTCACTCCCTTCCAACCCAGTGAGAAAAAAAAATGGTAACTTCCAGGGAAATGAGAAAGTAAAAATTCTTGTGTTTTGGATTCTCAGAGACGAAGGTCATTACAAATTAACAATTTTATTTCTAGAAATCTATGGATTTTGGATCTTTTACAAAACATCTAATAGTCTAATATCTGCCTCATAGACACCCACACTAAAATTTGATCTCCAAACACCTACCCTATCTTGTTTATGGAAAGGAGGGTCCATCTGTCCTCTCTTTCTTATTTCATTTATATACTTGAACACTGAATAAAATATAATAACATAATAATTTTCCATTGTTTACCAGATTCAGAAACAAAGTAAACCATTTAGGACAAAGGTATTCTGTTTCCAATCCTTGAAGGAAACAAGAAGTTTCAATTGAGTAAAAAAACAAAACACAACAAAGGAAGAAAGAGGAGGTAGGAAGAATATCACCAGTCTCTCTCCCTAGCTAGCCCAATCCAAAGCAGCGTTGCAAGTTTCATCCAGCACAGAGGTCACACTTACAGTTTCCTCTCTGTCCTTGAACAGGACTCATTCACTATCTCCTGCCCCCTCTCTATGGCCCTGTATTTGTTTCTCTTGCTCATGATGGTATGTGCCCAGCCTTTTTTATTGTTTCCTTGGCTAGATATTCTGACTTCTATATTCCCCTCCCCACTGACTCCTTGCCTAGGTTAGGTTCAGCCCCACTCTGGATAATATGCTTCCAGGTCAATGTTGAGCCTCCCTTAGAGCTTAGGGAATTGTGGGCAAAAAATTGCCCACCAAAAGATAGTCTTAACTATTCTACTTTGCTCCGTGGCCAGCCCTTTTGATGAGTGTTAAAAGATAGGTTACACATGTTTAGCTCAGTTGATAAGAAAATCTTGTGAACTAGGTACTGTGTGTATTAATGACCCTGTTTTAAAGATGAGGAAACTAAAGTTAAAGAGCTTAAATGGCCAGTCCTTGGCCACGTATCTGGTAACTTGAAGATAGGAATTAAATAAAGGAATCTCCTAACTCTAAATTCTAATCTGTATTTTTTAACTATACAGTGATGCTATTTATTTTTTTAAACCCTTACCTTCTGGGAGTCAATACTGTTTATTGGCTCCAAGGCAGAAGAGTGGTAAGGGTAGGCAATGGGGGTCAAGTGACTTGCCCAGGGTCACACAGCTAGGAAGTGTCTGAAGCCAGATTTGAACCTAGGACCTCCCATCTCTAGGTCTGGCTCTCAATCCACTGAGCTACCCAGCTGCCCCCCTCACCCCCAGTGATGCTATTTAAGTCACTGGAAGGGGACAGCTAAGTGGTTCAGTGAATTGAGAGCCAGGCCCAGAGACATGAGGTCCTGGGTTCAAATGTGCCTTAGACACATCCTAGCTGTGTGACCCTGGGCAAGTCACTTAACCCCCATTGCCTAGCCCTAACAACTCTTCTGCCTTGGAACCAATACACAGTATAAAAAGTTTTAAAGTTTTAAAAAAGCATTGAAGCAACAGAACTGAATTACTATGAAAATTATTGATAATGTTAAAACCATATGATCATTTGAACAGTTGTCATTTCTCCCCATCCTAAAATGTCAGATCAATTTTGAATGGCCACTACCCTGAATAGTTTTCCTTTCCCCTTCTCCATTCTGGCATTCTTTCTCTCTCCACCTCCACTCTACAAATTGAAACTACACTGCAGTCCAGCAACGTCCTGGTCTTGTGAAATTGACTGTAAAAACCGGAAACACTGGATTTTGTTCTGATAAACTGAACATCTTCCCTAAGATCTCACCCTCTGCCCCCACCTTTGATGAACTGAGCTCATTGTACTCTTCCAGAGACAGTCACTGGAGAGGCATGACTGGCCTTCGTCAGGGGGATTTGGTGCCTTCATGCCTTGTTAACTGAGTATAGTACAGACTCGTCATTCAGCTGTACTCTATGATCAACTTACTTTGGAATTCTTCCCTTTGACAGTCTGAGAATCTCATTGGTTCCCAGCCAGTCATTTCCCAGGATGTGCCGTAGTATGGCAACCATGCTGAAAATCCTCACACCAAGAAAGTAAATCCTGAATCTGCCCAGACAATAATAGTTTTACCAGTCTCTTTCCTTCCCATGGGACCCATGGAAATGATCAAGAAAATCTCTTTGTAGTGGCTCTTTGTTCAGCCACCAGAGTGGGTTGTGCTCCACAAAGCAATTGAGGCAAACCCCTCAATATCAATAGGCAGAATGTCTGAAAGAAAAGTCCTGATCATTTCCCTTCTTTCCCTGGAAAAGTGTCTAAAGTGAATCTAGGGGCAGCTGGGTAGCTCAGTGGAGTGAGAGTCAGGCCTAGAGACAGGAGGTCCTAGGTTCAAACCCGGCCTCAGCCACTTCCCAGCTGTGTGACCCTGGGCAAGTCACTTGACCCCCATTGCCCACCCTTACCACTCTTCCACCTATGAGACAATACACCGAAGTACAAGGGTTTAAAAAAAAAAACAAACTTAAAGTGAATCTAGTCCACAGACTAGGCTGGATATCATAGGAATGTAGTTTTAAAGCTAAGAGGGACCTCAGAGATCATTTAGTCCTACCTCTACATTTTGCTGATAAGGAACTGAGATGCAGAGATGTTAAGGAGCTTGCTTTGCCCCAAATCCCAAATGTAGTAAATAACAAAAGTGAGATTTGAATCCAAGTCCTCTGACCTCAAGCCTAATGTTCTTTTTACTATAACGTGCTCCCTGACACCCAACTAGCTGATGCAATCTTACAATGCACAGATGAAATAGTGATATGTCAAACCACCTTATTTATGTCATCTTCTACATTTTTCTCCAGTTATTTTGACAAGATTAGGCATTACATTTCCAAAGTACCAACCCTTTTAAAGTTGAACATGTCAATAATAGTGTGGACAAAATGGCAAAAGATCTAGAAAACATCATTTGAAACATGGAAGGACCTAGAGAAGAGAAAACTCAGGAATCTTCAAATATTACAAGATGTTTTAGGTGGGCAAAGAAAAACGTGTGTTTGTTTGTTTAGCTCCAGGAAAAAAAATAAATAGGAAGAAGTATAAATTATTAGGTGGGAAGACAAATTTGAGTTCAATATAATCATAAATGAAAAACTTTCTGACTCTTAACAATTGATAAGAGAGATTTTCATTTTTTTTCAATAGAGCTGCTCAATATTAGATAAAACTAGTATTAGGGAAATATGAATTAGAATCCTGCCCCAAACCATGCTAGATATATGACCCCTCGACAAGTCATTTAACTTTGAGACTGACTACTCCCAGCCTCAATTTTTCTCATCTTCAAAATGGGATAATAATAACACTATTTAACCACTTTTAATTTTTAAAATAAGTTTCATCGATGCATTTTTACATTAAAAACCATTCACTGGTAGGTGCCTATTAAATATTTGTTGATTGATTGCTGCAACCTAGATCTGCAGGACTAATTGTACCTCCTGACCTCTCTCTCAAGCATCGCATTACCATGGGGGGAATGAGCAGGATTAGGATTTGGCATTATGGTCCCTAAAATAACAACAGTGTTCGTACAATTGAGCTAAATAGCATTGAAATTCCCTGTTAAAATACAAATGTTATCTTGTAGGAGAAACACATTCTGTCCTTTTCACCATTAACAATTTAGGTCAAATTGTGGTTCAGTAGTTACAGTCATAACTGATACTCTGTATGACCCCATTTGTGTTTCTTTTTGGCAAAAATACTGAAGTGTTTTGACATTTCTTTCTTTGCTTCATCTTACAGATAAGGAAACTGAGGAAAACAGGATGAAGTATCTTGCCCATGGTCAAAGAGCTAGCAATTGTCTAAAGTCAGATTTGAACTCAGGTCTTCCTGATTCTAGGCCCACCATTTCTTTTCATTGTGCTACCTAGCTGCCTGGATCAAATTAGTTTCTTTTAACATAGTGACACCAGATCAGACTATCTAGACCAGTGATTCCCAAAGTGGACACTACCGCCCCCTGGTGGGTGCTGCAGTGATCCAGGGAGGCAGTGATGGCCACAGGTGCATTAATCTTTCCTTTTAATTGCTATTAAAATTAAAAAAAAATTAAATTCCATGGTGCTAAGTAATATTTTTTCTGGAAAGGGGGCAGTAGGCCAAAAAAGTCTGGGAACCACTGGGCTAAACTTTTCACTTAAGAGAAGGTTCTAAAGTAATAGACTCTATGGCAGGGCAATTTTGAATAAGGAAGCAGAAAGAAAGAAAAGATTGGAATCATGAATCATAGAGCTGGAAAGGATGACTCCAAAGACAATCCATTTCCAAACATAGTCATACAAGAATGTCTGAAATATTTTTAAATTCCTACTAGCTTATAAGCTACATGAGAATAGAGATTGTCTTACCTTTACGTCTACCTCCAGAGTAATTTATATACAGTATCTTGTACATAGCATGCATATAACAAATCTTTATTGAACAATAGTTCCATGCTGAAAAGGACAGGTATAACTAAAGAGTTAGAGATGAGGATGGAAAAAGTGCACAGAAAAAAAAGAGGAGGAGAAAAGAAAAAGATAAACTTCATCAGCTGTATCGACTTGTTTATCTCACAGAATTGGCTTCCCCAATCTTGAGGGTCCCAAGCTGGTAGGTTGTGAATTCAGAAACTTCCTATCTAAACTGAACCAACATGTTACCTTTCTACCCAAGTCACTATATAATTCTCATCATCTTTTCCAGATAACTATGGAAACCCAATATTTCATAGGAAAAGTATTAACAGTAATAACTTTTACAGGAGTTTGAATAGAACAAGCACTAATGAAGGTTTTAGTCATAATGATATTATCTAGGTTTTGGCAAGGACTTGTAACTCTGTCTTCCACCCAAGAAACAATGATCTCACAGCATTTCATTTGCTCAAAGGAATACTTACTAGAAGAACAAGCTGAGTTTTCTTTTTAAGGTCCTTTTCACAGAAAGCATAGGGTAGGGGCTCTGGAGATGAGGAGAGGAGCTCTCTTGGCTTTTTCTTGATAGTTGGAACCATTTAGTCTCCTTGGATGCCTGGTCTAGAATCTCTTGAAAGAATGCCACCCTTACGTAAATAGTCTCTCAAATTATCATCATCACTAACACTGAAACTACACTTCAAAGTTTGCAAAGCACTTTTCTAAGATTACTTTATTTGTACTTAACACCAATCTTATTTTTTCTTTTTTAATTTTTCTTTTTTAGAAAAAATTTCCATGGTTACATGATTCATGTTCTTACTTTCCCTTCATCCCCCACTCCCCCCCCCATAGTCAACTAGCATTTCCACTGGTTTTTAACATGTAACACCAATCTTATGGAGTTGATATAGAACATATAGATCATATTATCACTCTCCATTTAACTGATAAGGGAACTGAAACTCAAGAAAATTAAATGTCCAGTCACTCTGCTAGTAAATGTTAGAGGCAAGATTTAAACCAAGGTCTTCTGTTTCTAAGGAACAAACCTATGAGGCCAGTTGGGTAGAATATGTAAAGAGCACTGGACACAGATGAGTTCAAGATGGGCCTCGACTATTTCTTAGGAGCCTGGGCAAGTAAGCCACTTAACTTATCTGCCTCAGTTTCCTCAACTGTAAAATGAGGATAATAAGATCTATCTTGCAGAGTTGTTGTGAAGATTAAATGAGATAATATTTGTAAAGCTCTAAGCACAGAACCTGGTACATAATAGGTATTTAATAACTGCTAGTTTCCTTCCTTCTTTCTTCCTTTCCTTCCTTCTTTTTTCCTTCCTCCATTCTTTCCTCCCTCCCTTCCTCCATCCGTTCTTTCATTCCTTCCCTTCCTTTCTTCCATCCTCCATTCCAATGCCCACATTTCCATTTTGCCTCCCTTAACACAAAGTATCCAGGTATACTTTGGAAAATGTCTCACATCTTTTGCTTATTCCCCCATGCAAGAAATAAGAGAACTATTACCCAGTACATTTCCATATTTGCTCCTTTCAAGTGTAATGGAGTTCTTGTGAATACTCAGACTCTATCTCCTTGCTCAATTGATGTAACTTCTCCACATGGAGGATATAAGGGAACTTACTTCTAAAAGAAACGACAATATGTAGGAAAATGCCTTGGAAAGACTGAGGAGAATGTTTAGATATTCTATAACTGGTTTCAATCAGCTAACCATGGATGGTGGAGAGATTCTTTAAATGACTTCAGAGGCATTCACAAAAATCTGCCCAAATCACTCTTCTTTTGCCTCAGGTCCTCAAGGACTCCTTGTGTGAAGGAGAAAGGCCTTAACATCTTCTCCCCTCTGAGTCAATATGTTCCCATGAAACAAGCCTCAAGTCTTTGCTTTTTAATTTTTTTCTTTCCTATTCTAGGTGAATGGAATTCATTCTTCAATCCTGGGAGTTTCAAAGGTTGAGAGAACAAAATACATGAATCTAGACTGGCTTTTACAGCCAACCCAGCATTAGTGCCCTGCGGGAGCAAGGAGAGATCTTTCAGAATAATCTTTGGGCTCCTAACCCAGTATTGACTCAGAAGAGGATTCATCTGACAGTGAACACAAAATGGGACCAATGTTATGGAGCAACTTAGCTGAATTGTGAACTACTACCCTAGAAAATGAGATGTTAGAGCAAAGAATATGTTTTCTCCATCAAGTATTGGGGGAGCAACATTTCTATATGTTCTTGATTTGTCATTGAAGAAAGTATCCCTTTAAAAATTTTAATCAATATCTATTAGAGAAAGAAAGAGAGTCCCTATCAGCTCTCTTTGCTCATTGTGAAAGGCTGAAATTGATGGCCCAATCCTTCAGGGTTCCCTAGAATGGGATGTAAAGCTATGCTTTACAAAGGAGATAACACTAGTAAAGGATCTAGTACAGTGGCTGGCAAATAGTAGGGTTTTGTTCCTTTCCAGCACCACTCTCCTTCCCCAACCACCCAGTCCCCTCTTATAACTGTGAAGGGGACATAGAAAGCTGGTCTCTGGGAGAACAGGGTTAAAGAGTATGTGGGACTCAAGAACACAGTTCACAGTGATCAAAGAAGTCATTTTTTTTGGAGGTTAAAGAAAAGAAAAAGAGATCTCATCTTATCTGAGATCATTCAAAACATCCATGCCTATCAATGGGCTCCATTCTTACAAAGACCAGTATAGCCTTGATCACTTACAGTTATGTATTGGGTAGGACTTCCAGGAGTTGTTGCTTTTCAAAGTGTCTGTAATTCTCAGGAACTCCGAGTCTGTCTGTAATTCTCAGGAACTCCAAGCAAACCATGATCTTTGCTCTTCCCACTTTTCTGTGTAATATCAGTCACTCGTATACCTTATATAGCAGACAACTAAGTGGCATAGTGAATCAAGAGCTAAGCTGGAGTCAGGACAATATGAGTTCAAATCCAGTTCAATACACTAGCTAGCTATATGACCCTGGGAAAACCATAACCTCTATCTGTCTCAGTTTCCTCATCTGTAAAAAAGAGATCATAATATCTTCTATCTCCCAAGGTTCCTGTGAAGACCAAATGAGATAACATTTGTAAAATGCTTAGCACATTTATTTTTTTTAAAAAACTCTTGTACTTCGGTGTATTGGCTCCTAGGTGGAAGATTGGTAAGGGTGGGCAATGGGGGTCAAGTGACTTGCCCAGGATCACACAGCTGGGAAGTGGCTGAGGCCGGGTTTGAACCTAGGACTAGCACATTTATTTTTATTCATTACATCTTCCCTGTTATTCTTCTCCATCTAAATAGTTCCTGCTATAGTTCTCAGCAGCTTCTAGAACAAAAGACTAGTCATTTTTCTTCTACAAGAAGAGCTGCTATCAGGTATGTCCCAGTGTGGCAGAAGGAGTTATTTCAAAGTCTGAGGTCACAGCAGGATGACACCTGAATTGAGGGGTCAGAACAAGATAGCTTCCCTTGTGCTAAGGTTTCCTTATGCATCTTTACTCTACTCAAAAGTTCACTGAGCAGTCAGAAATACAAACTACCCTTGTCATTTTCAAATGGATCTCCATCAGCATTGCTAGACTGGGCCAGGATGAATTATGAGGTGATATAGCCCTTTGCCAAGCAACATGAGTTTCACATGGTTTTTGAAGCTCTACAAAAGATCCTGATCCCCCCCCCCCCACCTCCAGTTGTCCTTTGAATTCCTCTAGGGTTTCTTCCCTTGACACCCTAAAGAGGGAAATAGGCTAGTGGAGGCAAAGGGAAATCCACATATTAATCCAGCAATAATTTTTGGAGAGAAAAATATAGACTTCCTGCCACATCTATTATAACTTTGATAATGCTTTGCTTGCCTGGAAACAAAGTAGGCCAGAAGTCTTTTTCAGTTCTATAGACTTTCTTTCCATGCCGCTATGATTTAAGCCTCTCTCCCTGGGTGTCCAGTGATGTCAGTTCCCACAGATTGTGATAAGAGACTCTTAGGCTAGAGATAATAGTCACTAGGGGTGTTTCACTCGGCATGGTCATATTCTAAGAGTCCCCATCTGGAGATTTTTAAAATGAGGATAGGTAACTCAGGCTTGATTGTTGACATAGGAATCGACTCCATGGTGTAATGGAAAGGAGATTGAAGTTGGAATCAAACACCCTACAGTTGAATCTTGGCACTGGCATACATGTGTGAACTGGAAGAAGTCCTACTCTTCAGAGTCTGTTTCTTCAAATTAAAATAAAAGTGAAGGAGTTGGAGAGGGTGATCTCTAAAGTTAGAACCTTTAGCATTAGTTGTTTAGTTATTCAGGTGTGTCTGACTCTTGGAGATTCCTTGGACCATAGCTATCTTTTCTTGGAAAGGATCCTAGAGTGGTTTGGCATTTCCTTTTCCAGTGGAGGCAATAGATCCTTTTTCTTAGGCAATCAGAGGTCAAGTGACTTCCCCAAGGTCACACAGCTAAGAAGTGTCTGAGGCTAGATTCAAACTCAGGTCTTCCTGATTCCAGGTCCAGCATTCTAATCACTGAGCCACCCAGATGCCTCATTGGACTAGGAGTCTATGCCTATGGAATTCTAATCCAATCTTTCTAGGTTAGACCAATGCAACATAATCAAAACTTAGTTATGTCAAACCAATATGAAATATTCACTAATGAAAGAATATAATCTCTGGAGAGGTGTAGGGTTTCATAGCATATATACATATATATATATATATATATAAAACGTATAACATTCCAGTGAAGTATAGGTAATTAAAAAAAACCTTCAACTCAGAGCTAAAAGACGAAGTTCTAGTCTTGCGTCCACTGTTTCCTTGCTGTGTGATCTTGGGCAAAGTTCTTGACTTCTTTAAGTCTTATTGCCTCATCTGGAAAGTGGAGAAAGCAATATTTATACCTCTATTTTGTAGGTCATTGTGAGGAAAACATTCTCTGAATCTTATAGCACTTTATAAATATAAATTATTTCAAATGAAGCCATTTTTAACCCTTACCTTCTGTCTTAAAATCAATTCTAAGTATCAGTTCCAAAGCAGAAGG
>NC_058130.1:52153382-52209255 GCF_016433145.1 Gracilinanus agilis
TTCCTTCCTTCCTTCCTTCCTTCCTTCCTTCCTTCCTTCCTTCCTTCCTTCCTTTCTTTCTTTCTTTCTTTCTTTCTTTCTTTCTTTCTTTCTTTCTTTCTTTCTTTCTTTCTTTCTTTCTTTCTTTCTTTCAAATAAACCCTTACCTTACTGCATATTGACTCCAAGGCAAAAGAGTGGTAAGGGCTAGGCAATGGGGGTAAAGTGACTTGCCCAGGATCACACAGCTGGGAAGTGTCTGAGGTCAGATTTGTCAAATCCTGTTTCTGATTATGATTGCCTGTATTACTTTGAGAAAGCTATTTTACCTCCATGGGCCTTGGTTTTCTCATCTGTAAAATGAAGGGATTAGACCCAATAGCCTTTGAAGTCTCAGCTCTAGATCTAAGTATATTTTGTATCAGTTTGGGAGAGTACAAAGGCAGAATGTATTTTATTCTTGTCTTTGTATCCAGTGCCCTATCCATAGTGGAGGCTTAATGCCTATTTGTGGAGTTGAATTATTGAACTGAATTCAATCGGACCCTTCCACCATCTTCATGAATGAACTGCCCACCAGCCCCATCTATGGAGCCAGGGACCGACTGGCCACATTATCTGTAGGAGGTTTGTGATCTCTGCCAAGTCTTTTCATTGCGGCTCCTCATTCTGTTTCCACCACATTGTAAAGCACCTCCAGGACTGCATCCCCCAGATTACCAGAGAGTGTTGCCAGACCTTGGAAAAAATTAGTAGATTTTGAGTCAACGCTGTGCCTGCAAACTTTGCCCCTTTCCCCCCTTCCATAAGTCAGAAATGATGGGAAGGGGAGCTTGGCTCAGAGTTTATTTTTGCATCAAGTTAACTAAATATACCCGTGTTTTCCTGGTCAAATCACACTCCCTTTTGACCTGAATGAAATACTAAATCCACACTGCTCCTCCCCTCTCTTTTCCTTTAAAGGCAAAGGCACAGGGTGGGGCGGGGCTGGGAGGGAAGGAGAGAGGAGAACAGGGAGTGTGAATTCCCGTCTCCCTACACACACACACACACACACACACACACACACACACACACACACACACACACACCAGCTCCCAGTCCAGTGGGACAGATGTGAATCAAGCCTCAGGCAGCTGGCTCAGCTTCCTGAGCCTGACGTCAGGCTGGGTGACACCTCTCCCTTCTCCTCTCTGCCTCCCAGGCAAAAGTGACAGAAGGAGCAAAGCGCGCCCTGGGATTGGCTGGAAAAGTTGGGGAGTTCTCAGCGATTGGCTGGCAAGGTTTTAGAGGGAGTCCTGGTCTCCAATTAAAGCCTCCTGAATCTGACTGGCTGAGTGCAGAGCTCACAACTGGAACTGGAGTATTATTATCCATCTCTCACCATCTCCCAGTCATCAGTCATTCAAACAAGAGCTGTCAGAAGTGTTCCCACAGCTCAGCGCAGCCAGTCCATCGGGCTGCCTACCCTGAACCTGCCTCGGTTCAAGAACAGACCCAATTAGCAATGGATCTGAACCCTGGAGTCCAGAAGGTGAGTCGAGATTTCATTTATCTCGTAAACTTTCTCTTCCAACTTTTCCTCTTTCCTGAAACTTACCTGTAATTCTCAGGACGATGGAGTATTTGCTTTTTGTTTTCCTTTCCGATTCTCATTAAGCCCAGTGCTACCTTGAAGACCTCCAGCTCTCTCTAGGGTCCCAGGTGATGGGCTCCCCAAGCTCCTTGCTCAGTCACTGCAGACCAAACCAGATCATTGTAGATCATCTGATTCCCTCACTGTCTTTATGAAAGTTTAAACAGAAGCTTTCATTTGACAGATACAACTTGTCTGTTCTCCTACTTTCCAGCACCAGGGAGGGAAGAAGAGATTTTTTTTTTCATTTTTCAAGTTGAAAAATGTGTTTTGCCAAAAGGGAAATTCTCCTTTTGCTTTCATCCTTGGGGTTTCTCCACTCACCACAGTCATGGCCAAAACGGCTTCTTCAGTGGCTGACATTGGCAGCTGGAGCAGCAATTCAAACACAAGGGAACTCGTTTCTGTCCCCAGGGTCTGCACATTTCCCTCTTGAAAAGAACTGGCCAGAAGCCCAGCAGGCAGCGTGTAAAGAATCACAGGTCATAGGAAATCAAGCTGAAGGAGAGCCTTTGCTTGTTCCCGTAGCCCAGAAGCAGGCTTTTTACCTGAACCACAGTCAAAGGAAAAAGGAAAAAAAGGCTGAGAATCACAGAATGAAAACTAGAGCCAGAAGGGACCATAGAAAGGTTCCAGTTGAACTTCCTTATTTCACAGTTGAGGATTTTGAGGCCCAAATGGGAGATGTGACTTACCTAAGGTCATATAGCTGGATGATAGCAGAGCAAAGACTAGAACTCTGATCTGATATTCAAGTTACTTTCCATATTTCTTATGACATCATGTAAGATTAAGCACTGCAAGGAGTCTAAAAGATCACCTCTTCTAATCCTTCATTTTAGGGATGCCACTGGGAGCCAGAGAGAAAAAGATAGCTAACCCTAGATAATTTAGGTAGTGTGGTAGAGGCAGGATTTGAATTCTAGCCTTCTGACTCTAAAACCAGTATTGTTTCCAATGCACTCATTTAAACTGGAAATCAGAGAGTCCACTGGGAACTTAGGCAAGGAGAGAAGATGAAATGCCAGTCTATGTCCCTCCTTGCTATTAACCCTGGAAAGGGAGCTAGCCACAGATTTCCAAGTTCCATCAAGAAGGCAAGTTTTCCAGAGGTGATCATAAATGAAATTCATTAGTGGGCCAATCCCCACTGCAGCCTCTCTGCCATCACATACTGCTTAAAGATTTCTTTGGAGTCAATAGACCAGTATCTATAAATTATACTGGGAACGCCCATGATCTGCAATGCTAACTGCTTTTATCTTATATGTCAATACTTTAATTCAGGTATGAAATAACACTAAATATAACAGAAAAATAGGATAACTGTCCTAAGAGCAAATCTGTCTGAACTCCATCAAAAAGAGAAACAGACAAATAATAATAGATGTTGATGAATTATGAATGAGACATTGATAAAAGAGCACTTAAAAGTCTGCCAAGGCTCAGGTGAGCCTTCCAATAGCTCTGTGAAGCAGGAACCACAGTTATTAACTCCATTTTATAGATAAGGAAACTGAGGCTTAGGGAGGGTAAGTTACTTTCTCATGATCACAGAACTAATTAGGGTCAGTAACGGAATACAACTTGCCACATTTCTTCTGTAAATGACCAGTGACCTCAAATTAGGATATTTATACCCAACTTGGGGGAAAAAATACTTGGTCCAAGTAGTGATATTGTGATCATCTTTTTGTTTTTGTTTTGGGGCTTGGGGAATCAAGAAAGATTGTTCCACCGGCACATGTTTTCTGCCCGATTTTCTTCCCTAGACCTAGTCAAGACAGCAGTGTAAGAAGACCATATACCTCTAGAAATTTTGTAATTTTTGTCTTTTGACTCAAGCTGATTAATTGTTAATAAGGGTGGCAGGCCCGAACCTGTTCACAGACACCCCGTGTAGCCCCATTTTGTTGTTGTATGTCTATTTTGTTTTCTTTTGCATGAGAAAACAGGATTATCTGGCTTAGAGGAAGAACATTTTCTCCTCCTTACCACCGTCAAATACCAACATCCCTGGCCTACACAGGGTGGATTTTCCATTAGGATCCAATTACAGGCTTAGAAAAGATATGTGATGGTGCAGAGATGAAAGGAAAGATAGTTTATGCCTCTTGGGATTGTGACAATCAAAAAAATGAGTATAGCTTTAGAGGTTACCAAGTGTCTTCTGTACAAAAAAGAAGGAAAAATATGTGAAAGGGGGAGTTGGCTGAGCTAAAAAGAACAGCAATCATGAAGTTTCATGTTCCTTCAAATGCATGTTAGAATACTTTATCACCTTTTTACTTATTAAACTCACAACTGAGCTGCCATTTTCCATTTGGCTGGGGGATGCATTATCACAGACATTTTGAAATATTTTCTAGGAATTTAGAGCTGAAAAGGATATGCTGTTAGAGATGGAGTCATTTCAATTAACTTACAACAGATCACTAAATAATCCCCACCCCCCAAAAAATTAAAATTAAACAAAAATCTAATAACATTGAAGTTCCCCCAAAGACCTTGCCTTGATGATTTGGTTTTTACTTAGTGGACTATACCTGACACCTGCACCTGAGGGATCATTGTACTTGCTCTTCAAAGAGAGAGCTGTCCAAATGGAGATAGCTGCCTATAAAATGGAGAGATTCCAGGATCGTTGATTTATTGTTGGATGGGACTATGGAGTCCACCAAATTCAGCTCCTTCATTTTACAGATGAGGATAGTGAGGCCTAGAAAGATCAGATGGCTTATCCAGGGTCAAGGTAGGAAAAAAATGGCAGATCTAGAATTTGAACTCTGCTCTTTTGGCTCCAGATCCATTGTTCATTTTTTTAGTCAGCAATAGAGGATCACAGACTCTCAAAGGTCATCTCAAGCAAACCCTACTTGAATAAGAATTCCCTCCACAATAAACCCTATAAAAGCCTACCCATTCTTCACCTGGAAATATTCCATGAGAAGGAGCCCACTACCTCCTGATGCACCTCATTCCACTTTGGGATAGCTGTAATTGTCAGACATGTTTCTTTTACATCAGATCTAAATTTACATCTTTGTAATTTCCCCCTCATTGTTTTAGTAATAGGGTGCACAGAACAAAGGTAACCCCTTATTCTGCATGGCTGCTCTTTTCAAGCTAACATCTCCTCCTGGTCTTGACCAGTTAATTCAAGTGATCTTCATATATCATACAGTTTAGGGATTTCCCCAACCTGGTTGTCTTCCTCTGTACACCTCCAACTTTATTGATTTAGCCCCTAAGATGATCACTAGGGGCTGAGCACAGCACTCCACATATGGTCTGAGCAGGGCAGGGTGCAGCAGAAGCCATTACCTCCTGGTTGAATCCTAGTGTTTCCTGACACCAAATCCAAGGTTCTTTCCATTAAAGTAATCTGCTAACCACTTCGACATTTTATTACTTAGTGCTTGCAGGAAAAAGCACTGATCCAAGTCATTTGTTCAGGAATTTGGGAAACCTGAAATAAAGTTCCAGCAAACAATTTATCATTGTTAACCCAATGCAATACTAGAATCCTAGATTTGAAGCTAGAAGGGACCTCAGAAACCACATGGTCTAATTCTCTCATTTTACAAATGAAGAAACTGAAATCCAGAGAGAGTTAATCATTTGCTGATGGCTATGAATAATACAGGATGCTTAAGCAGTAGTAGTTTTTGTTGTTGTTTAGTTGTGTCTGATTTAGACATGTCTGAGGTTCATGACCTCATTTGGATATTTCTTTTTGTAAAGATACAAGAGTGGTTTACCGTTTCCTTATTCAGCTCATTGTATAGATGAGGAACATGAGGCAGAGTTAAGTGTCTTGTCCAGAGTCACACAACTGAAACATGTCTGAGGCTGGATTTAAACTTGAGTCTCCCTGACTCCAGGCCTATCTCTCTATCCACTGCACCACCTAGCAGTTTAAAATTGCACCAAGATTTCTGGAATGTCCATTATAGGTAGTAACTGAGCTGGGTTTGAACTATGGTCCACTGGATTTTTTTCTAGTCTCTTCATCTTTCTTTGTTTCTTTGTTTCTTCCTTCCTTCCTTCTTCCCTCCCTCCCTCCCTACCTCCCTCTCTTCCTTCCTTCCTTCCTTCCTTCCTTTCTTTCTTTCTTTCTTTCTTTCTTTCTTTCTTTCTTTCTTTCTTTCTTTCTTTCTTTCTTTCTTTCTTTTTCTTCATTTCTTCCTCCCTTCCTTCCTTCCTCCTTGTCTTTTGTCTTAGAATGAATACTAAGTTATAGTTTCAAGGAAAAAAGTAATAAGAGCTAAGCAATTAAGGTTAGATGACTTGTCCAAGGTCACAGCTAGGAGGTGTTTGAGTCCAGATTTGAACCCAGGACCTTCCATCTCCAGTGACTCTCTCTATCCACTGAGTCACCTAACTGCCTGTGCAATAGTCTTTTTAACTGACCTTCTTGTCTCATGTTTTATTCTACTCCAACCTATTCTCCATTCTACTGATGAAGTGATTTTTCCAAAAGTGTAGATCATTTTTGCCTTTCCCACCTCCAATGGCTTCAATTACTTTCAGGACAAAATATAATCTCCTCTGTTAGGCATTTATAGTTCCTCAGTACCTGACCTCTTCCTACCTCTCCAGTTTTCTTGCACTGGACTTTCCCCTCTATACATTCTATAATCTAATTGCATTGGCCTATTTGATGTTCTTCACACAGGCTATACCATCTTCTATCTCTGGGCTTTTGCACTGACTATACTCTCTGCCTGGAATTCTCTTCTTCTCATTCTTCCTCTTAGTTTCCTGGCTTCCTTCAGCACTCAACTTAAATCACACCTACTGCAGAAGGCCATTCCTACTCCTCTACTGCTAGTGTCTTCCTTAAGATTACCTTCTATCTAGTCTATAGTTGTAGGTATCTACTTCTTTTCCTGGTATCTTTCCTCCTTGAGGAAACGGATGGAGAATTTTTTTGGCTTTCCTTTCTATTCTCAGTGCTTAGCACAGTGCCTAATAAATCCATGTTGATTGACTGATTAGGAGTCAGAGGATCAGGGTTCAATTTCTAGCTCTCTTATTTACCACCTTTATAATCTTGGACAAGTCACCTAATTTCTTTGTCCCTCAATTTCTTCATCAGTAAAATGTAGGAGTGTAATAAATGACCTCTAAGTTCCCTTCTAGCTTGAAATCTAGATCCCAAGTGGCTTCCAAGATCTCATTGAGTGTCTCTAGACTTTTCCCTATCACATCTGTCTTCCCTTTATCTCGCTCCAGGCTAGCTCTCCCCCTGGTACTCAGTGGACCTTCCTTATTTCACCTTTCATTCCTGCACTGTGCTTCTTGGCATGGTCCCCCAGCAAGTGATCCAACATAAACATGGCTCCCGGGGAATTGACATTGGCTCCTTCCATCTTCAAAACATACTAAGCTATCCCTTAAAGACTTTAATTACTATGACATTGGAAGGATGCCCGTAGGTACAGCTCCTTAGACCCAAAGTGAACTAGAGGAGAATACTCCCTGAGCCATTGCCTAGGAAAATTAACACTGAAGATATAACTTTTAAAGTTGAGGATTTTTACTGTATTATGTGGATAGGCTTCAGTTCCCAGATTGGTTGAAGATTTGCAACTGACATTTGCAAAGGCAGCCAACTTTAGATTACCTGTGGCTATGGGGAGAATAGGGATCATTAAAATCTGGAGAACAGCTGCCAACCTCAGCTTTTAATCCTTCAGTTTCAGAATCAGCACAGAGCCAACCGATTCAGCAAACATCTTTTAGGGTCTGCTGTGTTCAGGGAACTGTGATAGGTTCTGGGATCATAAAGGAAAAACAACATGGCCCCTGCCATCTTGGAGGTCACATGCTGGAGGATAGGGTTCAGTATATGCAGAGATAATTAAATTAGTATTTAGTTTGCAGGAGAGGAGAGGGGAGAGAGACAGACAGACAGACAGACAGACAGACAGACAGACACAGAGACAGAGAAAGAGAGACAGAGACAGAGAGACAGAGACAGAGAGACAGAGAGACAGAGAGAGACAGAGACAGAGACAGAGGAGAAAGGATAGCTTTTCTGATTCTATTAGGATGTAAATTTACTCATTCAGTGGAGTTTAAACTTTTCTTGACTCACCTCTTCATTAAATGATGAAGAGAACATAAGTCTCTCACCACTGTTAAGAAGGATGGAAAGAGGGGCAGATAGGTCACTTAATGGATAGAGCACCAGGCCTGGAGATGTGAAGTCCTAGATTCCAATCAGACCTTAGACACTTCCTAGCTGAGTGACCCTAGGTAAATCACTCAATCTCAGTTGTTAAACCCTTATCACCTTTCTGTCTTAGAATTGATCAACTCTAAGACAGAAGGTAAGGGTTTAAAAAATAGAAAGAAACATTTAACTTACAAATGAAAGTGCTCAGAGGTAAGGGGATGATCATGATAAATAGCTTTTTCACTGCTTTTCTTTAACTAGTTGACTAATTCTCTCCCACTACAACCCATCCTCCACTCAACTCTCAGAGTAATCTGAAATGTCTGACCATATACTCTACTACTTAATATATTACAGTGATTCACTATAACTTCTAAAATCAAGCACAAAATTCTTTGTTTATAGAAAACCACTCCCAGAGTTGAGAGGTCTTGAGTTCAAATTTGACCTCAGACACTTCAGAGCTGTATGACCATAGGCAAGTCACTTAACCCCAATTGCCTAGTCCTTGCCACTCTTTTACCTTGGAACATAAATTCCAAGTACCAATTCCAAGACAAAAGATAAGGATTTTAAAAAAGTTCTCTGGAATCTAGAGTCCCTCATAACCTGACCCAATTTTATATTTCTTATTGGACAGAGAAAAGAAGTTCTCCACCTAACATCATACAATAAGTGACAGCTAGGATTTGAACTCAGATCTTGGGAAAATGACCCGAAAAAGTATTTCTGCTGGAGGCAAAAGATTGATTCTACGGAGGATTTTAGCTCAAGAAGTAGCTAGGACTTCAAAATCTGGCTAGTCTAACTCTCTATTATCACAGTGGAGAAAACTGAGTCCCGAGGTCTTTAAGGAATTTGCCTAATTTCATGCAGGTACTAAGTATTAGAAGAAAGACTTTTACTCGAAGTCCTGTGTCTTCAGATTTAACATCTGAAGGCTAATGTGAGAAAACCACTGTTCTTCAAAATAAAACCTTTCTTTTAAAAAGACCTTCCTTTTCCATTCCTGACAGGCATCACCACTCAAGGGCTCAATTGATGATTAAATGGATTTGACCCTGATATTACTTACCTGCCCCTTAGCTCTGGAACTTTCTAGTGTATCTGCTGGCAATTTATAACATCTTTTAAATTTATCATCTTTCAATCTCATCTCATATATATGCAATGTCATTTCTTTGTTTCAACCCTTATCTTCTATCTTAGAATCAATTCTAAGTATCAGCTCTAAGGCAGAAAAACGGTAATGACTAGGCAATTGCACTTAAGTGACTTGTCCGGGGTCACACGGCTAGGAAGTATCCGAGGCCAGATTTGACCCTGGGTCCTCCAGCTCTAGGGTTGGTGCTTTAACCACTGAACCACCTTGCTATTCCCACAAGGCCATTTCTAATAGCTGAATTTGTATCAGGGTCTAATCTCATTCAAGTCTATGGTGGAAGAGTATACATGACTCAAATCTCATTTATTATTATTGCAACAACAAAAGTAGATGTCTTTGTAAGAAACACACTCTGTGTGTTCCATGCACACACACACACACACACACACACACACACACACACACACCACTTGCTTTCTGCAGGCAGTCTAGATTCTCTGTACTATTAGCTTATACAATCCACAATAAGACAGAATCTGTAGCAAACTTGCTTTCCTCTTCAGGCAGTGGGCAGAGAGAGATCCAGGGACAGATTCTGTTAATGCAAGGATGCTAGGGGTCAGTGGTTATTGTTATAGGCTGCCTATACAGATTATAGATTATAGAAAAAGTCTGATCCAAGGTTCACCAAATTCCCCAGATGTTGTCCAGAAACTCCTTCCTCTTCTGACCACCCACTTTGCACTGATGTCTATTGGTCCAGGCCAGATGCATATTAAGAGCAAGTTAATGCCATCCTGTGGGGCTAGCCATTTGATGGTTGCCTGAGGCAGCTGTTGCTGTCATCCTCCAGGCCACTGAGTTGTCCCCTGCTTCCCCCATAGACTGCTAAACTCTGGAGGCAAATGGAGAGGAATAAAAGAGATGAATTTAAAGGAACCAAAAACACAATTTTAAACATGAAAACCTCCTAAGAAAAGACTACAAAGTTGATGCTAACATACTCCAAGTATGTTTACCGCATGTAAATGTGCTCCACTTATTTCTTATGTCTAGATTTGGCCTTCAAAAGAATCCTAGAGATCTGCTGTCTTGGAGCTTCCAGGAAATACAAGTCCAGGGCACGTACTTGGCCTCTGGGATGTGTATCATTGCTTGTCTAATTGGTCTGACTCATGGTCTGCCTTGTAACATGTGAATCAGAACCAAACAAAACACTGGGCCCAAGCCCCCACTCGGACATACTTTAAAAGGAAATGCTATTTCTATTTCATAGACCCATGAACACTGAGGAACCCATTATAAATCCTTCAATCTGAAGAGAAAGAGCTGAGCACTCTGTTAGATTATCTGGCAGCTGTTTCTAATCCTGCCTGTTTGTTTATGGACTGATCTCGGTTTTCTGTACTTAAACATTGGGTTTTTGTTAGAATTCCCTTTGAGGATGGAATACAAATCAAGCATAGACTGTGAATTCAATTCAACAAAAATTTAAGTGCCTACTGTGCTCTAGCCACTGGGCTTGGAATCGATGATACACGATGTTGATACACACAGGGTAGTCCTTATCCTCCCAGAGTTTACATACATTTTAATGAAGGTGGGATGAGGAAGATGAGACACTAGTAAGCAGACAAATAAAACAAAGGTTTGGGGGATGTTGTTATTTTTTAAAACTCAGTCTCCTATCCTAAAGAAGTTTACATTCTACTGGAGACTGGGTATGTAATTAGGTAGCATCAATATATTAGAGAGAGAGGGATATAAATGGATGGATAGATGGAAAGATAGATGGTAGATGGACAGACAGACAGATGGATAGATAAAAAGATATCCAGAGAGACATACAGATAGGCAGGCAGGCAGGCAGACAGAAAGAGATAGATAGATAGATAGATAGATAGATAGATAGATAGATAGATAGATAGATAGATAGATAAATGAATTGATGGAAAAATAGATGCTAGATGGATAGAGATAGATAGTGAGAGAGCTAGAGAGATAGACAGACAGATGGATAAATGGATGGATAGATGGATAGATGGGCAGATGAATGGATAGACAGGCAGGCAGGTTGGCAGATACATACATACACACAAAGAGATACATAAATACATGCATGCATGCATACATGCATAAATACATAGATATATAGATATGTAGATACATGGATACATAGATAGATGATAAATAGATGAGTAAATGCAAAGAATATGCAAAGAGATGCAAAATAATTTCAAGAAAGAGGGAATTCTAATAGCTCTATTCAAATATTTGGAGGACCATTACATAGAAGAGGAATTAGACTTGATCTCTAGATCTCTAAGTTGAAGTTGGATATTTTGTAGCCTACAAAAAATAGTAATGACATTCTTGGTTTTTATTATATTTTTAAAGAGATATGAGGAATCATAGATATCTACTATACCCATGGGGCAGCTAAATGGTGCAATGTATAGTATATTAAGTCTGGAGTCAGGAAGATGAGTCTTCCTGATTTCAAATTTGGTCTTAAACATTTACTAGTTATTTGACCCTGGGCAAGTTACTTAACCCTATTGGCCTTAGCTTCTTCATCTATAAAATGAGCTAGAGAAGGAAATGGCAAACTATTCCATTTTCTTTGCCAAAATTTTTCTTTGTCCCAATGGGGTCATGAAGAGTCAGACACAACTGAAAGAACTGAGCAACAGTAAACATATCCATAGTACTTTATCATTTTCAAAGTGTTTTTATATTGGACTTGAAGTCAGGAGACCAGAGTTCAAATGTTGACCCTAGTACTTCCTTATTGCATAAACATGGGGCAAATCACTTCTTTTTCCAAGACTCAGTTTCCTTATCTAGAAAATAGGTCTATTAATAGGAGAAGGAAAGAAAAATGGAATGTGTAATTTTATTACACCTAGTATGAGTCAAGCACTTTTCTTTTTACTTATGTTATCTCATTTGATCCTTACCACAACTTTGTGAAATACTTGCTATCATTATCTCTCATTTCAGATTGAGGAAACTGAGGCAAAGAGAATTTAAGTGATTTGACCAGGGTCTTCCTGACTCCAGGCTAGCTACCTCAAAACCTGAGCTCTCCTACCATCCATGGTCATGGTGGGGAAAGTGCCTTTTTAAATCCCAGGGAGCAATAAAAATGGAAAGTCTTTATTCATTGAAATTCCACCCCCTCCCCACAATAATCTTGAAAAGGAAACCAATGCAGTATCAATGTCCCTCATTCATCGGATCAATCATAGAAGGGGGATCTGTGAAGAGTTATTAACTCAAATCTACCAAGGGATAAGGGTTTCCATTTTATGCCTTCACATCAGGTTGTTACTGAAGAGCCCTTTCTCAGTCACTATGAGCCTCTAATCCTAATGAGGTGCATATCAGACCTTCAGCAAAATTGTTACATGGGTGGATACTGTGTCCCTTTTCCCTTACTTGTAATTCCTGTTTTTTCCCGTTTCAGTAGCTACCTCTATTGACCCCAGGGACAACGGCCCACTTTGGCATGTTTTCTTGTCCAAGGTCTCATGCTTACAAAATCACAGACTCTCTAAGCTAGAAGGGTTTTGGTCTGTCTAACCTAGCCCTGAAGAGTTCCCTTTGCAGTATTCCTCACCAGTGTTCATCCAGACTTGGCTAGAAGACTTATAATAAATGGAATCTGGTTCCCTCTGAAGGAAGCCTGTTCCTCTTTTGAAGAGCTCAAATTATTAGGACAGTCGTCCTTAAAACAAGATCAGATCTATCTCTTTTTTGTTTGTTTATTTTTAACTTTATTTTATTCTGTTTTATTTTTTCATTTAATAACAAATTTCCACATAAGTTTTCCTAAGTTATATGATCCAAAATTGCGTCTGTCTCTTTCTCCCTCCCACCTCCCAGAGCTGGCAAGAAATCCAGTCTGGGTTATACATGTATTATTGTGCAAAACATTTCCATATTTTCATATTTCTGTATATTAATAATCTTATAAAACCAAAACCCCAAAACATATACCCAGATAAACAAATGATAAATCATATGCTTTCATCTGCATTCCTACTCCAACAGTTCTTTCTCTGGAGGTGGATAGCATTCTTTTTCATAAGTCCCTCGAATTTGTTCTGGATCTTTATATTGCTGTTAGAAGCAAAGTCTCATGTTTGATCACTCCACAATATTGTTGTTACTGTATACTGTGTTTTCCTGGTTCTGCTTATTTCACTTTGCATCAATCCATGAAGATCTTTCCAGTTATTTGTGAAATCCTCCTGTTCATCATTCCTTACAGCACAATAATATTCCATCACTATCATATATCACAATTTGTTCATCTATTCTTCAATTGAGGAACATCTCATTAGTTTCCAATTCTTTTCCACCATGAAAAGAGCAACTATAGATATTTTTGTACAAACAGGTCCTTTCCCATTTTTAAAATCTCTTTGGGATAAGGACCTAGTAATGGCATTAATGAATAAAAAGGTACGAATTCTTTTATAGATTTTTTTGAGAAAATTCCAAGTTGTCCTCCATTGATAAATGTTGGAGGGGCTGTGGTAAATTAGGACAATTTACCACAGCCCCTCCAACATTTATTATTTTCCTTTATTGTCATATTGACCAATGTGATAGGTATGAGTTGGTGCTTTGGAGTTGTTTTACTAAGGCTCGCATTTCTAGTACAATATTAAATAGTAGTCATGATAACAGGCATCTTTGCTTCATTTCTCAGTTTATTGGGAAGGCTTCTAACTTATCCCCATTGCAGATGATACTTGCTACTGGTTTTAAATAAATGCTATTTATTATTTTAAGAAAAGGCCTTTTTATTCCTATGCTTTCTAGTGTTTTTAATAGGAATGAGTGTTGTATTTTATTGAAGGTTTTTTCTGCACCTACTGATATCATCTTGTGATTTCTGTTAGTTTTCTTACTGATATGGTCCATCATACTGATAGTTTTCCTAATATTAAACCAGCCTTGCATTCCTGATATAAAGCCCACTTGGTCATAGCAAAGGATCTTTGTGATATATTGCTGTAGTCTCTTTGCTAGTATTTTATTTAAGATTATTGCATCTATATTCATTAAGAAAATTGGTCTATAATTTTCTGTCTCTGTTTTTTGTCTTCCTGGATTAGGTTATCATCACCATATTTGTGTCACAAAAAGAATTTGGTACAGTTCCTTATTTGCTTATTTTGCCAAACAGTTTGTATAATATTGGGATTATTTGTTCTTTAAATGTTTGATATAATTCACTTTGTGAATCCATCTAGCTCTGGGGATTGTTTCTTGAGGAGTTCATGGATGGCTTGTTCAATTTCTTTTCTGAGATGGCATTATTTAAATATTCTATTGTTGGTGTAGGTTGGGTCCTGGGATCCAGATGTTGGCCTATTCCAAAGCTCAGAACCTGGCACAATTCTTGGGGATTGGTAGGCCAGCACACCTCTGTGTGCAGTTTTACTTTCAGTTTCCTTTATCCCATGAAAACTGACCCTCTCTGCCTATCTTTCCAGTTGTTTTCCCCAGGAGAGCCCTCTCTCTCCATCTTGTTGTTGATGTTTTACTCCTGTCATTTTGAGGCACTTTCTAAAGATTGGTTTGAAAGTATTCTCAAAGAGGTTTCAGCTTTCACTGCTACTAAGTCACCATCTTGGATCCATCCCCTCAGATCTAAATCTTTGACACACCTTTCTAATGGTCTTAGTTCTGTCTTGAGTTAAGCCAAACAAGTCCCATCTCTCTCCCATCTGATAGACCTTTGAATGCTACCAGATATCTATTACATATTAGGTTAATTCAAGTCAACAAGTATTTTTATTATATTATTATTATTACAATGTGCCATGCACTATGCAAAGTGCTAAAGAGGCAAAAACTGCAAAAGAAAGTCCCTGATCTCAAGGGACTCCTCCCAGTCTACTGAGGAAAACAACATGCAAACAGCCATGTGCCAATAAGATAGATATAGGAAGGCACAAACATTAATGAGTATTGGAAACGGTTTCTTGTAGAATATGGAATGTAGATAAATGTCTCCAATTCCTTTACCTAATCCTCATATGAACTCGAGGCCCCTCATCATCCTTGTTACTGTTCTCTAGTTTATCAATATCATTCCTAAAATTCAATATTTCAATCTGAACCTTTGCCACTCCCTCTCTCCTGTAAGAATTTCTTTTTCCTATAACACATTAATTTCTATTTAAGAGTTATGGATTAGGCAGAATTTTTTGTGTGTTCCTGTGTCTGGGTCCAGGATCAGAAATTCTGCTTTTTACATTTTTCTTTGTCCTTGGGAATCTCAATGAATTCAAAAGTTGGTTAATGGAAAATTCAAAAAATGAATACAAAAGTTGGTTAATGGAAAAGAGAGACAAGGATTCTCTTCCTGCCTTCATCACATGGATCTGGGAAAGGGTGAGATTTTGATGGACTGCCTCCTATTTACCAATTAGAGCTATGTTAGTATATTCAAAGGAGGAGCTAACTAACAAGCTCTTTAAACTCTGTGGATCCGCCTGATAAGTTTCAGGGTCTTTGGTCATTGGAGAGGGTCACTGACCTATTACTCTATTGTTTACAGTGCAAGCATAGCCAATAAATTGATTTTCTTACCCAAAACCAGTCTCTAGAAATAATTTTAATCATGACATACCCCAAGTTAACCAATCCTGGGTTCCAGGCCTTCAGAAGCCCACTTGGATCTCTGCTACCTATCTGTGCCAATATATTTATAGCTAGTAACAGACTGATGTTTTATTCTGACCCATTTATCACATTTGTATTTTTAATGGGCTTCTTTGGAGCAAATGACAAAGATGTCACAGGTAGGCTGGTGGTTTTGCATGGGGCAGTCCTTTTAGTATTCTTTGGGTCGTATAATCCAAGTGGCTACATTTTCTACCTATGTATAGGACCATCATCATCCCAAGTCATTTTTTATTTTTATAGAAGACATATAGTTCTTTTATGAACACTGAGAACTTTATTATGTGTTAGAAATGTCAATGGGACCAGAGCGAGCCATATCTAATGAAATTTCAAAAAAATAAAAGAGAGGATTCTTGTCTCATCTCTCCCAGTAAACAGGCAGCCCTTAAGTTGCTGCCATCTATTTGGGCACTATGACTAACAGGTTTTTCCAGGTACTGATTCATGAGGCTCCCAAGAGAGGTCATCGAGACACATAAATCCATAAAAGGCCAAAGGGAATAGGATATGCCCCCTGACTTGCCCACCTCCTTTATTAGGAAAGTGACTTACAGAGATCCTTGTCTCTCCCTTGTCCTGGTTTCCTTGAAGACATATTGTCCATCATCTATCTCGCTCAGTATATGGTGATTATATAAGTCTATACTTTCTCTTCTTTTTGTCTGATTCAGTGTTTTAACCTTTTTAGAAAGCGATCATTATTTCTTACACTCAACAGAAAATGGGCTTGTAGGTATGGATTTAAAGACTAGGAGGGACCTTAGAATCTAGTTCTTTTGTTTTACACATAAAACTAAAACCCAAAGTAGTTAATTTGTACCAGTTCATGCTGCAGGCAGTAAATAACAGAGTAAGGAACCCTTTGGACTCCAGATTCAGTGTTCTTCCCAAGAATAAACAAGTGAATTTTTAAAGCTGATTTTTAGCTAATTGTTGGTTTGTTTTGTTTGTTTTGTTCTTTAATTTCGGACCCTACTTGTAATTTCTTTGGTACGGGGAAGTGAAGGCAAAGAAAAGTCCTCTCCCAAATCAAAATAGCATCTGCTTTTTAAATTTATAGTCATATACAAATGCCTGGACCTCTGAGAGGTCAAATGACTTTGTAAGGATGAACTAAAACCTAGGCTTGCATTCTACCCGCTATGTCAGAGTGTCTCTGGTGCCTCTTTCCTCTACTGGATGGCTTATAAGAGTATAAATTTCATGGAAGGGTCTAAGATTAAGAACCACGAAATACTATAAATACAATCTAGTTCAATCTCCCAGTTTTACAGATGGGAAAACTGAAGCCTGGAGGGTTAAGTGACTGTCCTGAGGTCACACAGGTAGTGTGGAACTGGGCTAAATTTCCAAGCCATGGTTCACTGACTCCAAATCCAATGTGCTTTCCAGTACGCTATGTTGGGGCTATGTCTCCTTCATCTTTCTCTATCCTGTCACTCTAGCATAGTGCTCTGAATCTAACAGTTCTGAAATAAATGCTTTTGGAATTGGATGGATTTGGGATGGATCTTCTATCTATTTAGACAAGCTTTGGTAATCTAATAGCAGAATCAGAAAGAGCATGAATCGGTGTGGCTTACAACTAAATTTCACCTTTATTTCCCATTCCATCTATCTGAATACTAATTTGGGAAATGAATATCTTTGCCCTTTCATTCACTCCAGCTTTGTGGCCTGAGGAAACATGTTTTAATTTATCCCTCCCTACACCAGCTGCACTCCCTTCTTTTCATCTGAGCCCTTATTCTCCTTCCCTTCTAGCCCAAATCCATTCCACGACAATGAGGTGGCAGAAAGAGCCTGCCAGCCTGGCACGGTGAGAACCTGAGAAGGCAGTTACTTGAGAGGCCAACATTCTGAAAGCAAGCCCAGGAACACTTTCCTAATATCCTTGTCCCCAGTGAGCCTGGCTTTTCTAAGTCACAGCTTTGCTCTGCAACCAAAGGCACTGAGAAGTCATAGAACAAAAATTGAGAAGAGGAGGGCTCCCCCCAAAAATGCACCCCCGAGCTCAGGCCAGGGGTGGTGACCTATATAACCACCCATCTGCCAAGCAGAGTACACTATGTCCTGGCAAAAGACAAAATACCATTTAAGGCGTGATGTGGAAAGGGTGTGCTCAGCACTTCACCTTTAACTTAGAAAACCATTTAAATAATTAGAGGAAAGAAAACTCAAATAGGAATTCTTGATGAGCTGTGAAGAAGAAAACAAGCCCTTCTGAAATGTGGAAACTTGGTTAACGAGATCCAAAATCTCACGTTAGAGGCAGTTCCCTCATGGCATTCTCATTGCAGATTTTTGTCAGGCCGTAATGTATATTTTTCCTTGTGAAATATCACAAATCTCTGGAGCTTTGCAGTGCCTGTCCCACACTGAAATGCCGAACACATGGTTTTGATATCAAAATGCCACTAGGGTGATTGTTCTTGACTTTTGACAGTTGCTTACGGTTACATTAGAAAGAACCAGACAGCCTGCATGGTTCTCTGCCAGTTATCTGGAGAATGAAATTAGAGGGATCATCCTCCTGTTTATAGGGGCCCAGAGAATAGACAGGGTGGGTGGAAAAGGTATCCTGCCTCATCCTTGCCTCCCTGGGCAGCCATTAGACTTCAACGGATGGTGGAAAATCATTCCATTGAAGTACTTGGAACTTACTAGAAGGAACATGGGGATGGGACTGTGACTTTTTTTTTTAAGATAGATTAACTAGACTTGGACTTATTTGTCTTAAAAAGAGAAAGATGGGAATCCATCCAAGTCTCTAAACAGTTGAAGGGGATGGAGAGAGGAGCAGAGAGATGGTTCACCAAATCCTGGAGTCCAAGAATGCCAAGAGTCCTGGGGCCTCCCTTGTAGCTTTCTGTCCTAAAATAACCTCTGCAGAAAAGAGGTTATTTAGGAAACAGAGAAAGTTATCCTTTATGTAGTTGGTAGGGAGCTTAAGGGACTTTAAGGTCATGGTCCCACGAGGTGGAGCAGGCTCAAGTGGTTGAGATGAATTCATGAGTGACAGGTCCTTTGGGAGTTGTGGAGGGAAATTAGAATGTTTGGAATACATCTCTAACCTTTTCCAAGAGTCCATGTGGCAGACAACAGTGTCTTCCCATTTCTCTCTCTCTTTTTTAAACCTTTACCTTTTGTCTTAGAATCTATACTGTGTATTGGTTCTAAGGCAGAAGACTGGTAAGGGCTAGGCAATGGGGGGTAAGTGACTTGCCCAGGGTCACACAGCTAGGAAATATCCGAGGTCAGATTTGAACCCAAGACCTCTCATCTCTAGGTCTGGCTCTTAATCCACTGAACCACCCAGCCGCCCCCACCACACTTATTTTCTTATTCCATTATCTTTCCCACTCTGATAGTTGTGAGGTGGAATGCCAGAGTGGCTATAACTTGCAATTCTCTAATTATTAGTGACTTAGAGCATATTAATATGATTTGGGGGCTCTCAATTCACTGAGACACCTAGGTGCCCCCTTCCCATTTTTCTTGGTGCCTCTGTCAGAAAGAGAAAGCTGGTCTAGGTTACACAGAAACAGCCAAATGGTCATCCAGCCTCTACCTCAAGAACTCCAGTGAAGGGGAACACATTTAATGCCTTCCAAAGCAATCTTTTTCCACTTGGGGACAATTCTAACATGTTAGGGTTATCTTTTTGAACCTTCCATTCATTGTGCCCATGTCTGCCCTCTGTGAACAAGCTGAATGAGTCAAGACTTTCTTCAAATACTTGAAGA
Organism: Gracilinanus agilis; assembly: GCF_016433145.1. NCBI lineage: Eukaryota > Metazoa > Chordata > Mammalia > Didelphimorphia > Didelphidae > Gracilinanus > Gracilinanus agilis. The sequence continues at coordinate 52,172,741 of NC_058130.1, forward strand.
TAGCTTTATCTTTCCCTTGGAGTCTTCTCTTCTCCATGTTAAGCACAGAATCACTTTTCATATGGTGTGAACTCAACTCCACTATTCTGGTTGCCCTCCTCTGGTCTCTATCCAGTGTATTATCCTTTCTAAAGTATCCAGCTCCAGCTTAATACATTAGTCCAGATGTGGTTTGATCAGGATGGATCATAGTAGGACTAAGCATTCCTTATTCCTGGAAGCTAAGGCTCTAAATGCAGCTCAAAATCACATTAGCTTTTATGGCCACCATATCTCTTCTTGTCTCATATTTGGCTTGCAGTTCACTGAAACCCTCAGATTTATTTCAAATGGACTGGCACCTGACCATGCCTTCTAGCCAACTTGTACTTCAGCTGGTAATGTCTTGCTTTATACTTCCTTCATTGCTTTCCTCGTGCCAAGGACACCCACCTCTGCTCGAGGTGTACCACACACCCAGAATGCTCTCTCCCCCTCATTTTCTCTGAACCAAATCCTTCTTGCCCTTCAAGTTCAAGCTCAAATCCCCATTATTTATAAGATTTTTCAGACTGATCTAACCAAGAGGAATAGCTCTCCATTAACTCATAGTACTCATTGTCTTGCCATCTTTAAAGGTTAATAATGTGTGTATTTCCTTATTAATATTTCTTGCATTAGAACCAAGAGGTAAATGATATATTTGCTTATCATTTATCATACTTTTTGTGTATTTATGCATTTTCCTGAGGCAGAAGATAAAGCCATGGATCTGGAGTCAGAAAGACCAGAATTCCAATCCAGCATTAGCCATTGATTAGCTCTGTGACTCTGGCAAGTCACTTAAAACTGCCGTTTGTCTCAGTTTCCTCAGGCATAAAATAGGGATCATGGAAAGCATCTACCTCACAAAAGCCATTGCAAAGATCAAATAATATTTGTAAAAATGCAATTTAGCTATTTTACAAAAGTACAAAGAAAATGAAGAAGAAATATGAGAAGGAAAGGTGGCAGCTAGGAAAGTTTTATGAAGAAGGACCTAAACAGGACTTTGAGGGCAGAGAGAATTTACATTAAATATCACCTCATCTGGCTGTTAGTTCAATCATTAAATACTTGTCAAATGCCTTACTGTGTGCCAGGACCTGCTCTAAGCAGCGAGGATCCAAAGAAAGTAAAAAGAGAGTCCTGACGCTATCGGTGGCATTGATACTACAGGGTGTGATCCCTGCTTTAAACAAAGAACTCGTTGTTTCCTTAGCCCCAGATTCAGTCCAACAGGGCTGATGAGAGACAGCAGGATAAGCGGCAAAACCAGTACTAGAAATTCTGGGCCTGAGATACATACTATCGAATATGCTCAGGGCAAGAGATGTGTACATTCAACTTTTAGAGACAGATACTATTGGAAGGGGAAAAAATATTGGACCTTGGACTCATTGTCCAATGAGTGGAGAGACCTTGGGATCATGGATGGAAACAGAATCATTGAACTGGAAAGTTAGAAGGAACTACCCCATCCACAGAAAAATCCTCCTGGGGGCACCTGGGTGGCTCGGTGGATAGAGTACCAGGCCTAGAGATGGAAGGTCCTGGGTTCAAATATGACCTCAAACACTTCCTAGCTATGTGACCCTGGGCAAGTCACTTAACCCTCATTGCCTAGCCTTTACCTCTCTTCTGCCTTGGAACCAATACACAATATTGATCCTAAGACCAAAGTTAAGGGCTTAAAAACATTTTTTTAGTTTAAAAAAATTTTAATTAATAAAAAAAGAATTTAAAAAAGAATCCTCCCTCTAATATACTCACCAAGTAGCTGTTGAAGATCTCCCAGGAGAGGGAATTTATCACTTCTCAAGGCAACCCATTCTACTTTTGAACAGCACTCATTATTGAGAATTTTTTTTAATCTCTTTTCCTCCCTGCTATCAAGCCTAAATGTATCTTTTTGCGGCACCCACCCATCTCCCTTAGTTATACCTTATTGGGCAAAATAACTTTAAACTTAAAAAAAACTTTAAACTTAAAAAACAACTTTAATACTATTTAGATGGTGCAGTAGATAAGAGTGCCAGGTCTGGAGTCAGGTATTCATCTTCCTGAGTTCAAATCTGGCCTGAGACATTTACCAACTATGTCATTGGGCAAATCACTAAGTCTTGTTTGCCTCAATTTCCTCATCTGTCAAATGAAATAAAGAAGGAAATAGCAAACCACTCCAGCATCTTTACCAAGAAAACCAAAAATGAGGTCACAAACTAAAATGACTAAACAATAATAACAATGTCTAGTAAATATCTGAGGTGAGATTTGAACCTAGGTCTTCCTGATTCTAAGTCCATAAAAGTAATAAAATGTAATCTAGATTGTAATAAATTTACATAATTTTATTATGCCTTAATTAATATTACACAATAATATTCTTATGTCTTTTTAAAAAAAACTTTATTTTCCATCTTGGAGTCAATACTGTGTATTGATTCCAAGGCTAAAGAGCAGGAAGGGCTAGGCATTGGGGGTTAAATGACTTGTTCAGGGTCACACATCTAGGAAGTTTCTGAGGCCATATTTGAACCTCAAACTTCCCATCCCTAGGCCTGGCTCTCAATCCACTGAACCACCCAGCTTCCCCTAGTATATCTTTTTACTTTTATCATTAATATATTAATAATAAATAATAAACCAATATAATAAAACATAATTAATATTATCTAATAATATTAAAATAACTTTACATAAAATGTATCATAAAAAATAATAAAATCATGCACAAAGGCCTCTTAAAGATTTGAATACAACCACCACGTCCCCTTTGATTCTTCTAGGACACTGGAAGAGTTCATTCTAGGAAGACAGCCCTGTGGGCAATAAAAACAGGACAGGGTTGGGCCACGGAGGAGCTCACCTGGGTTGCAGCCCTGTTCAGTGGGGAAGAAGTTGGCAATCTGGCACCTTCCTATTTTAGCTAATTATTATTGCTAATGATGTGCTGAGCTCAGTTGTTTCTACCTGTAGAAAGAGTACACAGGCTGTCAGCACCTGGGAGCCAAGGCTTGTTCTGACCTAGTTATGGTTCTGATTATAGATTATAGTGGTGTCAGAGGAGAATTAGAGGAGGTTGGTGAGGAGGGGAAAGTGGAAGGAATGGCAACAAGGCCTCTATCCAACTGAAGCCTCCAACCTTTAATATAATATCCACAAAGTTCAGCCAGTTTCATTCTTCTCCAGACTTGTTTCTACAGATATTTTTGCTTTGTGCGTACACGAAAGAGCCAGAACTTAACTTCATTTTAATTATGATCATAGATTTAGATTTGGAAGGGATTTTAGAGATCCAAAGGTAAGAATAATAAATAGCATTTATATACTACTTTAACATTTACAAAACATTCAATACCCCGTTCCCCATTTTACAGAGAAGTAAACTGAGGCTCAGAGGCTTAAGTCACCCACTCAAGAGTCACAGAACTAGTCAGTGTCCCAATTTGGATGCCAACTCCAGCTTTCCTGCCTCCAGGTCCCGTGCTCTCTAGCTAAGATGCCACATTTCCTCTGTTGTTTCAAAACTTATGCCTGGAACTTCAGTTAAGCCTCCCCTTTCTGCCTGGGAGTCTCAAGAGAACCAACTCTACAAAGAACTCCTCCACCGAGGCTTCCAGCTCGCCTAGAATAATCACTTTGGAAATCTCTTGCCTTCTCCTCCATCAAGACAGTCTGAGCACATGCTAGAGAGTGACAGCCTTAAAGTTGACCCAAAATCTGTTTGAAGGGACTGAAAGTTCCTATCAGTTCCTATTTTTCAGTTTCTGAAGCTTACTAGGTTTTTGAAGCCCCAATTTAAGACAATTGGAAAGGTTTCTTTCCCCTGTTTAGTTGTCCTCTCTTCTGCCCTCACCCACTTTCCTTTCCAGAATTCCCTCATCTTGACTGAAAAAAGGCTCTTTTGCCAAGTACACGCTCTTCCACGTACAAGAGATTGGAGGCTCTGGAACCATCCAGTGCCCTTTTGGCCTGAAGGCTGAGTGCTGGCAATCCCATTCTTTAAACAAGCCCCAGCTCTCCTCACCTATGACTGCTTTGTAATTCCAGCCAAGTCCTTGTTTTCATGGCATGGGGCCCTGCTGTTTTGAAAACTTTAAGGCAGCCAGGTGGTAGCATAGAGAGAGCTCTGGCTCAGAGCCAAGAAGACTGAAGTTCAAATCTAACCTCAAGCATTAGATAGATAACCTTGATAAAGTCACCTAAGCCCTCTCTATCTCCGTTTTCTCCATTGTAAGACAGAAGTCATAAGAGCATCTAGCTCCCGGAGTTATTAAAAGGATGAAATGAGACAATATTTGTAAAGTACTTACCTCAGTGTCTGGTACATAGTAACTGCTTGATAAATGCTTGTCCCTTTCTTCTCTTCACTTTTGTAAAGGGAGTCATCATCCATTGGCTTACCAACTTTGCTGGGTCAATTGGGAATTCCAAGGGACAAAAATGGAACCCAGTCCATACAACTATGGAGCTTACAGACAGTACATAAATAGAAATAAGTTCAAAATATTGCCTCTACTCCTACATCAGTGGGTTCAGTGAAATTCAGGTCATTTTCAAATGTTTAAGCTCAGCCAAATAACTCTAGGCAATTTGGTCCTCAAGTTACTCTTCTCTAAAAGGCAAATTGGATTAAATGATATTTATGGTACTTTCCAACTTGAAATCAATGACTCTTGAACCCTAAACTATTGAGATACACAAGGAAAGGATGTAAGGAGCCATGGACTCTTTAGGAATGTTTGGACCTAAAATAGGCAGACCTCAGTTCTCTTTAAATACACTAATCCTGAGGAAGCTGGATGAGGAGGAGCAGAGGACTGGTAAAATGATGTTGGTGTTTGGGGGCTGTATCTTGGAACTCATCAGTCATCCTAGCTGATTCCATCTATTTCACTGACTCCCTCTGGAAGAAGGGAGCCTATTTGAACCACATTGCATCTCCTTGCTAGTATTTAATTAATTTTTTTGCATTAATATTTACTAGGGAGCTTGGTCTATTGTTTTCTTTCTCTGTTTTTTTTTTTCTCTTTCTGGTTTAAGTATCAACACTGTATTTGTGTCATAAAAGGAATTTGATAGAATACTTTTCTCAACCATTTGGCCAAATAGTTTACATAGTATTGGGATTGATTGTTCTTTAAATGTGATTTTGGATTTCCTAAACATGGGAGCACCTATATAAAATTTATATAATCAGCATCACCTGGCAAAAATCAAGGAAGAAAAAAATGTATTTATTGAAAACATAATTTCAAAAACCTCTGACTCGAGAAGAGCCAAATACAGTACAGTTGAAAGCAAGGTTCATTTCAAGCCAGGGATGACTTTTTATTAAGCTTGTCTTCAAAGATCAACTATGGCTTTTACAATACAGGGTACCATGGTTTGTTTAAGGAAATCCTCTTCCTATCTGTCTCTCGGTCAATCCTCCCATTCTGGCAAGTACACATTAAAAATTAAGAATGAGACTAGCAAGAATGCATTTATATAAGCAAAGAATTTAGAATTATTTTAAAAATAAGCATCTGTGAAGCATATAACATTTTTAAAAGATTTAAAAATTAAAGATACTAAGCAAGATGAACCCCCCAAGACTTATTTTCCTGAGGCAAACACAATGCCAAAGTGAAGCCTAATAAGAGTATGTTATTCTTTGAATAGGCAGTCATATTGAATTAGAGAAATGTGTTTCTTCCCTTTTATACCCTTAGAACATCTTTTAAAAAACATATGGAGAAGACAGGAGAGACTTGTAAAATGGGGAATATTTGCAAAACCAGAGAGATAGACTAAGGAAGTGTTGCAGAACATTGAATTCCAGAAGTGTACTTATGAACCATTAAAAAGCCCATTAAAAGAAGAAGAAAAAAAGAGAGAATAAGGAAAGCAATTTATTTTTTTTAAATAACCTTAAGGTATCATTTGATGGTAGGGATAGTTGAAAAGACAATTTGTGTTCAATTAGGAAATAGAAAAAAAACATTTTTAACTGGTAGAAAAAGAAACATTAGAGCAGTAACTAGGTTTCAGTGTTTCCTTGATCTTAGATCTCCAAAGTTGGATGGGAAATCCCTGCACAAATGATTCCCAGGAGACTTGAGTTACCAGTTGCTTGTCATAAAAAGGCATTTGCTCAGAATACAAATCTTAAAAGTGAATTTGGGGGAGCCTTCTGATCCATTATAGTTTCAGCTTGGCTCTTTTGGGGGGGAAGTCAAGTCAGCTTTCATTCCATACTAATCTTTTTCATTAGCTGTAAAACGGAAAGATTACATTTGGGAGGGGAGGGGTTAAGTCATCTCAAAAGTTCTCTTAAAATTTCAGAATTGTTAGGGAATGGGGAGAAAACTTTCCTACCCTGGCTACTAAAATAAGCCACAAAGCCTTCAAATAAAGGTCCAGTCCGTTTGTTTGGAAAGCAGGCAGTTTGCAGACACATCAGAGACTGGGTTTTGATAATTCCACTGATTCTGCCAGTCTCCCTTTGTCTTCACCAGGGGCAATGTCTCCTCCTGGTTTCAAGGGAACTGGTGTCAAAGGAAAATATTAGCATAGCAGTAAAATCCTATCAGTGCTATCCAGTTGGGGTCTTTGTACACACAGGATTTCGTGGGACAACTTTGGCCCCAAGTGCAAGTAAACATCAACTATCAGCAGCAAGAAGCTGGCAGGAGAAGGACTGGTTTCCTTTTGTTGGCCAGTCATAATCATTTTGTTTAACATTCCGCTGGCAGTCTAGAAAGGAACCCAAGTACTTAGCTGGTGCTCCAGGCGGTCTTGCTCATGGAGACTTCCTATTTTTTCTTTGTTGAACCCACTGCCCAAAGCTGGTCTTGGCACTCGACTGCCAAATGCTAACTGGTGGAAGACTTGGTTTATAAGCAACTTTGCCTTACCCATGGGACTCCTGGGGTTACTTTGCTTTTTCAAAGCAAGATAGTCCTGGTCTTTTTGCTTTGAAAAGAGAACACGCACTTCCTGTGAATTATCAGGCAAAGTCTAGACAACCTCCAAGGATACATTCCAGTTAGGAGAGACAATGTTGATAACTTAAAATTGCACAGAACTACTGGACTTCTTTTGTTTGATCTTCTCTAGGATCCACCCATTGCACTGCTTCCAAAAATGACCTTTTCGTCTCTTCTCAACTTATTCCTCTTTATTTGAGGTGATTTTTTTAAAAGTCAGTGAAAGGTTTTTTGTTTTGTTTTGTTTAATGTGTGATAGAAAGAATTAGAGAAGTCAACAGAATTCATCAATTGGAATAATCAGTCCCCTTCTGAGGCTTAAACATATTTTTCTCTATATATAATAGCTTGCAAATTAGTAATATAAAAAGACTTATTTCCATGGCAATCTGTGGACCAGAAGAGTAGAAGTTCCAAGCTAGAGCGAACCTTGATATTATATTCTTCCAGTCCAAGCCCCACCTAAATAAAAATTCCTTCTACAACATACCTAACAAGCAGTCAGCCTTCCAGAAATTCTGTTCCAAATATGGACATTAGAATAATTATCAACTTTCATAGGGATGATCTCAGGCACTGAAAAGGTCACCAATCATGCCTTCTTAATCACTAAATGATAACTCAAATGCCACAATAGACAGATACGTATTCTCATTGATATGGGTATTTCTTCCAACAAATTTATGCCTTTCTGCCCTTTATGAAACTCATCTATATCCACCTGGAAGTTTACTCCTAGGGACTCATCCAACATATTAGGGATCTTTCTCTCAAGAACCATGGTGTATTATAGTTATCCATAAATTATTTATCTTCCCATCTTTCCTGATAGTGCTTTTCTATAATGAGAACCTTTAAAGTGTGACTCCTTCATAATTCTTGGTTTGAGATGTCTTGCAGCCTACTCCTACCTACCATGGACTTCTGCATCACAATTTCGGTTACCCTGAATTTCAATTATTTGGAAATTGTAGAGTTCCATGGCTCATGGCCATATAGTATCCCTGGCAGAATGTGAAACAAATAATAACCACTCACATTGTCATAGCCCTTTACTTTTTTTTTTTTTTTTAACCCTTACCTTCCGTCTTGGAGTCAATACTGTGTATTGGCCCCAAGGCAGAAGAGTGGTATGGTAAGGGTAGGCAATGGGGGTCAAGTGACTTGCCCAGGGTCACACAGCTGGGAAGTGTCTGAGGCCAGATTTGAACCTAGGACCTCCCATCTCTAGGCCTGGTTCTCAATCCACTGAGCTACCCAGCTGCCCCCTAGCCCTTTACTTTTTGCAGAGTACTTTCTTTACATCAACTCTCAGAAGTACCCATTTTACAAATGAGGAAACTAAGTGCTTTCACAGTTAATCTACAGGGGAGGTTTTTATCCTTAGACTTCTGACTCCATATCACTCTCAAACATGATAAAACAATTTTGTTATTGGATATATTTTATTGTATTTCAATTTCTTGGACTCCAGTTTGTTCATGTGGGGCTCATGTAGCCTGAGTACCAAATTAACCAAAATGCCCCATTGCATAACCATTCCAGATAATAAAGGCTTTCCTAACTCTTGTCTGGGTTCGGTGCCATGAGGAAAAACAATTCCAGACATGGAAGCTTCCAGGTTTTATTTTATAGAACAATAGTGTGTGGTTAGAAGGATTCAGTTCACTAATTCCCTCTTGTGGATGCTTAGGAAAGAGACCAAAGTAAAAGGAAGAAAACAATCATCCTTTCAGGAATATTCCCAGATTTTCCCTATGCCTATTAAAGAAGTGGCAAAAAATGAAGCACTGATAAGCGTCACTTTTCAGAAAGAGGGCAGTGCTAGGCTAGTATACTTTTTAAGATAACTTTTTATTGATTTTTGCTTGTTTTTACGTCATCTACATTTTGCAAAGCATCCAACCCCTCCTTATTTGGATGGGCCCATTCTTGATTTTTTTTCTCCTTGTCTCATTGTTTTAAGGCCTGTTCTGATTGTATGACTACTTCGGTAAATCAAATTACTCTTACCATATGTCAGACATGAATCAATACCCTCTCTAAGCTATCTAGCCTTAAAAAGAAAAAAAACCACTGTGTTTGGATCACTAAGTTACCCCTAGGACAACATTTATCGGATCCTGGTACTCACATATATAGGTCTAAAGTTTATCTTCCTACAGCCAAGAGAAATGAATAAAGCAAAATTTCAGTTGGAATGTTTAGACTTCCAAAGAAAAATTCTATTCGAGTACTTTCATCGCTCATTTGCATATAAATAATATGTTGCATTTAAATAATTCATATCTATTCACTAAAGCAAGTCTAGTAAGATCTCTCTTTAATAGCCCCATAGTTCAAGCTATTGGAAGGATAAACTTGAACTTAATAAACTTCATTTAACAAAGAGGCATGAAGCAGAATTTTCAGAAATTCAGACAGAATTTCCTCCCCAAATTATTCCAAATTCTGAGATTATGCTGTTTTGTTTTGTTTTTCTTTTAAATCCCACAAAATGGGTTAGCACTGTGAAAGAATCAAGACCCCCAAATGACAGAGGGTTAGCCATTGTCATGAAAACAAGAGAGGCAAGGTGATCATTGCTGCTGTAGATCCTTAGAAGGGATCCTTAACAACGTAGCAAAATTGAAATGATAAAGAGTTAGGGGAGGAATAGAAAGCAGTCCAGTGGGACCTTTGCATCAAGAACCAATAAGGTAAACAGGAATCCTGGGCAACATTTTCCTGTGTGTAATTTTTCCTTTGTTCTCTTGGAATTCCTCTCTTCCTACAGTGGAAATCAGCAAAGTGTATCTCAAGACATCACACAGATCTTGCTAAATTATCTTGAGATCAGGACATGGATAAAGCCAATTAGAGAGTAGCTAATGATGAATCTGCTCTTTGAAGGTCTTCTGAGATGCCTTCTTCTTAGAAGTTTGGTAGTATGTGAGGTAGAAAAGCAATGAAATAAGGGAACAGCATAGAGGAAATTTCCAAGTAAATTTGAGTTGTCCATACCACCTTCAGCAGAGGAGGCAAGGGCAAGACAACTGGCTCCATATCCTTCCCTTACCAAGTAACCAACATCCTTCCCTGTTCTAGGCATCACCAAGCCAATCAATCATGGTTTCCATGGCTAGTGATGCAGAATTTTTATAAGAATAATCATTATAAGAAACATTTTTGATATATTCTTATTTCTAAAAGGACCATTTTCCAAAAGTGTGACCTATTAATTTGTTCTTCTATCTTACTCCCTGTTTACACTGATGGTATTGGAAGGGATGGAAAAGAAGAATGGTTCAGGTTTCTCAATGGCTATAAATAAGAAATGAATGGGGACTATGGGTAGACTGATGACTGGATAAAATGAGTACTAGGATTTTCTCCCAAGCTCATAAAACATATCAACTTATCAAAGAAAAAGGGCTAAGAACACTATCCCGGAGATAAGAGATCAGTATTTTTAGATTTAGATGTTCTCCCAGCATGTTTGGTTATGCTTGGATGCAGAGTTTGAAGACCCAAACACAACTCTCAGCTCTACCACTTGTTACCTTGGGCAGGTCATTTCTATCGATCTAGACCTCAGTTTCCCCATCTGTCAAATGAAGGGACTAGACTAAATGATCCTTAAATTCTCCTCCAGTTCCAAAGATTACGATCCTGTAGCCATTTTCTTATGCCCGTGGCTAGGACCCGACCAATGTTGTCAAAACTTGGGGGTGAGATTAGACGCCCATGTGAATTTGCCTCAATACCATGGCTCTGAGTGTTAGTCTTTTCCTGGAACCAGCCCCAGGTGCACAGAAAGTTGGCTTTACATTTTAGACAGAGAAGTCTTTCACTTTCTGTTTCTCTCCATATGGAGCTGCTTTGCTAAGTACAACTACCCACTTGCTCTTGCTCAAATTTCATAACTGTATTAACCCTTCATTCACACTTAATGTCAACACTGGGTGAGGAGGGGAGTGGGAAGGAGCCAAATTTTCCACATAGCTCACAAAGCTAGCCTACTTTCTCCAATGACTTTTAACTCACATAACTAACTGTAAAATGGACAATTTGCCTGATTATACATTTAAAGGAGAAAATCTATTTCACCTCTTTTAAATTAATAATTAAGTAGCTAAGTGGCACAGTGGATAAAGCATTAGAACTGGAGTCAGGAAGATCTAAGTTCATAGTTAACCTCAGGTCCCCACTATCTGTGTTACCCTGAGCAAGTTACTTCACTACAGTCTGCCTCAGTTTCCTCAGTTGAAAAATGGTGATAAAAGCACCTGTCTTCAAGGGTTGTTGTGAGGACAAAATGAGATATTTTCTAAATGCTTCTCATAAGTGTCTGGCACATATTAGGTACTTAATAATTCATTGATTCTTCCCCAACTCCTCCCACTAAAACCAATCCCTTTGTTCTACAAAGAAAGTGTCTCATGACTTGGCAGTGTAAAAAAAAAAATAGATGGTAAAGGGCAGCTACATGGTCCAGTGGATTGAGAGCCAGACCTAGAGATTGGGAGGTCCTCGGTTCCAATATGGCCTCAAACACTTCCTGGCTATGTGACCTTGGGCAAGTCACTTAACCTCTATTGCCTAGCCCTTACCATTCTTCTTCTAGGAACTAATGCAAACAAGCTGAATTTTATTTTCCCCATCATAAAATGAAGACAATAATATTTTGTAGTACCGACCTCACAAAACATTTGGGAAGTTCCAATGAGATATCAGATGTAAATCACTAGAAAGAATTTACATTGCAAGATAAAATGTAATTTAAGCTATTATTCTGCCAACACAGAGAGAACCTTGCAGATGGAATTATTGGAAGTTCTTCACAGCTAGAACTGGAGGATCTATGAAGAATTCACACTGTATTTCTCGGCCATCATATCAAGCAGTTGAGGTTTTAGTAAAATAAAGGAAAAGGAAGAGAGAAAGCTATAAATGCAAAATAACAAGGTCCTCAGAGGGCAAAAATAAATCTGGTTACCAACCCAGATGAAAGAATTTATAACAGTGCAGTCCAAATGACAAATCTGAACTAATGATTTGTCTGCTTCACAAAAGAAAATTGCATTTGTATCTGTGCCTTCTCATCCCAGATCTATGGGACAGATCAAAACCAACAAAATATTGGGATAGAGGAGAGACTTTTAACCACTTACCTGCCTCTGTGGAGACAGAAAAAGGGACAAATGTCACTGTGGGTTTAAGTGGTTAGAAAAAAATTTCATGGACTTAAACTGGCCCCTGAAGAATGAAAAGAATACCAGACTAGAAATCAGGGAATTTGGTTCCATTTCTGTCCTTGCCACTAATAGGAGTCCTCTTGGGAGAAGAATAACAGCTAACATTTCCATAACTCTTCAGCGTTTCCAAAATATTTGTCTCACAACTCAGTGGCATATTTAACACGAGTATTATCTCCATTTTAAAGATGAGAAAAATAGAGACACAAAGAACTAAAATGACTTACCTATGGCCATAATATGGTTTAAAACTGGGACTCAAATTTCTATTTTTCCAGTGCCTTTTTCGGGGTCAATTGGACTAAGTGGCCTTTGAGTTCACCCTCTAATTCTGAGATATTTTTATCTGTGAGCCTCTGTTTCTTCATCTATAAAATGACAAATTGGATTAATAAGATTTTCTATGAATGCTAAAATTGGATGATTCTATGAATGGGTACCATTTGACTAGGAGACGAGAGACAATCATGACCTCAGGTGGGAAGGGTTCATTAAAAGAAAGAATTGACATTCAAAAAAAGAAATGTCACAAAAGTGGGAATGACACTGGTCTCTTTAGGAATGGTGACACCTGCCTGATGTAGAGAATTCATGGTGGGGAGGGTGGTTAGAAAGAGATATGACTGCATAAGTAAGGTGGGGACAGATTGTACAAATCTAGTGGTCTACTTTAGGAAATCCAAATATGTATTTTTCTATCCACCAAATCCTTTAGTTCATTTAAAAATATGTCAGGAACATTTGATTCAGAGATGCTTAACCTTTTTGTATGTCTTGGAGCCCTATCTTAGACTGGCAAAGCCTATGGATCCCTTCTCAGAATAATGTTTTTAAACATAAAATAAAATAAATAAGATTCCAAAGGAAAGTATTGAACTAGTGATCAAAATATTTCTTAAAAAGACAAATTCATAGGTCCCAACTTGAGAACTTATGATTTAATATATTGCTAGTATTAAATGAACAATAAAGGAAATGACTTAAGAATCAGGAAAACATTAGTTGACTCCTATTACTTATTTGTGTTTTTAATGAAGATGTTTTTTAGGAAACTGTCTTCAAGGTACATGCATCTTCCTATCCTTTCTGCTCCTATAACCATAGCAAGAATCTTAACTGGTTGCGAAATGAATCCAGCACACATCTGCCTTTCTCTTAAGGGGCACAAGTTTGAGGAGTAGATTTTCCAACTGGCCTTTCATGGGAAAACTATGTGAAGCCAGGATTGTTGTCCCCATTTCCCTCTAAGGAAAGCCATCATTCTGGCTCATTGCCCAATGACAGTTACCACTGGTCCATTAGAAATGGCCATCTATGTGTTGCCCTGAATATTTACAAAAGAAAGCACTTAAGTTTATTTCAAGGAATAGGACCAGCTTTGGAAAAACTCAGGACCCAGTGTGAGAGTAACCAAACTGTGCCCTGCACCCTTCAAACCAAGTCAGTAAGTCCTCAAAATGCCGCCCACCCTCACCCTTCAGATAAAATGATTTGTTCATCTTTGGTCCCAGCCAGCCTGGTGTCAAAAGTCAAGGCTAAAGACCGTGAGAGGATGTATAGTGGCAGAAGGAATTTCTTGCTCTCTCCACAAGTTGACAATGATAGCAGGGCAAAGAATGGCATCTTGACAGCCTGCCTGTTGGAGGCCTTGAAGTGGGCCAAGAGTCATGGTCAAACTGTTGTCTCCTGGGATAAGTTACATAGAGACCTTTCCCTTGGAAGAGTCCCTACCCATATTTATTTATTTTTTTATGTAAGGTCCTCTCCCCTCTCTTTTCAAGAGGAATTAGTTCCTTAACACTGCCTAAAGTTCTGAGGTGCTTCTCCTCTTCCATTTTGTAATAAGCTTAGATCTGTGGGCTCTCAGAGGTGTTATAATTTTCAAAGTGGGTCCACTGAATTTCCATGAATGTTTTTCATTTAAAATCTGTTTAAATGGACCATATCTTTCATTGCTATGATCTATAAGTCACCTAATGGGCATAAGTGAAGGCAGAGGACATTAGACCAAGTTTATGTCTTATAGAATTGTTGCTTAGAAAAAGAACCAAAGGTTTTTCTTTTTGTTTTCAATTTTTTTTTCTTTCATAGCTCAGGCTAGGAGATTTCCAATAAAGGTTAAGTCTATTGTCCACTACCCATCAGACAACACATGCTCTGAGTAACCAAGTTCTAGGAACCTAAAGGAGGGTACTGTTCTACTGAATGAATGACTAAACAGATGAGTGAATGAATGAAAAAACTTTATGTGTCACTTCTGTCAGTTTGTGACAGATTCTCAAAGAACACACATTCTAATTGGTAGAAATAAGACAAAAAGGAGAGTTTCACTGGAAGGTGAAGGAAAAGGTCTGGTGTTTCTTGGGATGCCATGAAAGACATACAGCCAAACCCAGAGATTCTTACATTGCATCACAGAGCAAATGGCAATCCCTGGATATGGTACCGGGACAAGTCTGATGGCAAGGCCCAGTATTCCTTAACGTTATAGAAATCTACAAAATACAACTAACTTTGGCAGACTACATGGCATCTTATTTCCAGAGCATACTCCAGATTGTTTAATATCTTGAGGAGGTAGGGGAGCTGCCACATTTGGGTGGTAATAGTAGCATTACTCCAAATTAATTCTATAAACATGGATTTAGGGCTCATGCTATATGAGGAACTAAGATTGATAAAAATATATTTTTTTAAAAAGTGTCTGCCCTCAAGAAGTGTATAGTCTAATAGAGGAGCTAAGAAATGCTATACACATTAAAATATACAAATAAATGAAATCTAAATTAAATATTGCGATACATACAAAAAAAGAATTTTTTTTTAAAAGTCAAGATGATATCTTCCATACTTAGTTAAATATTTTTATGTCATCTTTGAATCACAGAATAATGATACTTAGATTACCTTGATGTATTTCAGGGTATTTTTGTACTTGAAGGTCCCAATTCCTGAGTTTTATTTTTTACCCAGGCTTCCCAGTTACTTATAATTATACCAAAAAAAAAATCACAGGATCCCAGACTTCAAGGTAAAAAAAGATATTTGCAGTTATTTAGATCAACTTTTTCATTTTACAAAGGAAGAAACTGAGGCCTGGAAAGATGAAAGGATCACATTACTCCAGAACATTTTTCTGAGGCATCTTTTGTCAAAACTGAATACAGCCTTTACTGTAAGAGAACTTAAGAGGCTAACTAGTCCATTCATCCCCCTCAACCCCATTCCTTCTAGAATTCCCAGAATGTATTCATTGACCATTTAGATGCTTTGTCACATATTTAATTTATCACATTAACAGAATGTAGGGCCAGGAGGAGGCCCCTCATTTTTTTCTGGTGGTGAAGAGGTAGAGAGTGCATGAAATTTGAGAACATGGAGGTGATACTATAAAGAATAGGTCCAAGTAAGTCTTGAGTAGCCAGGATATATTGTGATGGCACTAATGTCTAAGGTTCCCAGGTAAGCAAGGGAATATTAGAGAGGAGAATGTACATGACTCCAACACAGAGCCTATTTTGTTTTATCTTTTTATGTTTGCTGAATTGAATTGAATGGAGAGAAAATCTAGACAGGACAGAAGAGAAGCAAAAAGGAAAGCTAAACAAAGTAATTGGAAGGCAAAGGGTTGTAATCCTGCCTGAGAAAGAAGATCCATTTCTACCCTTGCCACACTGTGAACTCAACTGGTACTAGACCAAAAGTAAGGGCACCAGCTAAAGGTCTTTAAAAAAAACACACTTAAAACCATGAAATAAGATAACCTTCACTTGGAATTTTCTTCACATTTGAACATTTTTTGTTGAAAAATTAATCTATGGAAAACATAATGGCACTGAAACGAATGGGAAATAAAAAAGACAAGATAGAGTAGGAAATCACTTCATTTCATACCATGTCTATGGCCCTTTCTATGGGGTTCAGGGCTGGAAGACTGGCGACTATTTATAAGGATTTTGTTGTTCAGTCCTTTCAGCTGTGTCTGAACTCCTTCAGGGTTTTCTTGGCAAAGATACTCCTTTCCTTCACCAGCTTATCTTGAAAATGAGGAAACTGAGGCAAACAAGATAAAGTGACTTTCCCAGGGTCATATAGGTAGTAAAATATGTAAGACTAGATTTGAACTCAGGAAGAAATTAAGGTAGTTAAGCAAGGAGATAAGAAATGTTTCTGTTATGAAACTATGGTGCTATCATTCTCAACTTATTTCAGCATTACACTTCTGGTCCTCTTCAACACCTAGACCCTCCAGGATGAGGAAATCCCTAAAACTTGGTAAGGACTGTGTACCTACCAGCTGTCTCTAGGGCATAATGAGGCAGAAGGAGGCTGGCATCTTAGGCATTCAATTCTAGAAGGCTCAGATGGAGGCAGAAAAAAAGAACCAAAATTCAGGAAAGAGAGGTAGCTCCACTTCCTGGCAGTCAATGGAGAAAGAAGTCATCCATGCATGGTAATAGTTTCAATAGGGCTAGTACTCCAAAGCTTACAAAGAAATGTTCTCATAGAGCCCCATGGAGTTAATTATATGTCTTATTACGATTAGGATTATTTCAGGGAGTGAAGGTGGTCAGGACCTCTTATTTCACCAACTGAGGAAACTCTTAGCATGTAAATTGTCTTCATCCATAAGTAGTGATACCTTGTTTGGCAACTTATCATCATCTTATAGCTTTACCTTATTTAGACACTGAGAAGCTGAATGAGTTTCCAAAGGTCACAAAGTTAGTCTCTGTTGATGTATAGCTTGAACTCAGACCTTCCTGACCCCAAAGTCAGCCCTCTATCTGTTAGAACATACTGCATTTCCCCAAGTGTTATCATCTCTCATTTCCAATTGAAGAAACTGAGGTTCAGATAAGAGTTCATTTTATTGATTCAAACTACCTCCCACTGTACCTGTCTACATGATAGCTACTCCCCATCCCACCCATTCTAAGTGACAGATAGATCTGATTTTTTTACAGTTTCATAACTACCCTTAATCATCATTTACATCTAATCCTCTATAAATAGGCATGGTGGGACCTGAAGGAAGGAGGAATATATGGCATTATTTGGCCATTCTTAATCCCAAATCCCCTTGGATGAGCTCATGCCAGCCCAGGACTTATTAGGGTCCCTGACATAATTTTATTTCACATCATGAGATCAGAGGCATCACATACTGCAAATAGAAGATGACGATGATTTCACAGTTTGTTGTGGCTATCCCCCATGTCAAGAAAAAACTCCAAAGCAGACATTGCCTTCCTTCCAAGTTATCCCTTTAATCTTTCTTTTTAAGTTATTCTATTCTTGGCTCCTGAGAGAAATTGTACATTCTGTTGATAAAGACAGCCTACATTTAATAAACCTAGAGTTTATAGACAAGAATATGTAATTTTAAACATTGTTTCTGGGTGATTTTCCCCCCAATAAACAATATCATCATTTTCTCTGAGTACTTCTTTGGAGATCTCATACCACTATGTCCTGCCCCAAAGTTGGGATTAGGTTGGTTTCTGGAAAAATGGCAGGGATTAATCAAATGAGAATTTATTATTTCCAGCATTTTGCCAGTGGTCTGGCTGCAAGTATGACCAGATTGCCAAAATGTGTTTCTTCTCTGGTAGGGACACTTTTTTTCCCCTCCCTAAAGGGCCTCTGTCACTATGGAAACCATCCACAAAGCATGTACACAGGGAAAAGGGTTGAGAGTGAGTTTTCTCTCTCCTCCACACACATTCGAATCAGTGATCCAAAATAATGAGAATATATCTTCTCTTGGTTTTATCTTTTGTCCTCCTCTTTTGCTTCCTACTCATTTTTCTCCTCCTCTTCTTCTTCTTCCCCTTCCTCTTTCTCCTTTTCCACTTTCATTTCCTCCTGCAAATTATTTATCTAACCTAGAGAAGACTCAAAGAAACACAATTATGGATTTCAAGTATTTGAAGGATTGTTGTGGAAAAGGGACTAGAATTATTCTGCTTTGTCCCCAGAGGGCAATACCAGGAGCTGTTGGTCAAAGCTGAAAAGAATCAGATTTAAGTTTGAGGCCAAGAGGAAAATCAATTTTCTAACAATTAGAGTGATCTCAAAGAGAAATGGCTTCCTGGAGAACTGATGAGCTCTCCTTCACTGGAGATCTTTGAGCAAAGCCTGGATGAGCAGTTGTTGAGTATCTTACAGCAGGCTTGTTCTGGGCACTATCCTCTATGTTGAGTTATGCGAAGTGCAAGATACTTGGTCCTTGCTCTCAATAGCTGATAGTCTAACTAAAGAGATAAAACTTCCATAGAGGAAGAGAATAATGAGGAAAAGATGTTATAAATTATAATGTACACAAATAGTAAAATGAGAGTCCAGGGGAAGTCTCTTCTCACCATCTCCAAACTGAATACTGATTGCTGAAGCCTAGATCTAATGTTAGAGAATTGAATTGAGCCCTTTCTTCTGAGTGACTTGGGGCAGCTAAGTTGCACAGCTGATAGAGTGTCAGGACTAAAGTCAGGAAGACATCTTCCTGAGTTCGAATCTGGCCTCAGGCCTTTATTAACTGGGTGATCCTGGACAAGTTGCTTTATCCTGTTTGCTTCAGTCCTTCATTTGTAAAAAATGAGCTGGAGAAGAAAATGGCAAACCACTCCCATGTCTTTGCCAAGAAAACCCCAAAAATGGGGTCAAGAGGAGTCAACAGACAACTGAACAACAACAACAAAAATCTGAGGCATTTTTTGATACTTTGATAATATGTCCCCTTTTTAATATGCATACCCGGTAATTCCTCTCCGTCTCTCATCATCCCTTCTCACCATATATGATTATTGCTAATTAATGTATTCAATGTATTACAATGGGAAGAGGGCTGAATTTGATTGGACCAATTGGTTCAAACCCCAGCTTTGCCTCTTACTATCTTTGTGACCTTGAGCAGGTTACCTAATTTAGGGCCTCAGTTTCCTCATATGTAAAAATACAGCATTGGATCAGATAATCTTAAAGCCCCTTCTAGCTCCAAGTCTATGATCCTTGTGTAACTTTTCCACAGAAACTTCTTTACAGGATAACTGTATTATAACATCTCATTTTTTGGAGGGAGAAAAAATACATCATTTTATAAACATATTTGGGGGAGGCAGCTAGGTAGCTTAGTAGATGGAAAGCCAAGCCTAGAGATAAGAGGTCCTGGGTTCAAATCTAGCCTCAGACACTCCCTAGCTTTGTGACCCTGGGCAAGTCACTTAACCCCGTTGGCTAGCCCTTACCACTCTTCTGCCTTAGAACCAATACATACAATTAATTCTAAGTTGGAAGGTAAGTGTGTGAAGTGAGAAATTAGTAAGAAATTAGTATTATTCTCAATGTAGTGATTAATTAGCAATAGTAGTATCCCCAATTAAGTACCTTTAGAACCCCAGTAATAAGAAAAGAGTTAGTCCCTTTTGAATGAGATAAATTGTGATTCCCCATCTCAAGAGCCAGAAGAACCTTTTGGCTGGAATGTGACTAGGGAAGATGGAGTCTCTCGCAAGAGTGTTTAGGAATAACACACACACACACACACACACACACACACACACACACACACACACACACAAATCTGTGGTTTCCTAAACTTTAAGGGCAAAGTCAGTAAAGTCAGCCAGAATCCCTCTCCTTATTGAAGATTTCTCTTCCCCCATCCTGATTCTCCAGGCAGCTTCCAAGGGAAGGTAATGACCCATTGTTTTTCTCTTTAAGATAAATAGAAACAAAGAAATCAATCTTTCTCCTCCTTGTTATCTAAACAGCACAAAATGTGACAGAAATGTCTTGGAATAGAATACATTGTAGAGAGATGTTCGGACCCTGAACTTCTTGCTGTTCCTAACTTGTTAATTTGGAGGTGACTCCCGGGAAAGGATGATAAGCATGTGTCAAAATGAAATGAAACATCTAACTGTAAAGAGTGACAAAGTATTGTATTATATCCCCTGTCCTTTTTTCCCTAGAAATTAAGATTAATCTCGTCTACTCAGGGGCACATTCTCCTATGTTGTGGCTCTCCTCTTTCCCTAAGATAAAACTGAGTCTGCTTTCTATCAAAGGTCTGCTCTGTTCATTCGAGTGATCATGGGGGTGCAATCTTGATATATCAAGAACCTCCCAAACCTTCCCTCCACACAATAAGGATTTTTTTTTAAAATTTAAAAGAAACATATTGTGTGACTAAAATGACAACCTTCCATTCTTCCTCTGGGAAGGCTTTTCCAGTTGACCATCTGCAAAAACCACTATCCAGGAAGAGAGCACCAATAGTCTAGTTGAGTGAGTAGGAGATGAAACAAACTGTTAAATCTCCCACTATGGGAACCCAAGTTATTGTCTAGTGATCTGCTTTTTTTGTATGACAGAAATACAACAGTCCAGTGAAATGACTCAGAAAGCTATGTATTAGATGGGCAACCAAGTCCTTCCCTAGCTATATAGCAAACATCTTCTGAAATGATTGAAACTGTATCCAGTGAGTGGTCTTCCTTAACACGCATAAATATCTTATTTTATTTGCTCTTCTATTTTCCAACCTATTTGTGGATGAAATTTTCCCTGGAGTTCCTAAGAATCCTGTTTGAGAATGGATAAAGTGTTGAGCTTGAGGCCAAAGAGACTTGAGTTCAAATCCCATTTCTGACATTAATGCTTGATTTGGAGTTAGAGGTCTTGTGTTCAAAATCCATTTTTGCTTCTGTTATTTGTGTGTCTATGGACAAAACACTTCATCTCCCTGGACCTCCATTTTTCCATCTGCAGGATGAAAAGAAGCAGTTTGACTTCTAAGATCTCCAATTCTAAATATCGAACCCATAATAAATATAACTAAGTAATGGATTATACTGAAGAGACTAATCAGCTGGCAATCAGGAGGCCTGATTTCTGTTCCTACCACTGCCATCAATGACCTATTGAGCAAGTCATTTCATTCTCTGGACCCCAATTTTCCCATTTGTAAAATGAAGGAATTGTACTAGGTACCTTCTAGAGGCATTCCAAGATTTAACATCCAATGATTGAAATGTGTCTTATGTTGATTTTTAAAACCCGGACATCATTTGAACATGTATTATGGAGGCTCCATATTATTTCCACTGGTGAGATTTAAGCATTCTCATCCAAAAGGACAAGAATTATCAATTTCATAGAGTAGCAAGTTCTACCCAGTTTCTTCATCAAATATCCACATGTTTTCCTGGAAATTGATAAAGACATATTTGAACATGCGTTTCGATTCTGGCCAACTTGGTACTAAGCACACTAAAGTTTTCCTCTTAATAAATATGACATTGCTCTTTCTCTTTCCCATCCACATTGAATAGAGAGATATAGAAGATACAAAAAGGTATAAACAGAAAAAAACCAAATTGGCAATGTCCAACTAGTAATTATCATTTGGAGTTTTAGGGCTAGAAAAGGAGCATTGTTAAGGATAATTTTCCGAAATCTCTCTTTGGAAAGGAAGTATGGTTAGAGTCAGTCAATCGACATTGGGGGACAATTTTTCTCTTTTTGCAGATTGGATTCTGTGCATAATAAGCACTGTTAGAGTTACTCCACAGTTATCTCTTTGTCCTATAATACTGAATACTGAATACCTTCCCCTCATCAGAAATGGAGGCTTACTTGGATCTAGCCTCCACACATTAAACATTTCAGCAAAAATATTTAAGTTCTATTTGAGACCATAAACATGTGGTGGAGTAAACATCTGTTTGCATTTGCCACTCTGATTTAATCATGCTCTGTCCATAAATCACAGATAGATGAAGCAAAGAGCAGGAGCCCAAAGATTCCATTCCAGTAAAGGGGTGGGTGGGGGGGAGGAGAGGAATGGAGCACGGATTGTAATTCACTTCTGAACATTTTAAATGTTGCCTTGGTGATTCACAACAACAGCAGAGGCTCTGGGAATTAGCACCCCTATATTTCATCCTGAAGGACCCCACCCTTTTAGATTTACATGCAGGAGAACCACTTCCCTAGCTGGCCCTCAATGTAGCCTTGATAAACAATAAGTGATGGCTTATTCATCTTGAACCCTCAGCACTCTACACAATCCTTTGGCCAGCTTGCCAAGCTTTTTCTTCTAATTTCTTTTTTTTTTTGAGGTCAAGTATTCCAGTCCAAGATGTTTTGAAGGAAAACACCCTCTTTTTGTCTCTTTTTTCCAGATGTCCCTAGGCCAACAGCAATCAGCAAGAGGTGTGCCTTGTTTGAGATGCAAGGGGACATGTTCAGGCTTTGAGCCACATCCTTGGAGGTAATAAAGCGACTGGAGGAAAGGCCCTGGCCTTCCCTGATTTCCTAACTGTCCTCTTTAATAATGCTGGTCATTCTTCTATGCCAAGCCTACTTAGCTTACATGCCATACTAAGTAGAAACAGTTCAGAATGGCCTGTACTGAGTCCAAAGTGAATGCACGTCTTATTTTTCTGAAATTTATCTTATTTAACATGAGGCTTTGTCAATTTAAAAAAAAAAAAAAGAAGAAAGAAAAAAATCTTTGGCAAATGAGGAGAAACATGAAGACTGAGATTAACTCTTTGTAAACCTTTTAAAGACTTAATATTGCTTAGTTCAGTTCTATCAATTCAATTCAGTAGCTATTCCTTATTTGATTATTATATAGCAGAAGGAAGGAAGGAAGGAAGGAAGGAAGGAAGAGAGGGGGAGAGGGAGGAAGAAAGGAAGAGAGGGGGAGAGGGATGAAGGAAGGAAGGAAGGAAGGAAGGAAGGAAGGAAGGAAGGAAGGAAGGAAGGAAGAGAGAGAGGGAGGGAGGGAGGGAGGAAGGATGCAAGAATTGTGAAGAGAGGGTAAGGGAAAAAGTCATATGTAGACTGATAACTATTTATAAAATTTATATACAGTAAATACAAAGGAATTTTAGTAGGGAGATCACTAACAGCTGGAAAGTGGTGGGGCTGGGATCAAGACTTGCCCTTGTCTTCATTAAATGGCTTCTTACCTTGCCCAGTTCAAGCCCTGGCTCTATCTTTTCCTCTCCTTTACTTCCAGCCAGATTCATACATAACTATGTATACTAGGAATTATATTGTTTTATTCAAGACTAGGGCAGAGGCACTTCCCTGTAATGGGCCAACCAGGCAAAAGAAGCATTGTGGCCAAAGGGGGTGGATGGGGTAGGAATATTCCTGAACAAGGACCCATACATTTCAGCACCCTTAGACAAAGACTCTATGGCCCCACCTTGGCCTTGGTTCTGCTTCAACCATCCTTCCTTGGGTAGTGATTCCTAGAAAAAGCTACTCAGCCAGCCAGCAAATGTAGTAAGTACATATTATATTCCAGGCACTGTGTAAGTCTGGGGAAACAAAGAAAGGCAAAAACATAGGTCCCTGGTCTCAAAGCGTTCACCCATTCCAAATGGAGAGACAGAACACAAACAGCTAGGATTCCATATAGATAAATATCAGAGGAACTGTGGAGAAAAGGAAAAATCCATCTAGATTCAATTTGATTCAACAAGAATTTATTGAGTCTCTATTTCTATTCTAGAAAACAAGAAAAATTAGTTTATACCTTCTGGGATCTTGTTCTAGTGGAGGGCGTGTGTGTGTGTGTGTGTGTGTGTGTGTGTGTGTGTGTGTGTGTGTGTGTGTGTTTTGGGGGAGTCAGAGGAAGGGTCCCAACAAGTATTCAGATAACTATTATATGTTTACAAAGTATACAGAAAAAATACAAAGGAATTTTGGTGGAGAAAGATTACTAGTGACTAGAGGGATAGGGAAAAACCTATCAGAACTGACATCTGAGCTCTATTTGGAAGGAAGTTAGAGGTTCTAAGAGGTGGAGGTGAAGAAGGAGAACATTCCAGGCACGAGCATGAGCATGGACTAAAGCCTGGGCAAAAGTACCAAGGCTAAAAAAAGACCTGAGGCTCTTAAAATTCATTCAGTCCACAACAGCCTCTACCTCTAATCACCAAGGCAAAAGGGGAGATCAAAAAGGATTTTCCTTTCCCTCTTCCCTTCTCACCCAGTCTGGCTGCCCTTTTGGTGACTTGTTTTTCTCTTCAAAGTTGCCCTGAATATTTATTTGAACCTTGATAGAAATTGCAAGGAGAGTGGAAAGCAATGGCACATGATGAGATTTTGTTTTACACTCTGTCCCCCACCCCCTTTCTGGGCCCTTCCTTACCGACACTGAGACGATATATATGGGCTATGCTGTTAATCAGGGGATATGTGATGAGTAAGCGCATTGGACAAGGGGCTCTCGGAGCATACAAAAATAATTGTGATACATGATACACACACGTCTCCACTAAAGCCCTTCCCTGGTGCCTCTTGGCCTACAAGTGACCCTAGATTCTTGAAGGCCGAAGAGTGAATTCCCCAGTGGAGGGTCTTACCGAGTTAGAGAGTTTTTGAGCATAAAACTGGGTTTTTGATTCAATTCAACAAGCATTTATTAAATGATTATTACGTGCCAAGAATGAACATATGTCAACTGTTTGAGAACCAACTGAGCTAAATTAGGAAAAGCTATGAAGCTGACGCTTGATTTATTTGTTTGTCTGATTTTTTTTTAAGAATGGTAGTCACAATAACTTAATGCAACCATCTACAAAGATCGTATTATGGAAGGGTTGGAATCTACCTCTGTACCCACACTGAAGAAATCATAGGTCTTCAGAAATATGGAATTTATTATAGTAAAACAGTGACTTTCAAGCACTTTCAGATCTATAGTCTCAACTCAGTTTATTCTCAAAACAGATTTTTGTGAAGTAGCTGAGACAGATGGCATAATGTCCATTCTATTCATGAAGAAACCACCAGGAGTTTCATCCATATTCTACCTCAACCTTGCCCCCTTGATTTGATAAAGTACTAAATTAAGATTCAGTGATGTCAAGTTTACTAGCCTCTTTCATTGGTTTCCCCAACTCAACAAACTCTCTTTCCCCTCTCCAATCCATCTTCCTCATAGCTATTGGTGATGTTCCGAACTGAACTGATTTGGCCATGTCACTTTCAGGTTCAAGAAATTCCAGAGCTATTTGTAGGACAAAAAAAATACAAACTCCTCATTTTAACATTTGATGCATTTCATAAGCTGGCTGCAGCCTCCCTTTTAGCCTCTTTTTATGATGTACTTCTACCTCACCCTGCACTCTGAGGTCTAGCCAAACTGGTCTTTTGGCTGTTTCTATTTTTGTACCTTCAAAGTGGCCATTCCCAGGCTCTCCCTTCAAAGCCACTTCGTCCTCTTAGAATCTCTTATTTCCTTCCGAGCTCGGTTTGAGTTACCAACCTTGCCATGAAGCCTTGCTCAATCCCTGACATGTATGTTCCCTCCCAAAATGAGCTTGTATTTTATTTCTGTTCTGGTATATTTATTTATATGATGCTATATCTTCTGATAGGATATGAGCTCCTTGAGAAGACGGATTTTTTTCTATTTTTAATGTTGTATTCTCAGGGTCTGCCATCATCTTTTGGCACATTATAGGCATTTAATAAATGTTTGTTGACTGATTTATTATCCAAAGTCACACAACTAACAAGTAGAAGAATCAAGATTCAAACTCAAGACCTCTGTTTCTAAATCTAGTTGTTTTTACAACATGTCATGGTCTCCATCCCAGTAATATAAAATAATAAAATGAAAGGGGTAGGCTAGGTAATCTTTAAGGTTTTCTCCATCTCTAAGGTAGCTAAGTGGCATAGTAGATAGAGCAGAGCCTGGAGTCAGAAAGAACTAAGTTTAAATCCAGCCTCAGACATTTGCTAGTTTTGTGACTCTGGAAAGGTCACTTAGCCACTGTTAATCTCATTTTCTTCATCTATAAAGTAGGAATGATAAAAATAGCAATTATCTCCCAAGGTTATTAAGATAATCTCATGAGAAATTTGTAAAGTACTAAAGACAATGCCAGGCATCCAGAAGTCACTTAATACATGCTTGTGCCTTTCTCCTCCCCTACATCCCCTCTTTTGCCTCTTTCTATATTCCCACCACCTAGTCCAGTGCCTGGCACATCATATACATTTAATAAATATTAATTGATTTATTTTTTCAGCCTTATTTCCCAAGACAGCCTCTCACATACTTTATGTCTCAGCCAAAATGTATAACCATTATTCCACCAACATGGCCCCATGGATTATGTGTATTTGTTTTAATACTCCTTCTAGATCATCAGCAACAAGATGTGTACTTTTTTATCTTCCCCAGTACCTAACGCAAGGCTCAGTAGAGAGTGTATTCTTAATATTAATTTTTTGGATAGATAAACATTTAAAAAGTCCATAATGGGGTTTACTGTGGTTTCAATGATACCGTCTACTCCTGTCTTGAGTTATAAAAGTGGATGTCACCAAGCTAGATTACAAGCCAGGCAAGCATTCAACAAATCAGTTCCCCATTACAGTGACAAACTGGTATCCATTCGAACTTTTCAAAGTGAGTCAGAAATATTGAAGTTACAGGTTCATGGAGTGAAAGCTAGAGAGAGACGTCAGAGACCATGGCATCCAATCCCACCCCACCCCACGCAAGTTTTACAGAGGAAGCAGCAGAAGCCCAGAGAGCGTAAGTGACTTGTCTAGTTGTACACAGTCAGTAATTGTCAGAGGTGGGATTCAAACTCATGCCCTCCTGACTGCAAGTTTATTTCCCCAACCACTAGGATAAACAGCCTCCCAGGGAAGGTCCAGAGAGGCAACGATGGCAGAAAAGAAGACAGTTGTTTAGGAGCAGAATTTCCACAACACAGGGTGACAAAAAAATGGGAGGGCTGGATCAGAGCAACCTCAAAATTCCTTGTCTCTGAATGAAGCTTTCAGTCTAGCTAATTTGCTATAAAGGTTAATTCCCAGTTCAGAAGGAAATATGATTCCAAAGTCTGGTACTGAGGGATTTCTTCAGTGCAAATACAGTTCATAGAATGTATGTCAAAAGGGGCTGAATTCTCTGAGCATGAGGAGAATTTCTAATTTAATTTCGTTTTAGCCTTCACTTAAAACTAATCTAGCCTTAACCTTCTACATACCTTGAATTTGTTTACATGTCAGTGGAAGGAGGAAACCCCAGATGGTACAGGGAGAGGGAGAGAATGGGAACACACACATATACAGTATGAGGATTATGTAGCAATTGTGATTCCAAAAAATATCCATTTCTTTTAATGCCTCCTTGTGGTAGACTTCTTTCTTTTTTCATCCCTTACATTTTTTCTTAGAATAGGCACTATGTCAGTCCCAAGGAACAAGAGTGGTAAAACAATGGGGATTAAGTGCCTTGCCTAGAAAGTGTCTGAGGTCAAATTTGAACCCAGGATCTCCCATTTCCGGGCCTGGAGCTCTAACTGTGCAGCCTCGTTGTCCAGTAGACTTCCAACAACCTCTAATTCTAGGGGCAATTCTTAGCATAAAAACCCTCTCAGCAACATTTCTATCTTTATTTAAATTTTGAGCAAACCATCCTGAATATTATTCAGTTTCCCTACGTTCCTTTTCTGGAAAATCAACCTACATTTGAGATAAAGAACAGTTTCAACTCTGCTGCTGTATATTTACAGTACTATTTAAAAGAAATTCTAGCCAGTTGGGCTCTGGATACCTACAGTAAATGCAAGAATGCTGGAGAGGGAGGGAAATGAGATGACCTTGTACTCCATTCTCATTCTATAAGTGAGGAACCTAAAGCCAGGAGAGGTAAAGAGCTTTGCTGAAACTCACAGAGCTAGTGATTGGCAGGTTTAAGACTAGAACCCAAGAGTTCTGACTTCCAACAAACTCTCCTACCCCTTTCACCATGCTCCCTATGCGAGGTATCATTAAGGCACTGGGCTAAGCAATGGGAGTACAAAGAGAGAAATAACATTACCTGCTATCAAGGAGTTTATAGTCAACTAGAATCAGAACATCAAATAAATACACATATATTAAAAGTCCATTTAAACAAGAGGAGAGGCAGAGAGAGAGAGAGAAAGAGAGAGAAATAGTAATTTTCAAGAGGTGAGACTAATAACTGAAATGTTCAAGAAAGATCTCAAGTCTGAGACAATACTTGAACTGAGTCTTGAAGGAAGCTGCCAAGAGGTAGGAGTGTAGGAGAATATTGGAGGCATTTTAAACAATCTAGGAAGGGCATGGAGGTAGGAGATTGATGTTATATATACCAAATATCAATTAGACTAGTTTAATAGGAATGCAGAGTGAAATGAAGAGTGAAATGAAATTAATCTGGGAAGATCAGCTTTAGCCAGATTGTGAAAACCTTTGCATGCCATCAAAGGACTTTATATTTTATCCTGGAGACAATAGGGGCCACTAAGACTTCTTGATCAGGACACTGATATGGCCAGAGTTGTACAGAGGACATACTGGAGACAAGGGAGGGTAGAGGCAGAGTGACCTGATGGGACACTCTTGGAATAATCCAATTACTCAATTTTACAGATGAGGAAACTGAAGACCAAAGAAAGACCAAAGTCAAGACTAGAAACAATTTTCTCCATTCCATTTTCTTCCTACTATGCCAAACTTTCTCAAACTTATTTTTTGCTTATATAATAATATTGTTCCTTGTCATAAAGAATCTTTAGTTTGATTGCAAGTGTGAATTCCATACAATTTGAGGGGACTTGTGTATGCTTTTGCTATTGCAATTTTAAGTTGCATGCAATGCACTAAGCACCTAGCTGAAACTCAGAGTCTGCTCCTTGGGCACCCTGCACTATCCATAGAAGAGGTAATGAGGACCTGAATGAAGGTGGTAGCATGTAAAGAAGAGGATGGCTATACTAGGAATGGGGGTGAGGAAGAGGAAGAGTCTTGTCAATATCTGTCAGATCAGATCATATAGGTAGTGATGATCTACTCAGTACAATTCAGTACAGATCAATAAACATTTCTGAAGCTCCAACTCTGTACCAGACACTGCACTAAGCACTGGGAATAGAGGCAAAAGATAATCCCTACCCTCAACGATCTTACAACCTAATGGAGAAGATTCCAATCTAGCTGGGTCTGTAAAGTTAAATGAATTTTTCACTTTCAAAATGTCTTCTAGATAATGGGCCATTGAACTGCAAAACCTCCTGATGCTAAATAGGGGAGGAGAACAATTTATTGGGGACTGATGGTGAGCAAGAGAGTCCCAGCATCTAGGTGATGGAATTAGAGCCACAGGAAGGACAATTGATATTCTCTAATCCAATGCCCTTCATTTTACACATGAGGGAACTGAGGACCAAGGAGGCTAAGTTAAAACTAGAAACCAATTTCCTCCATTTCATTTTGGTTCTACTATGCCAAGCTTCCTCCAAGTCCTTTCACTGCATCCAAAGCCTTTCCTAGAATTATGAGACAATATGCTATAAAAATATAATTGCTAAGCTCAATTCACATCCTCTTCATTTCCTAACAGGCTTATATAAATTAAAATTCATGTGATGTTCGCCCAACAAAGCCTTCGGCAGTGGTAGTTCTATCTTATGACATGAAACTTGCATAACCTAAAATGTTATTTACTGATCTGGGGAAGACTCAGAAGAGAGGCCATATAGAGCAATGACAAGAACCTTGGATGGATATTCAGGAGACGTGGGTCCTAGTTGCAGGTCTGCCTCTAGCTGTGCTACTTTGGGCAATCCATTTGCTTTCTCTGGGCTTCATTTTCCTTCTCTGTAAATGAGATGGTTGGACTAGTTGTTTTCCAGGGGTCTTTCCAACTCCTAAAATTCTATGACTAGCTATAAACCAGGTAAAACTAAGCATTCTTTTTACTCATGTAAAGAAGGCACCTAAGACAGAGTATGGGAACAAAAGGAGCTGAACATCTTTCTAGTGGGTTGCCAACTACACCCCAAACCTCCTAATCACTTTCCCTTCTTACACCCTTTAAGGAGCTGCTGCAGAGCAGAATTTTCCAAAAGAATAATAAGCTTTCATTTAGAAACTGTCCCAAAAGAAGAGCTATTATATAAAATAATAATACTTAAAAACTATTACATAAGATAATAATACTTTAAACTTATTACATAAAATAATTGAACTCAAAAATGGCATGTATTTCCTTGTGTCCCATGACCTTGTCATCCCCTCTATGTCTCTGCCATCTCTCCTGTGTCCCTGCCATCTCCCTTAATTCCTTGCCATCTCCTCTGTGTTCCTGCCATCTTCTCTATGTACCTCCCATCTCCCTGTTTCCTTCCCATCCCTTCTCCGGTTTTGTCATCTCTCCTTGTGTCTCCCCTCTCCTCTCTTCTTTCCTACCCATTTTTTCTACATGTGAAGTTGGATGAGAGAGTGATCCTTTGCTTCTTTGTTAACATGAAAAAAACCCAGCTACTATAGGAGAGATATAAATATGAAATGTGCCAGGCATGGTGGCACACACCAGAAATCCCAGCCACTGAGGGAGCCTGCAGCTCATCATGCATTGAGCTTGGGATGCAGAGGGCTTTATTGATTAGGTATTTGTACTAAGTTCAGCATTTGTATGGTGAGCCTCCAAGAGTGGGGAGTGCTCCCCCGCTGTCTAAGGAGTGGATAAACTGGCTCAACCCTGGTTAGGAACAAAACACATCAAAGTCCAGATACTGATCAGTAGTGAGCTCCCCTTAACTGAATGAGCTCTTCATGTGTAAAGGCTAACTTAGTGTATCTCCAGTGAACCTTTCAAAGGGAAAGGAATGAGTTTCCTGAAATCAGACAATGATGGTATCTAGATATCTAAAAATTTGCCTGCATGCCTTAAAATAACCAGATTCTAATGTAAATAGTGTTGGAGGGGAGCCTCAGCATTTGAATGCTACCAAATGACTCTTCTTCACACATATAAATACACAAACACACACACACACACACACACACACACATACACACTCATTTATACACATTCCTCAGGTCCCTCCCCACCATCAAGCCAGACTTCGTCCAGCCCAATATCTCCTGCTTAGCTTCCAGGCTTCTAATAGGTTTCATTTCCTCTGGGTGCTGTCCACTCTTCCCCAAGAAACTTCACAGCTGCCTTCTGTCAAAATTGCACTAGCATAGCCAAATTTACAAGTGTGTGTTGTTTTGGGGCCCATAAATCTTGGGGGAAACTCCTAGAAGCATCTTTTTTACTGAATGAGCCTGCCCTGTCACTTCAGGGCACAGTCATCAGCTGCCTTTTTTTTTTTAGCTGAGGAAGGAAGGTGGGGGACATTCTCCCCTTCCTCATGGGAAAACAGTAAAAATCTTTCTCATATTTTACATCACCAGCACATTCCTTGCAGAAATATCATACTGACTTTTCCCAAATAAGGTTTTCAATCATAAAGGCGGCTCCTTGTCTAGGGTCCCAATCTGATCCTGCCACTAACCTTTCCAAGGGACTAAAGTGAAACTTTGAGCTTTCAAAAGAGCAAATGCCACCACAGTGGTACTCATAGCCAAAGGATGACTTCACTTATCATATCATCCTCTCCTCCCCACTCCCCACAGGAAAATATGCAAGTCATGTAAATGCAGCCATGGAGATCACAGCCTAAGCTCTGAAATGGAAGATGATCGGAAAATTGGCCGCTTGCTGACGGATTCCAAATATTCTACCCTCACGGCCCGAATCAAAGGGGGAGATGGCATCCGCATCTATAAAAGGAACCGGATGATTATGACCAATCCTATTGCAACAGGGAAGGATCCCACCTTTGATACCATCACATATGAATGGGCTCCTCCAGGACTGACTCAGAAACTGGTAAGGATATCTCTCTCTAGCCTTGAGAAAGCACTCACCTCCTGGGACCTTGAATTCGAATAACCACTTCTTGTGAACATAGAGGAAAGAGCATGATTGAAATTGTGCCTTTTTCCTGTTCAAGTTTCATACCCAAGTGATACCACACACTTCTTGGTACTCATCATCTAGGAACAACAGGACTTAGGTTCAAATCCCACCTCTGTTGGTTACCACCTGTATGACAATGATCAACTCCCCAGAAAGCAGTTTCCTCATTTACAAAATGATAAGATCCTTCAGAATGGTTTCTGAGGTCCTTTCCAGCCTGAGACCTATGATTCTTTGTCTGTCTATTCATTCCCTTCAAAGTCAAAAATGTCATTTGATTCAACACACACACACACACACACACACACACACACACACACACACATATATATATATATATTAAACATTTGCTTTTATATAAGGTACTGTGCTGGGTGCTGGAAATAAAAAGACAGACTCCATCAGTGCCTGTTCTCCAAAAGTTTACATTCTTTTGGAGAAATACAACATTTAGACAGTTAAAGGAGTGTAAGAGTGAGAAGCAATGTGTAGAGTGTCCTAGAAGGTCAGGGGAACTAGACTAGATTAGGAAACAACCTGGTAGGTTACACTCAGTTATAATCTTCCACTTGATATTAGAAAGAGAATCCAAGGGTTTGGGAATGGAAAGTGACTTCATCAGCCTTGTAATCCAAACCATACAAATAAGAAAGACTGACTATAACTTACTCTACAAGTAACTACACAGGTTCTGTCTGAAGATTTCCAAAGAGAGGGATTTCCCCTCAACTCTTTTTTTTCCCTTTAATAATTTTTATTTTTTAGAAAAGTTAACATGGTTACATGATTCGTGCTTTTACTTTCCCCTTCACCCCCTGACTTCCCCCCCCCCATAGCTCCCCTCAACTCTTGAGGCAGCCCAATTCACTTATAGATGACTCTAAGCTGTACGACCCTGCGCAAATCACTTAACCTAGTTTGCCTCAGTTGCCTTATCTGTAAAATGAGGTGGAGAAGGAAATGGCAAATGACTCTGGTATCTTTGCTAAGAAAACCCCAAACAGGGTCACAAAGCATTGGACGCAACTGCAACAATGGCACAAGGTCAAAACTGATAAGA
This sequence comes from Gracilinanus agilis, assembly GCF_016433145.1. NCBI lineage: Eukaryota > Metazoa > Chordata > Mammalia > Didelphimorphia > Didelphidae > Gracilinanus > Gracilinanus agilis. Next base: position 52,205,855 of record NC_058130.1, read on the forward strand.
GACTTCAGTTTTTGTTTCTTCCCCAACCCAAAATCAAGTCTAAATTTGTCTCTTCACAACTTTAAGTGATTGCTCCTGGTTCTGCCTTCTTCTTGAGCCAGATAGAAAGCATTCTAACCCCCCTTCCATGTGACAGTTTTTCAAATACTTGAAGGCAATTCAGCCCCCTCACCCCAAGTCTTCTTATCTCCATGCTAAATAAACCAAGTTCTCTTAAAGATATCCAGAGGTCATGGACTCCAAGCCAATGGCCATCCCAATTGCTCTCCTCTGGATGCTCCATAGACCTTGGGTGAACCCCTCTACCTCCTCTCTTGTCTTCCGTTATATCTCCTATAAAATGAGGGAATGGGACTAAATCTTACAAATTAAATTAATTTACATTAATCCCAAACTAAATAAATAAATAAAGTAAAACTTACAAATCCCTGAGTCTACAGTTCTGCTCGTTTATATATTTGGGTTTCATAACTTCGATACTACAGCAGTGGCAGTTTGGTTGTTCTGTGAATCCTCAGGCACGTCCTCTTCTTGGTTCCCTGTAAAGTAGGGATATCTCTGTGTGCCACTGCTCCTATGCCGCCATGTAAAAGTTCAATGACCACATGCTGGGTATGTAGTAGAAGGATTCTTGTTCAGGCACAAGTTCACCTAGATTGCAACTGAGGTCACTTCTGAATCTGAGACCTTGTGATTCAGGGACCCATTGCTTCCTTCGACCCAGAATCCATCTGCATAAAAGAGAAAATATATATCTGTGAGGACAGAAAAGTTCCTAACCCCTCCCTACCCAAGAAGGTTGGATTCAGAACAGAAAAAACAAAAACAAAAACTAATTTTGCCCTCATCCAGAGATGGCATAGTTCTGGTGAGGAAACCCTAAAGGAATGGAAAGGCAAAGGAATTTTTGGCAAAGATGTTAGAAATGCTGCCAAAGTAAAATACAATATATTCTCCCAAAGGTCCAGCTAAGAATTTCTTTTTAATCTTTTTAAAACCCTTATTTTTCATCTCAGAATCAGTACCGTGTTTTGGTTCAAAGGCAGCAGAGCCTTGACTACTAGGCAAGGGGGATTAAGTGACTTGCCCAGAGTCACATATTTAGGAAATGTCTAAGATCAAATTTGAATCCAGGATCATCTTATATCTAGGCCTGCCTCTCACTCCACTAAATTACCTAGCTGCCCCCTCCAATCATGATTTTTAAGCATTTCTTCAAAACCAAAAAATATCAAGGAAGTTTAGAAAAACATAACTACATATAGAAGTCAAACTAGAGTTACAAATATAATTTAATCAATAGTTTTTTAAAGGGACTATTTCATGTTGGAAACATCCTATATGATTATCTATAAGATTCCTAATGTATTAACACAACCTCCCTCTGTTTTCTAGGTTTTAAATGTCATTTTTTCCAAAGGAGACGTTTCTACCTTCTCTTTCATTTCTCTTTTTTAACCTTACCTCTCAATAAGCTGCTTTTTTTTAAGAGTTTGGTTCCATTCCTTGTCCTTGGGTCACAAATATCAACATCCTTTGGGGGACCAAAAGCAGAGTTCCAAATAGTTGACCTCAAAGAGCTTGAGTACTTAAGCAGAAGATATTATCATAGAAAACTAAAGATGGAAAGGACTTTAAAAATCATCTAGTTCAATTTTCATTTTATGAATGAGGAAACCGAGGCTCAGAAAGCCTGATTAAGTTACTCAGGCTCATCCAGCTGGCTATTGGCAAAGCTAGGTTAGAACCCAGGTGTCTGGACTCCCAGCCCAATATTCTTTCCACTTCAGCATGCCTAAGGAGCTTGATGTTCTAAATTTGTACTTCAAGGTTTCTTTCCCATTTTAAAGTAAACTGGGGTTCATTCATTTCTTTGTGTCTGCTGAAACTATTACTGATGACTGATGGTCTGAGCATGTTGAGTGTCATGACTCAGCACTTGTCTGCAGACCCACAGATTGCCCATTTTCCCTCAGTAAATTATCAAATGGTTCCAATGCATCTGGGACTGCATTTTTGGTTCCTCTTTAAAGTGACCTTTAGGACATATCTGAATTCATTCATTACTTAAGGGCTCAGGCTGAACTGCCTTGAGTTACCCAGCAGTTTCTCTGCTAATGAAACAAATATTATAATTCAACTTTAATATTAGTTCTAAAAACTGAAGTGAAATAGAGGAAGCTAGGTAGCTCAGTAGACAGAGACAGGAGATCCTGGGTTTGGATCTGGCCTCAGATACTTCCTAGCTATATGACCCTGGGCAAGTCATTTAACCACAATTGCCCAACCCTTATTGTTCTTCTGCTTTAGAACTGCTCCTTAATATCAGTTCTAAGATGGAAGGTAAGAGTTTTTGAAAAGATAAAAATAAATGTTAAAAAGACCAAAGTGAAGTGGATGTAGTCTTTAACTTAACACATGAAAGAGTCCTCAACTATTCTTTTGCCTCTTAAGTCAAATGTTGTGCTCAGAAATATTAGGCTATGAATCATAAGACTTAGGCTGATCGGCCCCTTAGCAACTATATAATCTTGGACAAATCAATTGTCCTCTCTAGATCCCCACTTCCTCTCCAAAACGAGGAAGTTGACATATCCTTTCTAAGAATTTAGGTCTGGCATTCAAAAGTTCCAATATAATAGTCCTGACCCACCATCCACAGAACGAAGGGAATTTATTTTCCCTTTATGAGAGTCTGTTTACATGGATCCAATCATACTCTCTCACCCAGATCCTCAGAGAGAGTTGGATAGGGTTCAAGGTACCATAGTGGTTGTGGTTGACTAATTCATAGAAAATTTGATCTCATGACCTGGGCCTCATTCACACCAAGTTCTAATCTATCCAGCCAAATGTCATGTCCCAACTGGTCTTGAGCACATTATGTTCTTATTTCCCACGCACTAAAATCGCCTCCACCCAAAAGACCATCTTGTCACCCATCAAAATGTGGCTGTCACTTACAAAGTACCTACTCTGAGTGAGGTGCTTTGGGAGATAGTATAATAATATACAAGACATGGTCCTCGAAGGAGCTGATGCTCTAGAAGGGAGATGACAAGTACACAAATGACAATATAATTGAATGTGAAACATGACTGCATAAAAGTGATAAAATACTCCAGGAGGGCTCTGGGAGGAAAAATAGTCTTAAATCATTACCCTTGAATAGTGCTTGAGTGTTGATGGTAGTAGCTGACTCATAGTAGAGGGGCAGTATATCATGGTGGAAAGAACATTGAACTTGGAGTTAAGAAAACAGAGATTCAAGTCCTGTCTCAAATATTCATTAGCATTGTGGCTAAAAATGAGAGAGAGAGAGAGAGAGAGAGAGAGAGAGAGAGAGAGAGAGAGAGAGAGAGAGAGAGAGAGAGAGAAGAGAGAGAAATAGAAGAGAGAGA
>NC_058130.1:52209522-52265809 GCF_016433145.1 Gracilinanus agilis
ACACACACACACACACACACACACACAGATAGATAGATAGATAGATAGATAGATAGATAGATAGATAGATAGAGAGAGAGAGAGAGAGAGAGAGAGAGAGAGAGAGAAGAGAGAAATAGAAGAGAGAGAGAAATAAAAGAGAGAGAGAGAGAGAAAGGAGAGAGAGAGGAGGGGGAGAGAGAGAAAGGGAGAAAGAGAGGTAGAGGGAGAGTACTGAATGCAGTAAGAGGATAAATCACTTCTTGATAACAGAATAAGCATGTGTCAAAGGCAAGGATTGAACCCAGAGCTTCCTAGCTCTGGGGCCAGCTCTCTGTCCACTACTCCCAGGCTGCCTCTCTAAACATAGTCTAGACCAAATTCACTGCTGAACTCAGCTCTGCTTTTATGATGCTATGGGAAAATACTGAGCCAAACCAAGGTCAGGATGCCATAAAATTAGGATGAATTAAAAGTCAAAAGAAAAAACAAGCCCAGATCTGATAACACATTCCTTGCCTTGCCTTATGTTTGGACTCTGAATAGCACAGGACAGATATAGTAACAGATGTCAGAACCTCCAGGTGCAACATTCTAAAGGGTCACAAGCAAGAAATACTCCTCTTGCTCTACTATTTCAGCAATCCAGGCCCTAGCTTGTACCAGGGAGCAAGATCATGTCTTCCTTTGCCTTCCTACCCTCTCTTCCTTTTCCCCTTCCTACCTTTCCCTCTTCTTTCCCCTCCTCTTCTCTCCCCTTTGAATAATGCTCACACAACCCTTCATAACACCCCACCCAAAAAAAGAATGTAAGTGAAGGCAAGGGCTTATTTTACAAATAAGGAATCCAAAGCATAGGCCCACAGATAGGTCATCGTTTTTTCAAAATGGCACTCTGGTCCTGACTTGAAATGTTTGGTCTAAAACAGCTGCTGGGCCACTCACTACTCATAGTCAGGATCTGGGTCAGTTACAGAGATAGGTAATATTTTCAATATTAGCATTTATGTCTCAGAAATTAACAAATGCTATAAAGTAGGCCTTGCTTAGGCCTAATCTATAGCAATGTTGTCTGAGTAAATAATTGCTATAGTCAATATGTTCAATAATTATGTAAATAAATAGTTATTATCTTGTTATTGTTTAAGTTTAAGAAAAATGGTGAAAATGCTAATCATGCAAATTAAACTCTAAAGTGTGTCTGGGGTTCATTTCCATCCTCTCCCCCACTTAGTAAGCTGGTTGTTAAACATTTAATAACCCTGATAAGCTGCTAGCAAGACAATATATGATGCTTCTACCAAAGCGTGGCATTCCCAAACTTATCAGGGTCCTAAAATCATAGATTTTGAGATGGAAGAGACCGCACAAATCCCCTCGTTTTATAGAGGAGGAAACTAAGGTCTGAAGCAGTGATGGGCAAACTTTTTAAAGAAGGGGCCAAAGGAAAGGAAATGCTCCTCTCTCAGTCTGTTTCTAAGGCAACTCTTTCGAAGTTTCATTACATTGTATCCTAGGCATTGTATTCATCAGATTAGGAATAATGTTGCCTGGTCTGATAGAACATTTCAGCTGACTGCATCTGACCTGCTGTCGGTAGTTTGCCCGTCACTGGGCTAAAGGCATTGAAGAACTTTCCTAAGTCCACAAATATTTAGTGGTAGAGTTGGGATTTGAACCCAGGATGTCCAACTCCAGAGCCATCACTCTTTCCATTGTCCCAGAGTACTTTTTTGTTATCATAATATAATTAATATTGGATCATAAAACCCAAACTTGACCCCTCACAAAAAAAAAAAAAAGGAAAAACTTCTTTTCCTGAATTCAAGATATTTTGGCAAGTTTTACTTTTGTGACCTGGTCGACAGCTCCCCTTCTCTTCTCAGTCTTAGACTCTCCTTAGGTTTCCAATCTTAAAAAGTGCCCCATGATTTCAGGAAAGGGACAAATCGCTAAAAGCAGTGGCACTCAGAGAAGGATTCAGGAAGGAGGAGGGCTAAAACTGATCCTTGCTTAAGGGCAAGTGACTTTGGATCCATGATGTAGCTCAGAGATAGTCCATTCTGTAAAATAAGGGCCCATATTTATATGAGAATTTAAAAGGTACTTTTTGAATTAATGCCCCCATTTTAAAGATGAGGAAAACGGATCTAGGAGAAATAAAGCTTAGCATCCAAGGTCACAGAGTCAGGAATTGTTCTGCATTAGGATTTGAACTTCCTGACTCCAGGGTCAGCACTCTTTCAATAATGCCTCTTTTCTAGCCAACTCCAAAGTTCGACAAAGGCAAAGGATCTCCCCAGGTCACTTAAAATCCTCAAAGGATAAATTTTCTTCTTTGGTTATATTCCAGCAAGCTCCAGACCTTGACCTTGGCCAGTGAATAAAAATAAAGGAAATAACTTTTGGAGCAGATATCTCAGATACAGGAGCTATTCTGCACTGCGAAGCCATAAGACTTGCATTCTAGTCTTATTTCTCCCTCTAATGACCCATGGCACTGGGGACAAGTCAAAGTGAATCCCCCTTCCTGGGCCTTGGTTTTCCCAACTGTAAAGAGCAAGGGGCCAGACCTGACAATCTCAGAGAACTCTTCCAGCTCTCCCACTCTGTGGTCCTGTTAAGGCTATTTCAAGAGCTGGACGCTCTCCAAAATTGTCTACTTTGAGAGCAGGGACAAATGGCAGTGATCAAATCCAAGGGCTCCCTCAGCCACCTCCTTTCTGTTAATTTACTTCATATAGGAAAGAGCAAAGTCCCAACAGCCTATTGGCAGGAAAAATGCAATTTAATTCAATAAGCATTTATTAAACACCAGACTCTGTGCCAGGCACTATGGTAAGCACTGGGGAGAGATGCAAAGACTTCGATGAAACAGTACCTACTGCCCTCAAAAAGGGGACATTCTACTAGGAGGAGATCGGGTGGAGGGGATCATGTACGTGGGTAAGCAAAGACAAAATCCATTGGAAATTAATGCAAAGTAATTGGGGGTAATGAGGAGGGAACTACATTAACAATTGAGAGAATTAGGAAAGGTCTCTTGCAAGAGGAGCCATTAGACTTGAACCTTGAAGTGTGCTAAGGGTTTAAAGAGGCAAAAGGAAGGAGGAAGGATGAACCTAGTGTTGGCAGAGTAGAAGGGAAGGGCAGCCTATCAAAGGCACAGAGAGGCAGAGGTTGAAGAGGGAAGAGCCAGTTTACTTGAATGTAGAATATATGATGGGAAGCCAAGTTGATTCAATCTAGAATGAGAGATTAGAGACACTGGGAAGGGCTTTAAATGCTAAACACAGGAGTTTGTATTCTATCCTAGAGGAAACAGGGAATCAATGAACCTTCTGGAGAAGCATAATGGCATGATCAGACTAGATGTTTAATATTTTAATATTAGGAATATTAATTTGTCAGCTTTGTCATTTTTAAAATTAATTAATCCATATGTTTGTTACATTAAATTTTCCAGGTATCTCCCTCCCTCTCTCCCCTCCCTGCACTAGAGAAGGCATCACTTGACTATTTATCTATCTATTTATCTGTCTGTCTGTCTGTCTATCTATCCATCCACCCATCCATCCATCTATCCATCTATCTGACTATGTACATAAATACATATATGTATATGCATATGATATGTGCATATATATGTTTATATGACTATGTGTCATATATGTATATTTATGTGGGGGGTATATAGATATGTATATATAAAACTGTCTTGCAGCTTTGTGAAGGATGGATTGGGAAAAGGAGAGAGTGGAGGCAGGAAAGCTAGGGGAGAGGTAATAATAGCTGTCATTTATGTAGTAAATTTAGGTTTGTAAAGTATCTTGAATAGGTTATTTTATCCTCCCAACAACTTTTTGAGGTATGGACTATAATTGCCCTCATTTTACAGATGAGGAAACTGAGGCCAAGTGACTTGCCAGGGTCACTCAGCTAGTAAGAATCTGAGATGGGACTTAAACTCAGCTCTTCCTGACTCCACGTCCTATGCTTTCTCCACCATGCTACCCAACTAGTCAAATTAAAGTAGTAGCTATGTGAATGGTGAGGAGACAATGTCTGAGATGTAGAGAGACTGTGGCACCTTCTTGATGTGGACACTGATTGGATGTGGGAGGTGAGAGGGAAGAACCAAAGACTGATAGGAATGAGCCCCATGTCTTTAGATTCCATTAGAACTTTCAAATTTGTCCATTTGAAGGAGGCAGCATGGCATCTGGACAGTGGGAAGTCTGAAGACTTTGGGATTAAAGGAGTTCTTTTACTGTGTTTCACAAACTGGGAGAGACCTCAGAGGTCATCTTGGCCAACCAGCTCATGTTACAAGGGCAGAAGGGAGGCTAGAGAATTTGGCTACTTCATATTGCTAAGTTCTCTGGCTCTATATCAAGACCTCTGTGTGCCACATTGATTTCTTGGGATGTCACTTCTTTCTGGATCTCATCTTTGGACCTCTCTGACATAAAGGGATTGGACTAGGTGACCTCTGAGGTCTTTTCTGTTTCTAAAGATAACACATTAAGAGCAGCTAGGTACTGAGTGTGAAGTCAGGAAGCCCTAAGTTCAAATCTGACTTCAGATACTTTACTAGCTATATGACCCTGGGAAAGTCACTTAACCCTGTTGCTTTGGTTTCTTCATCTAAAAAATGACCCAGAGAAGGAAATGATAAGCCACTCTAGGATCTTTCCCAAGAAAACTTCAAATAGGCTTACACACAACAACAAAGGATAGCAAACAGGACTTATGTCACCAAATTCTCCATTCTTTTTTGACAAATAAAATTCCTGAAATGCTTTGTGTAAGATTTTTGGGGGGCCAACCATTCCTGCTTCCACTGGGAAGCAGAAATATCTCTTTGATAGGCAGAGTAATTCACAATTCATGTGAATTTTGACATTGATCCAATCTTTTCAACTAATCCTTGAAAAACTCCAAGGCTAATGGGGCTGAATTCCACAACCTGCTCTCCTGGAGGTTCAGGACAGCGCCAAGCAATTGACACTCAGAGTTAAATCTATCTGATCCTCGTCAAGCCACACGCAGTTGGTCATTAGTTGGTTTCCTACTTAATCCCCAGCCAGCCCTGCAATAGTAACCTCATATAAGCACATCTGTGGCAGCTGTAAACTGTGGTCTTTACAGTACAATGGAAAAAGGCCAACTAGCCAGCCATGCTTGAAGCTACAATAGGAAAACTGGTCTCCTAGGAAGGAAACTCCCTTCTCTTCCAGGCTCCTGGCCAGAATTGAGTTAACTCATTAGTTCCCCTAACTAATTAAAGAACTAGAATTTCACAGAACTCTATGAATCCCATGGAAAACAAATAGTTTGTTGTTCAGTCATTTTTTTAGTTATGTCTGACTCTTCTTGACCCCATTTGGGGTTTTCTTGGCAAAGATGCTGGAGTGGTTTACCATTTCCCTCTTTAGCTCATTTTTTACAGATGTAACTGAGATGAAAAAGGTTAAGTGATTTGCCCAGGGTCATACAGCTAGTAAGTGTCTGAGTCCAAATTTGAACTCAGGTCTTCCTGATTCCAGATGCTAGCTGCCCCAAAGGAGCTAGATGATGCAGCGGATAGGGCAATAGGCCTGGAGTCAGAAAAACACATCCTTTTGACTTCAAATCTAGCACAAGACACTTACTAGCTGGTTCACCTTGGATAAGTCACTTAACTCTGTTTGCCTCAGTTTCCTCACCTGGAAAAAATGAGCTACAGAAAGAAATGGCAAATATCTCTGTACCTTTGTGCCAAGAAAACCCCAAATAGAGTCACAAAGAGTTGGCCACAACTGAAAAACAACAAACAAACAAATAGCTATCTGTCCAATAGATACTGTAGGAAAGTCTAATGGTTGAGGCCATTTTTCCTTAAGCTGATAGTCAAAGTAGTATGTGTTTTAGTAGCTACTATTTAGAAGTCTCATTGCGAAGGCTAACTAGCTACAAAACCTAGACTAATGAATGAACACAGATAACAATGAGTCTTGTGCTTATCTGTGAAGAAATTACCAAGAAAATGGAACTTTTTCAGAAGCTAAGGAACTCTTGCTTTTTTTTTTTTGTTTTGTTTTTTTGTTTTGTTTTGTTTTGTTTTGTTTTTAAACCCTTGTACTTCGGTATATTGTCTCATAGGTGGATGATTGGTAAGGGTGGGCAATGGGGTCAAGTGACTTGCCCAGGGTCACACAGCTGGGAAGTGGCTGAGGCCGGGTTTGAACCTAGGACCTCCTGTCTCTAGGCCTGACTCTCACTCCACTGAGCTACCCAGCTGCCCCGAACTCTTGCTTTTTAACCCTTTTGCAAAATAATTAACTTCAAAATCAAACAAAGTAATGACAATCAAAGCAAAAGGACTTTCAAAAGGGTCTCTGAACTTGATATTTAATTTGTAAACTCCTATAGGAAGGAACCAGGGTAATTTGAATTGTTTTGACATGATGCCCAGCCTTCTGGGCAGTGTCCATGTCTAAGCATCCTGGAAGAAAAGCTATGGAGATGTCATAGATCCAAGTTTTTACTAGGGTTTCATATGAAAGATTAATTTTCTTTTGACAGAAAAGGGTCCTTTCTGGGATCCTAGATTTTAGAGGTAGAAAGAAAACTAAGAAATTAACGAATCCAATCATTTTACAGAAGAGAAAACTAAGGTTCAGAGACATTGTGCCTCATGTCAGCCAGGTAATGTGATCCAGGATTCCAAACCAGACTTTCTGATTCAAGATCTAATGCTTCTTCTATCATGCCATAGAATGGACAATATCCTTCTAACCATAGGATATGACATGCTGCTCACTTGGCGGCTCTGAGATGGAGTATAAGTGGATATTCCAAATTTCTCCCAAATAGGGGCTCTGAGAACCTTATGCTCAGAAACTCCTCATGTGACCACTCCTCCCCCAATGCAGAACCCAGACCATCTATGACTTAATAGATAAATCCCAGGAAGTTGCTTGAGCCAGTTTGAAATTAAATGACTTGAATGTAATATAAATATATTTATCTTTAACATATACAAATATGTATTTATATGTATATAGTTATATATATGTTTATTATTATTGTAATTATTATTATTACCCCAGCCTCAACAGTTAGTGTCAGAGGTAAGATTTGAACCTAAACCTTCCTAAAAGCAAACTCAGCACTCTCACCACTACTGTTATGCTGTCCTTACAGCAGAACAAAGAACACAAAACTTAGCCTCATTTAAGATTTCACCTTCACCCCTCTTCTGGCTCTTAACACTAATAATAATTATTTCGATCTAATGAGTCAGGAACCAGCCAATTATGTGTGGAACAATCAGACAGTTATCAGTCATATTGATCCCCAAATCAATTTCTGAATTCTATGTACCTTGAAACATGTTAGTTTTACTCTTTAGGGCATAGACACCAATACTTTTGATCTCGGCAAACTATGAAATGTTTTTAAATCTTTTAATGATTTCATTACAATTTTCAAGGAAAAGTAATATAAAATTAGACTGCCAATTTTTTAATTAGGCACGCTGCCTGTATGTGAAATTAGGCGCTGATTTTCAATTTTGAGGGAAACAAAATCCATGTTGCAAAACTAGCAAGATGGAATTAATGTCCATTTCAATTATGTAATTGTCTAGGGAGATAAATGGTCCTGCCTTATGCTGTCCTTCTCTGACCATTTCTATTGTGTTGAATTCCAGGTACAAGGGAAAGCATCTAGAAGAGGGCAGTAAATATAAGGATCAATATTAAGTCTAAATAAAAAGCCATTGAAGGAACTAGCAACCTTTTATCCTAAAACAGAGAAGACTGGATGGTGGAGGAGGAAGAAAAGAGGGGGGAACAGAAGGATGATAGAAATTTTCAGCTATTTGAAGGTCAGTCAGAGAGGAGACGATTTAGATTTATTCTGCTTCTAGTCCCAGAGGACCAAATTAAGAGGGATGGATGGAAGTGGCAAAGAAACAAATTTAAGTTTTTTGACAGGAAAAAAACTTCCAAAGAGAACTATTCAGGAGTGCAATGAATTGCCCTTTGGGAAGGAGTAGGTTTCCTGACATTGGAAGTCTTCAAGAAAACAAGGAGTAAGGGGGCAGCTGGGTAGCTCAGTGGAGTGAGAGCCAGGCCTAGAGACAGGAGGTCCTGGGTTCAAACCCGGCCTCAGCCACTTCCCAGCTGTGTGACCCTGGGCAAGTCACTTGACCCCCATTGCCCACCCTTACCAATCTTCCACCTATGAGACAATACACCGAAGTACAAGGGTTTAAAAAAAAAAAAAAGAAAACAAGGATTAAGTATTTGTTGGATGCTTAGTAAACGACAATCTCATCCAGGTATGGGGCAGACTGGATAGTCCATGAGTTTTCTTCCTACTCTGTAATTCTAGGATTGAGGAAGTGGATATTTTAGAATTGTTTAGATAAATATTTAACCTCATTTAGATCATCCAAAACCACATTTCACTTGAAAGGGATGACATTTTTCCAACATTTCCTTCTTTGTACAAATCTGGAGAAGTCATTGACTTTCATAAAACTATTTCAGTTGCAGTAAATTGGTCACTGAAGTTGGGTCAGTGAACCCAAGTTTAAATTCTAGCATTCTTATTTACTACTTCAGTGATCTTAAGTCCCATAACCTTGATGAACTTTTGTTTTCTTATCCACAAAATGTGTTGATGTGACTACATGATCTCTAAAGTCTCTTCCTGCTAAAAGTTCATTATCTTATGAAAATCAAAGTTGATTTGGATAGTTTCTCCAACCTGATTGCCCAGATCCTTCACTGTCAGCCATTTTTAAAGCATATATGAGTACCCAGATGATGTATTTAATTATACCTATGGCTTTTGATACAGCAGTGAATCTGTGAGCTCTTCAACAAAACAATTCTACCTCCACGGTTTCCTATCTTGTACAATTCCTTTCCAAATCCTTCCATAAAATGGAGGATAAATCCAAAGGACAGGAGGCTTCCTCTGTCCCTTTTAATATTTCATGGAGATCTATATACTAGTTGAGCTATCTTTTGGTTAGCCTTCATTCTTATAAGATGAATGTATCTTCTTTTTTTACCCATGCATGTTCTCAATGTTTTCTTTTTTGTTAACTTCTGAAATATATCATATGTACCTTAACTTCTTCATGCCCATTGTGTACCTTTCTATTGCTCACTGGGTCACTGGTGACTTAATTCTTCTGAATTCATGGTTCACCTTGATTCACTGCTATATAGTGCCACCAGAACCCCAAAGGGTATTATAAAAGATGACTTTTATAATATAATATAATGTTCAAGGACAGCTATATGTTCCGAAAAGCAGTGTAAATTTTTCTAAATTCAATCTGACCTGATCTCTACTTCCTTTTCAAGTGTATCTCTGGGCCCAGGTTTTTCCTGATCTTCCAAGATTTTAGTATCTTCCTTTAATTAACTTGACTTTATTTTTATATACTTTATTTATTCCTTAAGCATATATATTGACCCCCCCCCAAAGAAGGTGAGCTTTTTGAGATAAATGACATTTTTATTTTTGTCTTCATATCCCCAGTGCTTACCATAGTACCTGTCACATAGTAGGTGCTTAATAAATCCTTCTTGGTAAACTGATAATATTGACTGTACCTCAGCTGCCTACAGTGTACTACGCTTGTGGACTAACTCAATGAACTTCCCATTGGACTGCATTGCCTTCTTTGGACAACATGAATTCTTCATCCACTTAGTTTATCCTTTGTGGACCACTAGGATAGTCTCTTGACTGGCTATTGCTCCCACAGAGGAGATATTGAAGGGCCTCAACAGGATATACAATCAACACAATGTAGATGAAGCATCTCTAAGGTTCCTTCAAGACCTAAAACTGTGGCCATTTAATCGATCTATAAAATGTAGTGGCTGGAGAACCTCATGTACTATCTGATCCAATCTAATAAGCACTTGCTAAGATCCTACTACATACAAGGCACTGTACTAGGCAGTGAGAATATATGATACAAGAAGCTTAAATTCTTCTGGATGGATACAACAGTAAATAAACAAGGTCAGAAAGAGCTGTAACATCTTACAGAATAAGCAAGGATGCAGCAACAGGGCCTCCCATCTTGGGATCTATGATTTTTTAAAACATTTTAATAACTATTTCTATATAATTTGTTTCCTTTGTAATCCCACATGTTTTGTTTTATGCATTAAAAATTATTCTAAGAAAGGGCTCATAGGGCTTCATTAGCCTGTCAAAGGAATCCATGATACCAAAAATGATAAGAATTCCTACAAAGGAGGTAGAATAAATTCTGAGCTTTAAATAAAAGTAAGAGGCAGTAATAAGGTAGGACTGTATCTTAGGTGTAAAGTCCAAATACACTCACAATGGTAGGAGGGAGAGATGAATGGACAAATTAGGGAAAGCAATCATTCTTACTTTTAGATTTCATGTCTAGTTCTTTGACCTTGGGGCCACCTTTGGTGAGTAGGCCTTACATGATACCAGTACTCAGAAGATCACTGAGCAAAGTTATTTCCAAGTTGCTTCTCTCAAATTTAAATCCCAAATTTAAACTTAAATTCAGTGATCTTATTAGGAGATATGAGTTACCCTTCTGAAGGAAAGACAATATTGTGCTCTATCAAATACTGTCATTTTTAATAATAAGCAAACCACAGCAATAGCAGGTTCTTATATTCTCCATTCCAGAGTTTCTTTACTTTGTCATGTAATGGACCCCATTAGTAGTTTGGCAAAGCCTATGGATTCTTTCTCAGAATTTTATTTTTAGACACATTAAGTAAAATATATAGGACTATGAAGGGAATCAACTATATTAAAATACAGTTGTGAATTAAAATAAAAAGGATTTAAGAATAAGAATCCATGTTCTGTATATTTCAGGCAATAATAAGATTATGAAGATGTGATTTGCTAAAGTTTAGCAAGAACACAGACTATTCAAAATGAAGGAGTAGGGAATAAGATGGACAGGTAAGCTGGACCTAAGTTGTGGAGGATCTTGAAAATTACCATGATTAGTAACTACTGAATTTTTCCAGAGTTGGAAGTGACCCCCACAGTAATTTAGTACAATCCATAAGTGAAAAATAATTCTCTCTGGATCATAATTGACACATGATCATCTAGTCTTTGCTTGAAGATTTCCATGAGAGGAATTCATGACTTCTCTAGGCATACCATTCTACTTTGGGGTAGTTCTAATTGTTAGAAGCTTGTCCTTATATCAAACTTATATTTGCCTTTGAGTTCCCATGCATTGCTTCTAGATATGCTTACTGAACAGAATAAATTTAAATCCCTATTCCACAGGACAGTTCTTTTAAATATATACAGACAGCTATTACTATCCAACTAAGCTTTTTCTAGGCCAAGAACCCTTGTTTTCTTTGATGAATATCCATATGGTACAAGGTATCTTCATCTTCCTGGTTGTACTCATCTGAACATTCTCCAATGACCACTTTCTTTCCTAAAACTAATGATGTTCAAAAGCTGAACTTAAAATTCTAGATATGATGACTAGGGCTGGAGAATTTTCTCACTTTATTCAGTAAGCACTGGGGAACGACTTTAGGTTTTAATACAGAGGAGAAGTATTATCATAGTCCAATATTAAAAAGAAGATGGCAACAATATGGATAATGACTCTGAAAATGGCTAAGCTAGGGAAATATAAGACTTTTATTATGTAACTATTGCATATATATTCAATCTTTCTCATTTTTGCCTTCCCTCGTCTGATCTCCTCTAAATTTTAAATTCTAAGAGATTAGGACCAAATCTGAATAGTATTTGTATCTCATCTACCAATCTGCTTTGCATATATTGGATATTTAAGAAATGGGAAGAAAAATGAGTAAATGAAGTATGATCTAGAATGGAGTTTGAAGACTGAATAAGATTTGTTAATTCTAGGAAAGGAAGAAAATAGGGGAAACAACATAAATTGAGGCATTATGGGAATTGGTATGGAATGACTTTTGCCAGAGATGAGAGCTAGTAGACAGTAATGTGAATAGCCTGACAATAGTCATTATTATGGGAATGGAAGCAGATTTTCATCACTCCTCACTTTAGGATGGAAAACCTTGTAAATTGATGCTTGACCTGTCTTGGGACAACCCACAATTTGTGGTGAGTAAGTGATAAAAATTATTTTTTATTAGCACCTGCTGTTCCTATTGAGTAAGGTGAGATAGCCCAAGTGATAATGACACCAATTATTCTTTGCAGGGAGATAGGCTTTTAGTGCTTATTTATGATACTCGATTAAAGATTCTTCTGGGCTCTAGCCATGTCCTATTTCTTCATTGGCAGGCTATCCACTATATGGAACTGATTCCAAAAGAAATGCAACCAGTCACAGGCACTGAAGGAGCTTTCCTCCGCAGACGGCAACTGATGAGGCAGCTGCCAATTTATGATCAAGACCCTTCTCGGTGCCGCAGCCTTTTGGAAAATGAAGTGAAACTGATGGAAGAATTTGTCAAGAAATATAAAAGTGATGCCCTTGGAGTGGGAGAGGTAGCCCTCCCAGGTCAAGGTGGCCTGCCCAAAGAGGAGGGAAAGCAACAGGAAAAATCTGAAGGGGCAGGAAGCACACCACCCACCACAAATGGAAGCGTTGGTGACTCAACGAAGGAAGTAGAATATGTAAGTATTTTGCCTATCATGGGTTTCATTCAAAGTTCCCAAGTTTCCTTCTCTCTCAAAGTAAAGGCCTGGCTCGTCTAGATTCAACTTAATAAGCATTTAACAAGGTGCATTGGTGATACAAAGAAAGAAACAGTCTTTGTCCTTAAAGAACTTCCACTCTACTAAGGTATACCTAGGTCAGTAAATATTAAATATATTCATATGAAATACAAACTAATTTCAGAGCGTAGCATTAACATTTGGGGACATCAAAAAAGGCTTCTCAAAGAAGGTGGTAGCTGAGCTGAGTCTTAAAGAAAGTCAGAGCTTCTAAGAGTAGAAGTGAAGAGGGAGTATATATTCTAGACCTAAGATAGAGCTAGGGCAAAGGCAGGGAATTTGGAGATCTATGGTTCCTTCCAACTCTGTCAACCTATAAGAAACTTTTGCATAGAAGCAGTCTCGTCATCTTGAGTTTCACCAAGGGCTTTCAGGATGATGGTGTCTATCAACAACTATTTTGAGAACACATAGCAAAATCAAAGAATTTAGCTGCTCTAAGTTAGGACTGCAAGACAAGTTTCTTTATAAACAAAAGTGATAACAGTCAATGAAAGTAATAAGCTTTTAGGGTTAATTGCCCAACATCCAGATTTCTCTCACTATTTCTTCTTTTCCTTCAGCTATTATAGACCATAAACTAGCTCTTCTTTTTCTTCAGAAATATTCAACATTTTGCAGTTCTGACAAAGAACTTTATATCAATTATCTTAATCAAGCCTTCCAACAAGCCAATGGTCATACTATATTTGGTCCATTCCTGTGATCCCATTTGTGGTGGAAACTCCCAACAAAGAAACTGTTCATATTTCATAGTCTAAAGGAGTTGCCTAGGCCACTGAGATTAAGTGACTTGTCTAAGGCTTTCTAGCCAGAATGTGTCATAGGGAGGCAGCTCTCTATCCCTTGTCCCATGCTTTCTCTCTCATAAATTATCATCCCATTTTTTAAAGGAAACTAAGGCCTAGAGAGGTTGTATAATTGATAGGGATGTACAGTATAGTGCCAGAAGAAGCCTTAGAAGTCATATAGTCAAACTCAAATAGAAGCTGTACATAAGATTCCTTGTGGGCAGCATAATGACTTGGAAAACTACATATTAGCATTATCTATGTTCTACTGTACTTTTACTTATTTTGGTAAATATTTCCCAATTATATTTTAATTGAGTTTGGATAACACTAGGGAGTGTTGTGTGGTCCACAGACCATCTGTTTAACATCTCTGATGCAGTCCATTGTCTATGTCATAAGAGGCATTTAATGAAAGCTCATTGATTGGTAATACAAACATCTTGCTTAATTGATGAAGAAATTGAAGACTAGTTTTTGAAGGCTTTCTCAATCAGGGTTACACATTGAGGTCCTATGGTCCTATGACTAAATTCAGCCATCTTGCCATTTCTGTCTTGTTGCTATTGATACTGAATCATTTTTCAGTCATGTCTAACTCTTTATAACCACTTTGGGGTTTTCTTGGCAAAGATACTAGAGAGATTTGCCATTTCCTTCTTCAGCTCATTTTACAGATGAGGAAACTGTGGCATATAGAGTAAAATGACTTACCTGAGGTAGGATTTGAAGGCTCTTCTGAGCTTGAAGTCCAGCACCTCATCCTTTACCCCATGTTATTCCTAGAGTCAGAGCTGGACCTCAAAACCAGCACTTATGACTCTTAAGCCCAGGGCTCTTTCCATAATACTACACTGGGAGGGGGATAAAGGAGACGGAAGAAGAAGAGAAGGAAAGAAGCATTTCTATGCTTCTCATGATGTGTCAGGCACTGTACCAAACACTTTACAAATATTATCTCATTTGATCCTTAAAACAACCCTATGAGCAAATTTGAAGAGATAGAGAGGACCTAGGACAGCTCAGGGAATGCTATTGAAGAACATGCCATGCTACATTATAAGGAAAGCAAATCTAGGAGCCACGAGGAGATGGAGATGAGTGTCACAACCCCAATTGCTATTCTTCTGTCTTAGAACTACTACTAAAATAGAAAGTAAGAGTTTTAAAAAAAGATAACAATATTTGCACTTCACTCTCTTGTAGGGTTGTTGAGAAAACAATATTTTCTAAATTGTAAAGGGTGATATACATGAGGACTACAACCATTAGGACTAAAGTTTCTATCTGGCAGCACCAATATGGATCTCCTGACATGTTGTAATAGCCAAAAGCACACTTTCAGGAGCTTGGAGAGTGTTGACTCAAATATATTAGCCCAAGAGTTTCCAAGTGGGAGATTCTAAGAGAAAAATCACATTTTGAAGATCATTTAAGTGGCTCTTTCAGCCAATGATCTACCTCCTCTGACATTGTTTTCTCTGGGAAAGCAAGATAAAGTAAGTAAAACTGAAGAACTTCCTCTCTTTTTTTCCTTCAGCTGTTAATGGGCAATGACTTTATCATTGTGTTTAAGAATAAATGTCATCCCAGTGGCCCAAGGAGAAAGAGAGATCCAATTGCAGTGCTCTGTTTTGTAATCCTATTGAGTTTCCCACCAGTTGACTTACACTTAAAGCTGGAACAAACAAGATAGGATGTCAAATGAATAATCAAGTTTTCAAAGTCTCTGCAAGCTCCCTAGAGAAGATGATACAGAGAGAGAGCTATAAAGGATGGTAGAAGTTATAGTCTAACCCTCTCATTTTATAGACACAAAAAGCCTATGACTTGCCCAAGGTTCAATCTTCAGCAACTGGAAAAGCTAAGATTTGAATCTAGGCCCTTAGACTCTAAATCCTTGATGCTTTTCATCATTTAACAGTGCCAGTAATGCCATGAATCTATCACAATTCATTTTGTTAGCAAACAAATCTAGAAATGGTCCCCAACCTCCATGCCCCACGAGAGTAGGAATCATTAACCTTTTTATGCCAAGGATACTTAGGGCAGTATTATGAGGCTTGTGGACCCCTTCTCAGTATAATACTTGTTGCCTGCATTTATCACTGCAACTGGGTGGCACAACGGGGTAGAGTGCTGGTCTTCCTGAGTTCAAATCTGGCTACAGACTCTTACTAGCTGTGTGACCCTGAGCAAGTCAAGTAACACTGTTTGCCTCAGTTTCCTCATCTAGGGAGCTGGAGAAGGAAATGGCAAGCCAATTCAGGATCATTGCAGGATCTTTGCAAAAAATGGGGGTCACAAAGAGGCCAACACAACTAAAAATGAGTGAATGACACCACCACTTATATAATTGAAGAAAATGTTAAATTTCAGTTACAGGGTAGTGAAATTCTTAAAGATCTAATGTAGTTTGTGCTTTACCAAGATCCCTTTACCCCAGGTTAAGAATCCTGGCCCTAGAGTCAAGTCTAGGACTAGAGGACAAAAAAATTTTAGATTTAGAATTAGAAGGGGCTTTAGAGATCATTTCATCAAACCCCCTCACTTACTTTTCAAAGGAAAACTCAGAGTTTTGCAAACTTACTACATTATAGAAATATAAGCTTTTATTAGCTATTATTGCAGTACAGATGAAGGAAATGGGTTTCTGAGCAATTAACAGAAGTGTCCAAAGCCACTCAGGTCAGGGACAGAATCAGAATTGGAAGCCAATTCTACTTGCAGGAGGGGGTACCTGAGCTGGGGGGAGTTTAGTTGACCTTTTCCCCATGGTAGAGAGAAAATATTTTTCCCAAGTTTGTGTATTATGGTTTGTTCCAGGCAAATAGCAATGAATTCCCTTCTGTAATTCCCTGTTTACCCTTTGAGGCTGGGGAGCAGAAGCTAATAGGAGACTGCATGTGGCAGCCTGGTAAACTGTCTGTTTCTTATTTAGAATTTGTTCTAATATGTTAACATTAGCTTCCTTTGTGTGGATGCAAGGAGGGATGTTCCTGCCTCTGCAGTTTGGCCAGGCTCCTAAAGAAAGGCACATTTTGTGGATTAAGCTGCCCCTACAATGAAGCCTTTGTGCCTTCAGCCTTGTTTGCACCTGTTAATTTTCTGTTCTGTACTTAAGACCAAGCTGGGGGTAGGAGGTGGGGGGATGACTTGCGGGTAAGTGCTGCAAGTCCGTGCCCATCTAATAAGAGAAGCTAACTTGGCCAGATGTCAGAAAGGCAGCTTAGTCTTTAGGTCTGAAGCCTACAGGAGAAACCTAAATCTTGTAGGGGAACCACAATCATAAGAATTATCATGGTAAGGCTGGCTTATTTAGATTAGAAAATTGTCCTTTTCAGCAGCTACAGGGATTTATAGAATCAAGGAATGAATAAGATGCCCAGAAAATCTTGTAGTCCAATGGATCTGAATTTTAACAGAGCATTTTAAAAAGTCATGGTGGCCTTGATCCAGTGAGTTAACGTGTCTAAAAGTTCTTTGCAAACATTAAAGTGCTATAGAAATGCTATTATTGTTGTTGTTACATTGGTAGAGAGGACAGAGAAATTTAGGCCAACTGACAGTGTAGGAGACAGTGGGCTCCAGAGAAAGGAGAATAGATTTGAAGTTAGAAAGCCTACCTCAAATTTTACCTCTGATGCTTGTTCTCTGTGTTGCTTTTCATTTGTTCCAATCTTGTCAGATTCATCATGATCCCTTTTGGGGTTTTCTTGACAGAGATATTAGAGTAGTTTACCATTTCCTTTTCCAGGTCATTTTAATAGATGAGGAAACTGAGGTAAACAGGGTTAAGTGACTTGCCCAGGATCACACAGCTAGTAAATGTCTGAGACTGAATTTGAACTCAGGAAGATGAATCTCCTGATTCCAGGCGTGACATTATTTCTCTAAGTAGCCTTCCTCCATTCTGGGCCCTGCCTAATCAGAGACAAATGGAAGTTCAACTCTCTTTTTAAGGTGCCCGTTATCCATCAGAGTGTCTCTCAACCTCCACTGCCAGGTAGCTCCTCCTTAGATCCTATTTGTATCCATTTTAATGCCAGATCATCTCCTTATTTTGATACAGTTCTGGACAGGATACAGGCTCCCTGAAGGTTTCCTTTTTCATCTTTGATAAGCATCGAGATGCCATCAATCAATAAGTATTTATTAGGTATCTATTATGTTCCAGATACTATGCTAAGGGTATAAAGACAGTCGAGGTGCTGACATTCTGCAGGGCAATCCAGGAGATACAGATAGAAATACACATCTACAAAATAAATATATACATAACACATACATGATAAATCCAGATTACTTTGTAGGGCAAAGATCTAGCAACTGGTAGGGGATTCATCAGAGCAGTTAAGGAGAAACTTTTTTCATATGGGGGTGACATCAGAGCAAATCTCTGAAGGAAACTAGGGATTCTTAGAGGTGAAAATAAGACAAGATTGCATTCCAGATATAAAGGACAGACAACCCGTGCAAAGGAAATGAGATAGCAGAGAGAATGTCATGAGTGCCTAGCAGGTACACAGTAAATGCCTAATAAATAATTTTCTGACTTGAACTGAATTCTGAGACCAAGAAGAGATGCAAATTATAGCTGCTTTGTGCTCCTCTACTCTAAGAAGGGAAAAAAAAGATTCCTAAATTGTAAGGCCATTGAGAAGATGGGAATAGTTATTTCCAAGGGATTTCCCCACATGGGTTTCTTTCTTTGTCCATGTGGAGTTCCTGCTGTGAGGATTTCTTTTGTTTAGAGCCTGAGGACAAGAACAATCCATTTTCAGGGAGTAACAACATCCTAGCATAGCTGTCTTCTTTTGTTGAACCAATTTCAATGAGATGCCCACATTCCAGCCAACTTCTCAGATCTACCCCCAGTTTAGAACAGATCCTGTATGCTGTCACAGTAAGGGATTGCCTCTTACTTCTGGACCTACTGTCTGTCAGCTGCTATTATGTGTTCCTATAGGAGCTGAGTAGAGGGTCTACTGTCCTATATTTCTCATTATTTTCAGACTTTAATCATCCTGAGTTCCACCAACAAGGCCAATGGTTTGATCATTTCCTATTCGATCTATTCCTGTTGATCTATTGATTAAATTTAATGATTTAACCATCATCAACTCTGCATCTTCTCATGTCCAAATGACCAGCCTGTATTACAAGACACTAAAATTGGCTAGGCGATCTTTGCCTACTTAAAGGTTGAACTGAATTCATTCATTTACTCATTCATTCATTCATTCATTCGAGATACATGCATTAAGAATGGGCTAAGAATCAAGGAAAAAGAAAAGCTACAGAAAACAAGATATTTCCTGCCTGTACGGACCTTCTTGGAAGAACCACGTATACCTAAAATGAGGGAATGGTCTAGATGACCTCTAAGGTTCCTTCTGGCTTTGTCTATGATACCATAACCCTATAAGAAAATCTGAAGGAGTCATGCAATATAATTAATTTAATAAATGGCAACTTCAGGGGGCTTTTAGAGATGAGGGGGAATCAGGAAAAGCCTTGTGTATAAAGTGGTACCTGACCTGAGTTTTAAAAGAAGCCAAAGACTCTAAAAATTGCAGATGAGAAAAAAGTATATTATAAGCAGAAGTGTCACAAGATGGGATGTCAAGTATAGGAAATGACAAGTGGTGCAGTTTGAATAAAACACGGATCCACGTGGAGGGGAGAAATGTGTCATCAACCTGAAAAAACAAGCTGGACTTAAAGCATGAAGGAAATTAAAAACTAAACAGAAAAGTTCCTCATCTTAATTCCGGAGGCAATAGGGAACCCTTTGAGTTTTTCAGCAGGGAAGTGACATGATTAAACCTTCCTTTGTCTCTTTTGAATCAACTCATAAAACCTGTGTTTCTTCTAGATAAGAAGAGAGAGAAACCAAGGGGGAAAAGATTCAGAAACAGTGCCTGAAAAATTAATATTATGTAAGGCGATATCACTGGGGGAAAAATACCAGTTAATAATTTAACCATCATCATTAATTAACCATCAATTGAATTCTCATTATTTTCCCATTAAATTAACTGCCCATTGGCATTAATTGCCCATTATGTAATTTAAACCAACTTTATTAATTTTAAAAAATTGGTCCAAAACTTTTACCTTCAATTTTCCCACTAGTTTAGGTGGGAGAAGTTCTGGGGAATTCTTAGCAGATCCTAATAGAGGGGTCAGTCCCAGGGTTGTCTACCAGAGTCCAAAGGGTTTAGGGTAAACAGTACTGGAAAACTTATAGAATTTTAGGCCTACATTTTGAAAGTTTAAAATGAAAAGTCAATTTTTGAATATTTATCCAGCCTCCCCATCTCTCCCCCAATACACCCTGATAGGCCATGGACCCCTAATTAGTTGGTCTTAAAGAGTTTGCATCTCAGGGGCTTAAATAAGATTGCCTCAATCTTGCTAATATCCCATATTTTTCAATATCCTAATCCACATGGGTGACATTTAGAGGTCTACCCAGACTTCTGGGAGCAGAGCTAAAGAATGAGTGTCAGCTTGTATGCCAAATTGTTTCATTCAGGGAAACAGCTTTCTTAAAGTCTTTATAGAAATCAGATTCCTAGGTTTCCAGTTCTTTTCTATTCCTTAGGCCCCAAGAATTTCTCCCCTCTTCCACAACTAGAGGAAAGGAGTCCTAGATCTATAGTCAGAAAACCTAAGTTCAATTCCTACCTTTTTCCCTCATTACTTTTGTGACCCTGACCAAGTCATCTAGAATCTTCTATATGTACCCAAGATCCTTTCCATAAAGTAATCCATGATCCTACTCCAAACCCTGAGTCCATAAACCACTGCGGCCTAAAAATACAAAATTTTACTCAATCTCCATTTTTGGATACAGGTTTTTATTGTCCAGAATCCCTTTTGTAAAGTCAAATAATTAAAATTATAACTTTGAAATAGATGGCTTGAGTGATAAAAAAAAAAAAAAGGAAATGGAAAATTGGGACATTGCTTCCATTCATAAAGTTCCATTAATTTGGTCTGGAATTCTATGGTAGGGACAGAGAGAGCACAGAGTCCAATATTCCAGAATCTCCATAGATGAACATTTTGGGGCCATATAAGACTGGGAGGGTCCCAAAATACAACCACGTCCCTCACTTAGCAGCTGAATGTCTGGGATGCAGACGGAAACTCCAGGCAACTTGAGAACTTAGTTGGAGTTTGTATAAGCTGCTGCTAAGATACATTCTTGTGGGCAAATGAATCTTCCAGAACTTGGTCCAAGCAAATGTTTGGCTTGTGGGCTAGTCAAAATTTTTTCTACCCTATTGAATCTTCTCTGGAAATTTGAAAACATAACTCTCCTCAAACACCAAAAGAATAAAGCTTCATTGGAATTAGAGCTGAAAAGGACCAAACAGATCATCTGATCCACTTCATCTCCATTAAAAAGGGAAAGTGAGACCCTGAGAGATTAAGTAAGTGATAGAGCTGGCTTAGAACCCATCCTTAGACTTCATTATATGTTCATGTAACATTTAGTCTATAAGATAAAAGAATGAGAAAAAAAATTTAACAAGCAGATAGGGCAGGGATAGAATAGACATCTTAGTCATTCTATTTACTTCTCATTCTACCAGAATAGCTCTTGGAATAGACCTAAATAATTATTAGTTTTCGGGGTTCCCTAAATGCTCTCCTTTCATTCAGCCTAGCCAGAACCTTTTTATTTTTTTGTTTGTTTCTCTTTTTTTAATGTAAATATTCTATTTTTTTAGAAAAATTTTCTATGGTTACATGATTCCTGTTTTTCTTTCCCCTTCGCCCCCCTTAAATTCTCCCCCCATATCCAACTCGCATTTCCACTGGTTTTAATATGTGTGATCAGTCAAGGCTTATTTACATATTGTTGATAGTTGCATTGGTGTGGTCATTTAGTGTCTTCATTCCCAATCATGTCCGCATCAACCTATGTGCCAGAATCTTTTTAGATAGAACCAAGTAGCTGCCAAGATTCTGCCACCCCATCCAGCACCCATCACCTCAGATTTAAAGCTGGAAAATGCCATCTGGTACAACTGTCTTTTTAATGGGAGAAGAAATTCCCCAAGAGCTCATACTAAGGAGAGTCACCATTTGAACCCATAACCTCTAGATGTAAATCCAATGTTATTTCCATTATTTTTCCTCCATTTGTGAGAACTGTCCATCTAAATTGTGCCCAACAGGACCTCATTACAGACTCAACAGCTCTACTGCAGATGAAACCTCATTCACTCTCCAAAACAAAGATATGATACAGAGACTTGAAAAATTTCAAGTTAGAAAATGTTCTTGTTTTTACTCCTGATAGAAAAGAATATTATGTTCAATAACAAATCCATTTCTCCTTCCAGAAGAAGTTGAGATGGGAGATAAAAGGGATATAGATGCTATATACACAAATCCTTAAATATTCTCAGAATGAAGGAGGGGGAGTGTGCCACAGACATCAGAACAGTACTTGGGGGGGGGGTGAGGAATCCTTCTCTGGTGAGCTTTTTGAGTGAATGATCACCATAAGAGGAAATAGGGAGATTGTGTTTATAAATAAATTGTGAGTATTTGCATTGGAAAGAAACCAGAGCTTGGGTTTAAAGCTCTTTTGTTAATATTTACTGTGTTCTAATAGTGAGATTTTCACAAGCCTCTCTGGATTAGTCTGGGTCAGCATGCAGATAAGGACTTTCCAAAAAGAAACCGTGTGTGATGGGGAAAGGACTCTTGGCCATTGAAGCCAATGGGATTATAGTGTTAAGCCACCACAGTCTGGAGGGATTTTCTCATCCATCACCTTAAGATGGTGGCGTGCAGAACACAGGGATAGCACATATAACTATTAGCAATATTAGTTTGCTGTTGCTTGAAATAAAATATAAATTGGCCGTTTCCATTGGAAAAACCCTCGGTATTCTAACGAGAGTAAAAGCAGATTCTGTCATTATCAAGGAATTCTTGATTCTCTCCATTTAGAGATTTTATCAATTCTATTCTTTTACCTTGTCCTCCTAATAGACAATAAGTACTTTGAGGGCAGCAACTATTTTTGTTTATTTTTCCAGCCTAGCTGATGTTTTGAACAGAATTCATTAGCTAGTCAATTACTTAATAAATGCTTATTGAATTGAATGATCAGGGAAAGATGCAAAAGTATTCTTGTCCTTCTGTGCACTTATTATAATAAGAGAAGATTTTGAACAGAAATTTCCCATAAAAAAGTAATTTCCCATATTGTTAATTTTATGACAATAAAACAACTAGCTAACAGAGTGGATAAAATGCTTGACCTGCAGTCAGAAAGATATGAGTTCAAATTCAACCTCAGATATTAACAAGCTGTTCATTTCTAGGCAAGTCACTTACCTTCTAACTGCCTCAGTTTCTTTAACTGTAAAATGGGGGAAATAATAGCTCCCGACTCCCAGGGTTCTGAAGAGGATCAAATGAAATGATAGTTGTAAAATGCTTAACACAGTATCTCACACATAGTATGTGCTTAATAAATGCATATTCTCTTCCCCTTATTCCTAATCTGGACAAGACTAGATAGCAAATGCTTAAACTCTGTAAGTGACCAAGACATTTTAAGTTCTTTAAAAAAACAAATGGTATGCTAATTATAGATGGTTCCTATCTTTTCATAAAAGAGGTCTGAGAGGACCTCTGCTGAACAACATTGACCCCCTCCCAAAGTAAATTTGAGAATCATGACTGTTTTTCCCTTTTTAAAAGTCTATTATTTCAGGGCACTTTTTACCAAACCATTTTGACCTTTGCTATAATTTGAAATATTTTTCTGCAATTTTCAAGAACATTACACAAACTGTTTCCCTTTCTTTACAAATGAAGGAAAACCCTCTGCTCTTGATCAGGCCAACATCTATGACTTAAGTTCTCTAGATTTTAAAGGGAACATATAACCTAGTTTCATAGGCTCACCATTATAACATTCTAACCTTTCATAAGATAATAACAAACTCTACATGCTATACTCACTGTGCTAGGAAAACATAAGCTCTTACAGCACAACCATTATTAAATATACGATTGGTCAAACAAAGTGCAATGGTTGGGTAGCAAATGGGATAGATGGCAAATGTTGTCCAACTTAATAATTAGTCAACAAGCATTATTTTCCCTTATTCTCCAATAATAATGTGACTTCATTCTCTGTGTCTGATTGCTGCTTTAATACTGCTTATGAAATATCAGCTTAGTTAAGTATTTCTAATCTTGGACTCTGACACCACTACTCATCCCCCCCCAATAACAATGATAAGACACTTCAAGATTTCATAGGATGGGGAAATAATCTTGGATTTGAAATCAAAGGACTTGGGTCCAAATCCCCACTTTTCTATTCAGTAGTTGTGTGCCTTTAAACAAGTCACTTACCTTTTGAGTTTCAGTTTAATAATTTTTAAAACTAAAAGATTAGGAGAGGCAACCTCAGATGGTTCTTCAAAATAATAGATTTATTTATTCTATGTGATAAATGAGGGCTGAAGTTATCAAAGACTTCATGGAAGAAACAAAATAGATTTGAGATAGAGTTTGAAAGTTGAGCTAGGATTAAATAAGGAATGGAGTAGGAGTGGAGAAGGAACAAGGAAGCCAGAGGAAAAGAAAAGAGCATTTTTCATACGATTAGAGTTGGAAAGAACATTTGAAGCTATTAAATCCAACTCTCTCATTTTCCAAGTGAGAAAATTAAGAATGAGGTAGGCTAAATGACTTAGGGGGGGTCCCCCAGCCAGTAAGCATCTATGACAGGATTCAAATTCAGATCTTCCTAACTCCAAGACCCACTGGACATCTAGATGCTTCATAATAAAACAAGGAGAGTAAAGTTTGACTATATAATGCATGATGTTCCTTGGGAAGTATAGTGTTAGCAGAGTGGCTGAATTGCCCTTTGTCCTGGCAAATAAAAACATCTGAATTTAGAGAAAAATATCAAAGTGAAAAATAATCTCAGGCTTAGGAGGAGAGGCCAGAACCAAAAACTTTCCTTTAGGATCCTATGCTCTTCCCTTTCCCATTTTTATTAACCAATAATTTTTAAAAATAGTCATGATTTTGTCTCAACTCCACGATTGAGATCTAGAACTTGGGATGCAGAGATTCTCCTCGGTCATCAAAGTCATTATTCTCTGCAATCTTTTAAGATTTCACAAGAAAGAGACATGGAAAAGAGCAAATCAGCAAAAAAAGGAGATTAATTCCTGACGTGTCGACAGACCTTGTTATGTAGAACATCTTGTTTTCATAAAATGGCAGTTAGGCTGTTTGCTTTAAAGGCTACTGGAAGAAATAAAATCTGTAGTCAGAGATGGCGTAAAGCAAAAGAAGCACAGATATTCCTCAAAGCACTCTTGGACAGCTGAGAAAATTGAAAGCAGGAGCAGAAAGAGCATCCATGAGAATAATGCAGCCAGGTAAGGGAAGGTCATAATAATAATCATAATAAGAGGTCAGAGAATCTCTTTCAGAGTAGATTTATTATTCCTAATTCTAGTGAATCTCAACAGCACCTAGGATAGCTCTGGTCCAATAGTGTAGATGAATAAACATTGAATTCAAAGGGAGAAGACCTGAGTTCAAATCCTAGTCCTCCCAATTCTTGCTTATATGAGTTTGGACATGTCTCTCTGCGTCTCAACTTCTTCATTTTAAAAATGGCATTGGGGAAGGAATTGGATTCCATGGCCATTCATTTCCTTCTAGTTCTCGATCCTAAGTCCCTTTGATATGGGATTGACTTGCTTTAGAACAAGTCCAAAGGATCATTACTTTTACACAGAATCAACTGCAAACACCAGATCATTTGTTATTGTATATGTTGTTTCCAGGAGAGAATGCAAACTTCCTGAGGTCAAGCATTCTTTTGGTTTTGGGTTTTGTACATCCAAACCTTAGCATAGTGCATATAATATACCTATAATAGGCACTTATTAAATATGTGTTGATTGGTTGATTAAGGGACTAGACATTAAGGATGTAAAAACAAAAACAAAATAAATCAAAAAAGTGGTCTCTGATCCAAGAAATTCACATTCTATTGGGGGGAATAATAAGATGGAAGGTTATTGACTCATTGATTGGATATTTGGTAAAGGTGATTCTTTGTCAGGTGCTTGGCAAACAGATTCCAAACTCCCACAGCTCTATAACTAATAACCACAGGGGCAGTTGGACATTCTATCCATAGCAGGTGACCTGAAGCACTTATCTTTTTAGGCAAGGCCAGGGAGGGAAGTTGGAGTGATCTGAAAGAGCTCTGCCTAATGAATTGCCATGCTAGGAATTCATCTTGCCTGTTCTATCAGACAAGCTTTTGTCCTACCTTCCCAGAACTCAGATTCCTTTCCAGTGGTCCTGGGCCATGAAATAGTTTGGGAGAACTCACCTAGGCCTAGCTCTTCTAAATAATCTACCTCTTTCCCATTGCTCTGACATGTCTTCTCTTCTTTAACCAATGACGTTGTTAGATTCTAAGCCTCATCCTCCTTGGACCAAAGATCTCTTAATGTTTTGAAAATGAAACTGTGCATCAAAAGATGTGCCCCACTTGCATCCTGAAAAGACAGAACTGGTTTATAGAACTGAGAGCAATTCCTCAGAATAAAAAATAAACCTTTGAGCCCAAGACATGCTTGATTTTACAGATCAGCAATGTCTTACAGTTGAAAAAGTTCTTCGGAGGGCATCAGATCCAAACTCCCACCCAGTGGAGAAATCCCCTGGTCTGCAAATGACCAGGAAGGCTTAATTTATTACTTAAATACACATCCCCCAGGCCTTCAGGGCCTCCAGACAATAGAAGGAAATTCAGAACCCTGAGCTTTCCTTCATAAGCCATTCAATATCCTTTGAACGTACACACCAGGGGGAAAAATAAGCTAATTCCTTTCCCATGGGAGTCATGACCCTGGAAATGGTAAAACTTTTAATGTCTTCAGCTGGCCAGGCAGAAAACGTACTCTACCTCCCAAAGGCTTAACCTGCCCAGCTACTTTTAAGTGATCATGAAACTAATGGATTAATTATTACTGTTTGCCCAAGGACCTTTGGTTAGCTCCAGGCCTTCTAGAGAAGTTTACATGCAGCATCATGCATCACATTAGGAAGAAACAGCTTTCTCTTGACCTTAAGGAAAAAATGGAAGCCTCTGGATTTGGATTTTACTAGCAATAATTTTAAGGAAGTGGGAGGGGAGGAAATAAGCTTTTTTATAGCATTTACTGTGTGCCAACCACTGTGTTATACAATAGTTAGACAAATAGATAGATAGATAGATAGATAGATAGATAGATAGATAGATAGATAGATAGACTGATAGACAGACAGACAGATAGTAGATAGATAGATAGATAGATAGACTGATAAACAGACAGACAGATAGTAGATAGATAGATAGGAAGATAGACAGACAGAAAGATGGATAGACAGATGATAGAGAGAGAGATTGACTGATAAATAGATAGATAGATAGATAGATAGATAGATAGATAGATAGATAGACAGACAGATGGATAGACAGATGATAGGTAGATAGATAGACAGGTAGATAGATAGATAGATAGATAGATAGATAGATAGATAGATAGACAGACAGACAGACAGACAGACAGATAGATAGATAGATAGATAGATAGATAGATAGATAGATAGATAGATAGATACAGATAGATAGATAGATGGATAGATACAGACAGATGGACTGTTAGGTAGATAGTCTCTCTACATTTATATAAAACTATATATATGCATATATAATATGTAAAACTGTTATTCACCATACATTTATAGTCTCATTTCATCCTTACAACAAAAGGCACTGCTATCATCTCCATTTTATTACTAGGGAAATTGGGGCAGACAGAAATTCAATGAATTGCCCAGGGTCATACAGCTAATAAATGTTGGAGGCCATATTTAAACTCGAGTCTTCCAGACACCATACATAGGGCTTGGGACACCAGCTGCCTGGCTTGGCTTGGAGTCATTTAGACCTTTGTTCAAATCCTGCCACTGACATATACTGGCTGCATGACTGACAAGTCTCTAAGCTCTCAGTGCTCTAAGCAACTCTCTAAGTTACTCAGAGGTTCCAGTTTGCTTTTGGTAGACAGAATTTGCTCACCAGGGAACTCCATACTCTAGTGAAATCAATCAGGCTTAGGCATCCCAAAGGAATTCCAAGTGGGCTTTATCACTAATAAGATGGGCATAAATGCTACCTGTCTTAGCTAACTCACAATGCTACCTTGAGAATAAAATAAAGTAAGACCATAAATCTGAAAGTCAGTCAACAAGCATTTATTAAGCACTTAAGTACTCCTATGTACTAAGCACTGGGCTCAGCTCTGGGGGTACAAAGAATGGTAAAAACTAGTTTTCTGTCCTTATGGACCTCACATTCTAATTAAGGCATGCTGACAACAATGTGCTCACAAGATGTATATGGCGTAGATGGAGGGTCGTCTCAGAGGGCAGGGAGCAGGGGTGGGAAACAGGTCAGGAAATCTTCATGCATTAGGTAGCACTGCAGCTAAGTCTTAAAGGAAACAATGAGGTGAGGTGAGGAGGAAAAGGGTTCCTGGCATGGGTGGGTGGGAGATCCAGTTCAAAGGTGGGGGGGGGGGAAGAATAAATGTCTTGTGCTAGGAAGAGCAAACAGACCAGTGTAGTAGAATCTTAGAATTCCCAGAAAGGAGTAAACTGTAAGAAGCCTGAAAAGTTAAGATGAGGCCATGTCCTAAATGGATTTAAATGCCAAAGGACTATGTATAGGATCCTGGATATAATAGGGAGTCACTGAAGTTTATTGAGTACAGGCTAGAGAAGGTAACAGACAATTCTGAGCTTTAGGAAAATCACCCTGGCAGCTGAGTGAAGGATGGATTGAAGTGGGAATAGATGTGAGGCAAATGGGCAAAAAAGAAGATAATCGCAATAGTCTGAGACAGAGGAGACAAGAATATGCACAAGGATGGTGGTTGCATGAGCTGAGAGAAAAGGATTTATATGAGAGACCGTGGAAATGTACAATAAATATGATTTGCCAAAAGCTGCTCCAACAAAGCACATAGTGCCACTCATCATACTGTATTTTTATTTATTTTGTGAAACATTGGTCAATTACATTTTAATCTGATTCCCCCACACTGAGGAGTTTTGACACCCCCTTTTGACATCTCTTGTTCAGATTCCCTGGTTAAGTCTGGTTGATTGCCTGTTGGAAGAAGTTCCTTGTCCCATACTTCCAATTCTCATTTTCCCAATAATACTATGCATTCATCATTCAGCAAGAGCAGAGACTACTTCCACTTTGTTTTTTGACTGGACCCATAATTTCATTGTTGCAGGGAAATGTGGGTGATAAAATTCCTTCTACTAGTGAAGATAATCAGCTTTCTGTAGCATAGCATTAGAAGATTATTATCCTAGGAAAAGTAATTTCTCCATGGTCATAGAAGTATGATGGGAACTCAAGTTTCTTGACCAATACTGGCATTCACTCTGTTATATCCTACTACCTCTGGTAGAAGTAGAAAAAAAAATTATGTTTTTAATCCTTTCCTGAAATCCCCCACAATTCCCCAGCAAAAGTTCCTGATACTTTTCTGCCAGTTCTTTTCAGCCTGGTGACTGAATCAACCTGTCTACTCACTTTGAACTTTTTTGTGCTTTGCTTTCAGATCTGTGAGCACTGTAAGCAGGTTGCCCCCTCAGACTGCCCAGTGGTGTATGCAGACAGAGCTGGTTATGACAGGCAGTGGCATCCTGCCTGCTTTGTGTGTGCCAAGTGCTCAGAACCTCTGGTTGACCTGATCTACTTCTGGAAAAATGGTGCTCCCCTGTGTGGGCGCCATTACTGTGAGAGTATACGGCCCCGTTGCAAGGGCTGTGACGAGGTAAGAATATTATTTTTTGCAAAAATAATCCCTCCCTGTGGAGTCCTTATGTATCTGGGGAATTATTAAAGCACATTTAGTCATAGAGCCATTCAGAGATAATCTGTTCAACAGAGAAGGAAACCCACCAACTTAAACCAGCTTAAGTGACTTGTCCAACATCATATTGGCAGAAAGTATTGGAGCTGATATTTGGATCTAGGTCCTCTGACTACAGACTCAATAGTCTTTCTAGGGTTTCAAGTTCACTTTCTCTTATTAAGTCTTATCTCCCAGAAGTCTAGGCTTCAGGAAATTCAAACAAATGATTCCCTTCCTCACAGCTGTCATGCCTTGTCCTAATGTCACTGCTTACCCACATCTGGGACTGGGGATGCAGTGACTCCTGGGGCCATATGGTTGAAAGGTCCTGCTTCTGCCTCTCATCATTGCTTCAATTCAATGCAGTTCAATTCAATGCAACAAGTATTTATTGAGTGCCTATTATATAGCATGCACTATTCTGGAGATATAGAGACAAAGCCCAATAGCCCCTTCCCTCAATGACCTTACTTGGGGTATAACACATGCCAAAGCATCGTGCCTCTACTCCAAGACTCCATTAATGAATAACTGATGGGGAAAGGATACAAAGCTGCTTCAGAGCAATTCAACTCTCTGGCCCCAAGTTCTTGGCTTTTACCATGGAGTTACAATCATGTCTCTCATAGTCAAGAGATGGTTGCTATGGAAAAGGGAACCACAGGGTCAGTTAGTGGGCATTTCTATATCCCAGTTTTCTGGGGGGCGTTATACCTTTTCCAGAAACAAGCAAGTCTCTAGTGACAGGCAGCTTTTCTGAAGTTCAAAATAACAAAATCCTAGCAGCTACAATTATAGAGAGCTTGCCAAAGCATGGTCCTTTCAATAGTCTCATTCAGTTCTCACAACAAATCTTGACTTAGAATGGGCAGCATCCTAAATCCCATGTGACAGACTAACAAACAGAGACTCAGAGTACTAAAGATTTAGCCAAGTCTAACATCAACGCCACGCTTAAATACCAATAACTCCTCCTGGTGCCCTTTCCTCTATTTCATGAGATCTCAATAAAACATGACCCCCTTTGGCCTGACTGTTTTTCCTATTCCCTGTGGTCTTACTGTCCATACCAAACTGAGATGTCCATGATTTCTAGTGCTGAGGTCATTCCCAAGGCCATGTGAGTATTTAGGAACATAGCAATGGGAGATGAAATGGTCTACTCACATGGTTCTGATGGACATGAACATCAAACTTCCTCCCTTTTCTCCATGAGCCTCAAAGTTGAAGTTAAGTTGATGACCGCCTAGGGAGCCCCACATATGTTCTTGAGCAATGATCAAGCTCTAGAAGGTCACTAGCACCACAAACTCACTACATTTGGGGTTACTTCACCCAGGGAAAATGCCTTGGAATAAAAAAGGGGTTAATCCATCGGGCCCTGGGGAACATGAAGACTGAGAGTTGACCTTTGGTTTCAGTCCAAAGAATATCAAAAGCTAGCATGAGGCAATAAAGTTGACTGTGAGTAACCTTAGTCCCCAGCTGAAGAATATTTTACGTCTGTGGCTAGGAATTCTGCATTCCATGTATACCAAATGCCATGCTTATACATACAGAGTGGATACAGAGTCTCTTATGGATCAATTTGAAGATAATTTTGTTTTTCCTCTTTAATAGGCTAAGAGTGTAGGCTCCTAGATCTATGATCTTGCCAGATCACTGCCTTCTGTAAGTCAGGATGAGATCATTTTCCATGTCCCTGGGCCGAAATGAGTCTTGTGATTTATTGTCTCTTCTCTGCCAGATAATATTCTCCGAGGATTACCAGCGAGTAGAAGACCTGGCCTGGCACCGGAAGCATTTTGTCTGCGAGGGCTGTGAGCAATCACTGACTGGCCGAGCTTACATCGTGGCCAAGGGTCAGCTTCTGTGCCCCACCTGTAGCAAAACCCAGCATTCTTAAGAATTGCCCCTTGGAGCCTGAATGGAGGGAAACAGCCAGAATCCCTGCCATCTCACCCTGAGGCAGAAGAGAACGTCTTTGCTCAAGCAAACAACTTTAATGCATATTTCTCAGTGGGATCTTTTTTTTAAAGGAAAGATGCTTGTGGCTAGATAGTTTGGAAACCAAAAAATGTTCTGTGTAAACATGGGGAAGGAGGCTGTTTTCAGATGAAAGGAGGGATGCTACATGACACTACTGGTGTTTTATAGAAGGAGTTTCCCAGAATGCCAGTCTAAGAGATTAGAAGATATAGGATTAGAATATGAGTGCTTTTTTAGGAGCTCCTGAAACATCGGAGGCTTGGCAGGGGGTGGGGGGAGGGGGTTGGATTCCAATGATGATTTTTCTGCCTCCTTTTCAGATATAACTCAAATTTCAAAGTGCATTTTTTTGCATGATAAGCTTATTCTCAATAAAAGTTCTATTAAGTCAAAATCTTTCTCCTTATTTGATTAGACTGTCAATTGCTTGAAAGATTCTGATTAGTTTCACATTATTAAGGAAATCTAGATGGCAAATTGTACATGGTAAAAGTCCATCTTTTTGCCTACAAATGGCAAATCCCTGCTTAATCTGAGGGTCCATAGCCCCTGCATCACTTTTGGCAGCCAAAGCAGAATTTCTCTAACCCTCTAACTCAAGATTTCTACTGACCATGACTTTTCAAAAGATCATACACTTAGAGACAATGTTATACATTTAGAAATCATAAGATCACATATTTGGATATAGGAGGGAGATTAAAGACCATCTAATCTAACTTTCCTTCCCTTTACATTTAAGTAAACTGAAATCCAGAAAGAATAAGATATCTTGCCCAAAGTTCACACAGATAGCAAGTAGTACAGCCATGATTTGAAATTATATATCAAACCCAGTGCTCTTTCCACTTCCCCATACCCCATCATCATTAGTACACAGAGAGGGAGACTCATCAGAACTGAAATTTAATCAATAGCATGTAAATAGAATTCTTGGACCTAAACACTAGGTGATATTTATTGCACATGTATTACATATAGATATATGCATGTGTATGGGTATGTGCACAAACTTCTTTGAGGCCCTCACTGAAGATATAAGCCTTACCATTTTCACTGTTCTTGAAAGGTCATACTGGTGGGATTTGCTGGTGTTGGAAAGAAGAGACACATTCTGTTTGAAGGATCATCAACTTCAAGGTGGAAGGGATGTTAAAGGGCACCTACTTTCATTTCTACAAATGTGGACTATGAAGCCCAGAGAATTTTAATAGCTTACCTAAAGACATAAAAATATTAAAGGGGGAAACTAGGATTTGAATCCAGTTTCTCTGACCCCAAATCCATTTTTCTCATTGTTATTGCTCAGATAACATTCCTATTTTACGAGGGCTATGCATTTGTCAGTCTCCAAGTCATAAAATCTATCTTAAGTACCTCATAGTTGGGTGCTGATGATGCTTGATAGTAAAAGAACAGACAGCAAGGAATAATTTACAGAAAGAAATTAGCCATTACTTCCTCCCTTGCCTCTCCTTCAGCCCCCTACCTAGCCTTTGACCAGAGCCATGTTGAACCACAAAATTACGAAACTGGAGAATATCACAGAAATAATCTAACAGAGATTCTAAATCCTTTTTGTGTTATGGACATTTGGCAATTTGGTCTTTCATTTAAAAATAATGTTTTTAAATACATGAAATAAAATGTGTGATTGCAGAGGAAACCAACAGTACTGAAATATAATTATTGGAAAAAATATTTTGTTTATGGATCCTGATGTAAGAAACTGATTATGTGACCCCTTTACTTTATAGAGGAGGAAGATGATACTTAGAGAAGTTATGACCTATCCAGATTTTCACAGAGAATTAGTGTCAGGAAGCAAGCTAAAAATCCAGTTTGGTTTATTATCAATTCCATACTCATTTCACTACACATATTAAGGAATAGTAAAACCAACCAGTCCACATTTTACAAACTTTCACTCTAACTATCTCACTGTAAAGCTGCCTTTTGAGTTCATGTCTGAGACCATATAAAATGTGCAATAGTGTTTTAATGAGGTGACTCTCCCACTTCCCCCTGGGAAAAGATGATCTAGCTGATGCCAAATTCCACATTGTCATGTGCTAACAAGAATGTCATGTTCTCTCTCTGGGAAGTGATAATGAGAGCGAAATGACTACAAAAAATGCAGGAAGAGAAAAGGAGATGAACCCTAGCATCCGGATGTCCCTCATCTGCCTTGTCATTCCCTAAGCCATCAAAATTCAGCTGCATTAAAATTACAAATATGAGTGCAAAAGATTCTACCTTATTTAGCCCTTCCCTATGAAGTCAGGAAATGAGATCATAGGTCTATCTAAAGCTGCTTTTCCGAAGTGTCCCCTCTCTGTTTTCTTCTCTTTCCTACTACAGTCAAGCTTTCAAGTATTTCCAGTCACTTAACACCAGGAAACCCTAGGCTAGCCATGTTTGGAGGATATTCATTCATTGTAAACTAGAGAGAGAAAGAGAGATATAGAGAGACAGAGAGACAGAGACAGACAGAAAGACAGAGACAGAGAGACAGAGACAGAGAGAGACAGAAAGACAGACAGAGACAGAGAGAGAGAATCAAAATTATGATTATCAGTTTCTTCCACAAGAGTAAAGATATAAATGTTGCCTGGATGGAGCATCATTTGCCTCCATTATCACAGTCCTTGCAAAAACTATCTATATCCATCATTTAGGAACTATGTCTACATTTAATTCTTTTTCCCATTTCCTGGATTCCCATTTCCCCTGAATACCTGG
The DNA here is from genome assembly GCF_016433145.1 of Gracilinanus agilis. Classification (NCBI taxonomy): domain Eukaryota; kingdom Metazoa; phylum Chordata; class Mammalia; order Didelphimorphia; family Didelphidae; genus Gracilinanus; species Gracilinanus agilis. Next base: position 52,243,793 of record NC_058130.1, read on the forward strand.
CTGTTGGTCAGGTCTTCTTTCTTCCTGGATTTTCTATCTATTGCCTATTCTGAGCCCCATCACTTGCTTCACCATGAATCAGTCTCCAGCTTCTTGACCTAATCTTAGCTTTGACCCTTGTGAGTCTGTTTGCTGACTTTACCTTGTTTGCTGGCTCTAACCCATGGCCTTGCTCTCACCTTTAGGATCTAGACATGCTCTTACTGCAGCCCCTCTTCTTCTATCTCTGACTGTCCCTTGATCACCACTCTTCAGAGCCTTCACCTCTGTCTTGTCAAAATAATAACTTTTAAGTATTACTTCAAATTTTTTAAGTGCTTCTCAATTTATCCTCTCATTTGATCCTTATAATTTTGTGTGAGTTGGGGTTTTATTATCATCTCCCTTTTACACAAGGAGAAGCTGAGACTATAAGGTATTAAATGACTTGCCCAAATTAGAGAGTAGATGAGTGTCTGCAACCAAATTCGAACTCAGGTCATCTTGACTCCAAGGCTGAAATTCTATTCATGTAATCACCCCTAGCTTCCTCAGTTCACTACTCATTATATTGTTGGCACTAACACTCTCAATCAATGGGTCTTTTACAAGTTCCCTTAGAGATTTGGGAATTCTTTTTCAATTTCAGTAGGCTTCTTTATCATATTTCCCTTAAAAACACATAGATGAAGAGAAAGAAGGTCCATGAAGATGAGAACACCATATTGGTTGAATCTGCTAAACTGCTTTTTCTTTTGTTGCCCAAAATATATTTGGAAACAAAGTGATATAAAATCAAAATCCATCAATAAAAGTTTTAAAAAAAAAGAATGACAAGGACAGCTAGGTAATACAATGGATAGAGCACCAGTCCTGGAGGTGGTAGGAAATATGGCCTCAGACTTCCTAGCTGGGTGACCCTAGGAAAGTCACTTAGCCATTATTGCCCAACCCTTGCTGCTCTTCTTAAAATTACTACTAAGACAGAAAGTAGAGTTTTAAAAAAGAGAAAGAAGGGTCTCAGTGCTCTTGTTGTTCTTTTTCTTTCTTTCTTTTCTGTGAGAGACTGGAATAGATCATCTTGAAGTCAGTCACTCAGTTACCAAGCATTTATTAAGCACTCACTGTGTGCCAGGAATTACTTTAAGCAGAATACAAAGAAAAGCAAAAAAAAATGTCCCTACCCTCAAGGAACAGATATTCTTATAGGAAAGACAATATGTCCATTACTATGTATATACAAGATATACACAAAGATAGAAGGCACCCTGCACTTAGTGCAGCCCCTGAGTGTGACAGGCAACAAAGCATGGATTCTTTCTCTGCTGCTTCTCCTGGTTTTAGCCTGACAATTAGCAAACACCTAGCAAGCAGAGGTTCTCTATCAGCCAACACTGCACCATCCATACATGGAACCAGTGATTACAACAAATGGAGAAATTTTGAATGCTATGGATAAGCTCACTAGCCTTGAAAGCATACTTTCCAAGGATGTCCACATGCATTGCCAGAGCTAGTTCAGAGTCTGGAAGACTCTGAAGAAGAGCCTGGGTGAGAAGAGGTATTAGGCTGCCCACCAAATTGAAGATCTACAGAGCCGTAGTGCCAACCTCATTGTTTCACATCTGTAAAACCTGGACAGTCTACTGGTGCCATGCCAGGAAATTGAATCACTTCCATTTCAACTGTTTTGAGAGGACTCTGCAGATCATCTGGCAAGATAAGGTACCAAACACTGAGGTTCTTTCTCAAGCTGAAATGGCAAGCATTCAGATTCTACTACGGAGAAAGCAACCCTGATGGCTGGTCATGTTGTTAGAATATTAAATCCACATTCTCCTAAAAAACAATTTTATGAAGAACTCACACAAGGAAAGTGCGTGTTCACACAGAGGTCAGAAGAAGTAATATTGAGCTACTTTCAAGGTCTCTCCGAAGAAGTTTGAAACTGATTTTGAGACATGGGAGATTCGGGCACAGGACAATCCAGCATGGCATTCCTGCATCAGAGAAAGTGCTCTGCTCTCTAAGTACAGAATTAGTCAGAAGAAATGTGAGATGCACAAGTTTAGAGACATCTCCATCCCAAATGTTCATGTGACCAATTGTGACTGACCTGTGGTAGAACCTTCTGAGCTCGTATTGGTCTGATCAACCACAATCAAACATTCTTTTTACATTGACCTGACATAATGAGGACATTTTGATCCTCTTTGAGTATGGCAACCAACCAACCAACACGATATATGTGAAGATGGAAGGTAACTGACCTTAGAGCAAGGGTTCTCAAACTAGGGTCCATGATCTTGTGATCTTTAAAAAGTATGTTGAGAACTTCATGTTAATATACTGGATTCTCCTGTAATCCTCTGTATTTCATTTTATGTGTTTAAAAACATCAGTTCGAGAAAGGATCCATCTTCACCAGACCACAAAAAGGTTAAGAACCATAAATTAGGACAGCATTTGTGAAGGGCAAAGTCCTTTTATAAATGGGGGGATTTCAGTTAAATCTTGAAGAAAGCCAGAGGAGGCAGAAAATTCCAGAAACAACAGTGGACAGACAGTCAAAAGTCACAGAGAGGAGACTAAGTTTTCTGTGGGAGGAACAGCAAGTTGGGCAGTAAAGCTTAGAGCATAGACTCTCTGAAGGGGAAGAAAGAATAAAATGACTGGAAAGGTACAGGAGAGGTCAGGTCTTGGTTTTAAATGCCAAGCCGAGGATTATATATTTGTGCCTGGATGTAACAGAGAAACCCTGGAGTTTATTAAAGTGGTTGGGGGGGGGAGGGACAGGGAGGCCAAATGATCAGATATTCACTTTAGGAAAATTGATTCAGCAGCTGAGGGGATGATACATTAGAGTAGTGAGACACATGAGGCAGAGATATTTTCAGACTGTAATGGATGATAATGATAAAATTCTGCAATTCTATGATTCACCATTTACTAGAATCTTATTTATAAACCTAAATGTGTAGTTTAAGCAAGCTGGGCAATTCTGATGTTAACCAAACATGTTTCATTCAAATAAATACAGCTGAGATCAAAGGTCATATGTAAACTTGTAATATTTCTGGCACCTAGGATGATTTCTGTACCACCAACTTATCAATATGCTGCATAAGGAAAATCTGTAGATAGGTATTTTAATGATGTCATGAGTAGGGGGACCATCCAATAAATTGTGCTTTTTACCAACAAAATTAGATCCCTAGAGAAATCTTGTTTGCTAGATCCATTCTATAGGCCAGAGAAGTCTTAAGTGAGCAAAGTTATAAGGAGTCCCTACCTTCACCAAGGGCATCATATACCTCTTTTTTAAGGAACAAATTGACTTACAGAAAAATGGGGAACTTATTTTTTATATTAGGCCTGCCTTGGAATAGTCAATACAGGCATACCTTGGAGATATTAAGGGTTTGGTTCCAGACCACTGCAATAAAGTAAATATCACAATAAAGTGAATTGCGATTTTTCTGTTTCCCACCATATATAGAAGCTTACATTATATTGTCATATATTATAAAGTATGAAATGGTATGTCTAAGGGAAAAATGTACGTATCTTAATTTTAAATTATTGTGTTGCTAAAAATGCTAACCATCATCTGAACCTTCATAGAGTCAAAATCTTATTGGTAGAAACCCTCATTATTGATGGCTGCTTATGGTGGTTACTGAAGGTAGGGGTGGCTTTGGTAATGTCTTAAAATAAAACAACAATGAGATTTGCCATATTGATTAACTTCCTTTCACTTGAACACTTAGATGTCATTACAGGGGGCGGGTATTTTTTTTAAATGATTGATTAAGAAACATTTTCCATGGTTACATGATTCATGTTCTTTCCCTCCCCTCCTCCCACCCCCACTCCCATAGCCAACAAGCAATTCCACTGGGTTTTACATGATATTACAGGATTTTTAACTGGCCAAATTTCAATATTTTTGTGTCTCAAGGAATAGGGAGAGAGACATGGAACTGAGGATTGGTAGAACAGGCAGAACACATACAACATTCATCTAATGTTTGCTATTTCAAGGCAGGCCTAACATAAAAAATAAGTTCCCCATTCTTCTGTGAGTAAGTCAATTTGTTCCTTAAAAAAGAGGTTTGTGATGCCTTTGGCGAAGGTATGGACTCCTTATAACTTTGCTCAATTAAGACTTCTCTGGCCTATAGAATGGATCTGGGCAAGCAAGATCACTTATCACAGATCATCATAATATATACAATAATGAAAAAGTTTGAAATATTGTGAGAATTACCAGAATGTGAAAGAGATACACACAGCATTGGAAAAATGGTGCCAATAGACTTGCTCGATGTAGGATTGCCACAAATCTTCATTTTGTAAAAAAAAAAAAATTAATACTAGCAGAGCACAATAAAACAAGGTATGCCTATATGCTGAGGATATTAAGACAAGTCTTATGGGCTAAAAGTTTCCCACAGATTCCCTTCTAATTCACATTAAAATAATATAAATGGCATTCAGCAAATAAGGTAGGATTTCAGAAAATTTAAGTGGTGTGTCTTATTTTTGGAGAAAGAAAATGTAAAGGAAATATACGAAATGAAAGAGAAGAAAAATCTGAACTCCCCAGGTACTGAATGGGACAATGTTTCATGATCTAAACATGCACAGCAATTGTTTATCAGAAAACACCAATACCTAACATTGGTAGCATTTTTTATCCCTTTGCACTTAAAAAAATCCACATATGGACAAAATGAATGGTTTCCTCTCCCAAGTACACATGACCTCGGTTATAGGAGGATTTATTTTATGCTGATCAATATGTATTGATTAATTACCTACTATTGACTTAGCTAGATATTGTGCTAGATGCCAGGGACAGAAAGACAAAAATAAAGTCTGCCCTCGGGGAGCTTACTCCCTAATGCTGTTTTGTATTGGTAGGTTTCCCAAAATTAAATACATCCATGATCTCACTGTAGTAGGTAAAATCTTTAAGAGTGAAGTTCACAGACTATCTACATTTCAGCTACATGACTCTTGTCCATTTCCCCCCATAATCTTTGCACAGAGAATCGGTGCGGTATATGTGAATTCTTCCTTTATGATTTTAGTTTTCCATAGATAATAATGTAACACTTAAGATAAATATGTTCCAATATTGTAACTATATGGTTAACCCCTCCCTTTTCCTTATATGTAACTCCTGAGTAACATCCCTTAAATCATTTTTGTATACAAGTTATCATTTATGTAGCACTCCTCAGGGTGTCCTAACTCACGGTTGTATTAGAAATATGGGCTCCCAGAGAGTTGACTGGGTGACTTGGGTCCTAGTTTTAACAATGTCACAAATTGCTTCTGACATTATAATTCACAAGCCCCCACCAGTGTGCTTCCTATTAATAATCATCTAAGAGACTAAATCACTCTTAGAAAATATAATTAAACGACAAGGCAAGAACAGTACAAAGAATTTTACAAATAGCCCTCTCAATAACTGGAGCATTCCTGTAAAGATATAAAAATGAAAATGGGACAAGGGAAACACAAACTTAGAGCAATGAGGTATTTGAATAAGGAACACACATAATAGGAAATAGATTTTAAAAGTAGGAAAGCATGCTTAGCTGACAGACTAAGGGGGAAAGCCTTGGTTATCAGCCAGGGACATTCTAAATAGAATGAAAGGGAAAAAATTGTTTTGCCCTTGAGGACTCTGGTCAAGCTGGGAAAGGAAGAGGGTTTGGATGCCTTTACCTGCCCAGTGAGGAGCCCAAGGAGTGTGGAGTTACAATTGAGAAAGAAGACCTGCCCAGGGAAGATCAAGTGAGCAAGAAGATCTAGCTGGGGTGTTGGACATTCCAGTCTGAGACAAGCCCTTGATTAGCATTTCTGGATTTACCTTTCTGTGGACCCATTTCCTATGCCATCAAGAGGAGCTGAAGTGGACATGGCTTTGTGAGAGACCCATTTTCCCTTCTAATCTGTAATAGTCTGATTTGTGTAGTGTAGGCTTTAACCCATTCTCCCAGCCCCTGTGTGGCCCCTAGTGATTAGATACAGTGTGACCTTTCCCCATTATCCCTGACCCTCGATTAATATTAAAACCCTGTGTTTATAATTCTTGTGTCCTTGTACTACCCTGTCACTTGGTGGTTTCACAGACTTCCTGGATAGGATCAGTGTGGCAGTTAAGGCCCAACAGTCACTCCTATCAACTACCATCTCCCAAACTGCCATACCCAATTTCTCTAACTTGTTTGGTCCCAGTCTTTTGTCCATTCCTGTCTCCTACTCACCCTTCTGAACCCAGATAAAAATATAGGTTAACCCCAGTTTTTACCTAAAGATCCCAGAGAATTGACTGGTGACTTGGGTCCTAGTTTTAACAATATCAAAAATTGCTTCTGACATTATAATTCACAAGCCCCCACCAGTGTGCTCCGTATTAATAATCATCTAAGAGACTAAATAACTCTTAGAAAATATAATTAAATGGCAAGGCAAGAACAGTACAAAGAATTTCACACACAGCCCTTTCAATAACTAGAGCATTCCTGTAAAGACATAAAAATGAAAATGGGACATGGGGAACACAAACTTAGAGTAATGAGGTATTTGAATAGGGAACACACATAGCCAAGCAGCTTACAACTCTGTACCAATAGGACCTTCCTCCATATCCTCTCTTCTCTGGACAATCTTCATAAAGTTCCTTGCAGGGTAGGATTAGTCACTGCTGCTGAACTGTTCAGGCTCTCCACAGAGCATGGCACCTCAGCTAGAGAGGTGACTCAACTAGGCAGCATTTAAGTAGGATGTTAAAGGATGGTGAGTATTTCAACTGATGAAGAAACAGAAGGAATACATTATAACGTGGGAGAGAAAACAGAGAATACTGGGAAATAGAGAACAATAGTCCAACTTGTTTTGAATATAAATATAGTCTAGGAAAGAAGAACAACACAAAATTGTGGGGAGTATTGTATGCCAAAGGCAACAGATTCTGAATTTTACTCTGACAATAACAGAGAGCCATCAAAGACTTTTTAGCAGAGGTCTGACAGGACCAGATCTAAGCTGAAGGAAGCTTAATTTAGTAGAAGCATGATAAATTTATTGGAAAAGAGATTTTTTTTCTTTATTTTCATTGACTTTCCTATATGGTGATCAGATTAGACATATAAAACTTTGGTATTTTGAGGTAGATACAGCCAAAATAGATAGCATAGAAGAGGGTGAATTGGATAGGGAGATACTTGAAAATGATCTAATACATCTAATTATCTAATATGAAAGAGTATCATCTAATTTATTATTATCTCATACAAACATAATAATTGCATATGGCAATGAATCTGATCAACATATATAATAAGTCAAAGGAAATAATTAAAGTGTAAAGATGTTGAAGGAACTAGGAATGTTTAGCCTAAAGAAAGGAAAACCAATGTGACCTTGAGTAAGTCACTTCACTTTTCTGAGACTCAGTTTTCTCATTGGTAAAATAAGGAGTTGACCTGGATTAGATGACAGAAGAAGCAAAGTAATACAGTAGACAGCACTAGGTCTAGAGTCAGGAAGCTCTCAGTTCAAATATAACTGTAGATAATTATAAGCTGTATAACCCTGAGCAAGGTACTTAACCTCTGTCTGCCTCAGTTTCCTCAATTGAAAAATGGAAATAAAAATTGCACTTACCTCAAAGGGCAGTTGTGAGGATCAACTGAGATAACTATAAACCTCTAAGCACAGAGCCTGGCACATAGTACGTGCTTAACAAATCATTATTCCCCAGATCTCTGAGCTCCTTTCCAGTTCTAAATATAGAATCCTATAAGAAAACTGAATTTCAGAGTGACTAGTAAATATTTAAGACAAGGTTTCACCCACTGTGTTGCATTGCCTCATACTACCAGATTCTTTTTTTTAAACCCTTACCTTCCTGTCTTGGAGTCAAAATTGTATATTGGCTCCAAGGCAAAGGAGTGGTAAGGGCTAGGCAATGGGAGTTAAGTGACTTGCCCAGGGTCATACAGCTGGGAAGGGTCTGAGGACAGATTTGAACCTAGGACTTCCTGTCTCTAGGTCTGGCTCTCAATCCACTGAGCCACCAAGCTGCCCCCTCTACCAGATTCTTCATGAAGAGTTGAGTTCCCCATCATCAGAAATGTTCAATCAGAAACTAGATGGTCACTTGCCAGAAATACTTTGTAGGGATTCCTCCATTGAGAGAGAGATTAAAATGCATGACCTTTAAAATCCTTTCCTTCTCTCAGAAACCAAGGTTCTGGTTTGTCCAAGTACTTGGGCTAGCTGCTTGGACTTTATTTAATTTAACGTTCATGCCAATTTCAAAGTCATTCCCCCTTCTATGTTCTTAGTTCCTATAGCTGTAAACTGGCAGTACTGGACTAGAGAACCTCTAGGTTTTCAGCTATAACAATCCATGATTCAATAATTCTAGATCAAAATGTACAATTTGTGGGCTTCAAAATCTAGGGCATATAAACTCTCCATTCATATTGACATAGACACAGAAGGGAACTCCATTACTGTGGAAACTATTAAACCCATACTAAATATTTCATCTTTCTTGGAAGTTATGTTAATTACTGATGACTTAAAATAAATGCCTCCATAAAACTTCATTATCTAAAGAAAAATCCTTCATAGTTTTTATCCCATAAAAGATAAAGAGCTCTTACTGAATTTCCCTCCCTCCCTTTCTGGTGACAAGAGTGAGGCAGGGCAGAAGCTTAATAAATATGAAGGATGTGTTTCCAGGAGTTCAAATAAGGAAAGTTTTAAAATAGCAAAATGACACAAGCAGCTAATTATTTGAATCTGCTACATTATACTCACTGTTGGCAATCTATCTGGTTTTTAATAAAAGATAAAAATTCCCAAAGTTTTATGACTAGCCTTTGTCCCTATATGGGAAAACTCTTTGCTTCAATTGATGGGAGGGTGTGGCACTTCTTTTCTCCAACTGATAAGGAGAAGAAGAGCAGAAGAAAGATCCTAAGCAATCCCAAAGGACTTAGTTACTTAGCAAGAGCCAGGAGGATGCTAAACTTAAATAGTAAAGAATACACTGAATTGAGGTCAGTGTAAAACGTAAAAGTTTTCATTTCTCAGATAAATGGCCTGTGTGGTCTCTCTTGAAGAGAGAGTCTCAGATATCTTTCCCTAATTCTTTGGAAATGATCTCTCCTTCTAAATGGAAAGTCTCTTATGGCCTATGATCCATTTGCCTCTGGATTAACATGACCTACTGGGAGCAATATGGTGTCTATCAGATATGTGCCTCCTTTGGCTCAAGCCCCCATCCCAATTCAACTTAACACAGCTAAGACCATCTAAAACAGGCAAATTATGGCACATGGGCCAAATTCATCTCACCATCTGTTCTTGTATGGTTAAAATGTTTTTTTTTTTACATTTTAAAATAAAGTTTTGTTGTATTTAACTAAGAAGCTAAGGAAGCTAAAATGGTTTTTACATTTTTAAATTAAGTTTTATTGTATTTTAAAAAATAAAAACCTTTCTAATTTTAAGCCTTACAAAAAACAGGCCAACTGTCTGGATTTGACCTGAAAGTTGTAGTTCTCTGACTTGTACTCTAAATTCAGTTTTTAATAGAGAGAGAACATTCATTGTAAAAGACATTCAATTGGGACTTTTAAAAACAAGGGAAAACATACACAAATGCACTACCTTTGGGTTAGGTTATTATCTCTGAAGAAAAAAATGTAGAAAACAATCTAATAGTGCATTCATGTTTTTTCTCAATTTGAAACATGTTATTAAGTTGTTTTTCTCATTATTTCTGTCTTTGTCTCTCACTTTCTAGGATGAGCTTTCAGTATAGGCATTTTGTTTGGAGGCTTCCATCAACTACAAACTAAATTCTTTGCTCTCAAAAATTATCTCTTCTTGTTCTCTGGAATTTTAGGAACATGGGGAAATTTCTGAGTTCTTGGATGCCATGACTGTAGTCTCTCCATATGGCTTTCTCTTCTCTAACAGTCTCCATCATCTGCACTAGGCAATCACTCTTTGCTGGAAGTATTTAGTCACCCAGAATAAAACTCCTGGAAACTTCAATCATACCTATCCTTGATGCTTGGACCCTTATGAGGAATATAGTTCTCTTTTTGGATATTCCCTTATGAGCTTATTTTCAAGATGAACTGAACTGGGAAAAATCTAGATCAGTGGTGTTAAACTCAAATAGAATTGGATTTTGGCTTAGAAAATCACACATTAACATCATCTGTGTTGTATTGTATTTTTATTCACTTTTTCAAACATTTTCCAATTATAGTTTAATCTGGTCTAGATGACACTCAGGAACTCTGTAAGCATAATGTGGCCTGAAGTCTGAAAGTTCGACACCTCCACTTCAGATCCCTCTCTGCTGTGTGACTCAGTTTCTTTCTTTACAAATTAAAGATTGGACAAGAATTTCTATAAGGCATCATCTAGCTGTAATAGTTTGTCCCTGATATTTAGTATTCGGATATACACAGTATTGCCTTGAGAAAGGATTTTGGCATAATCTATTTAATATCCTAATTTGAATCTCTGATAATCTATTGGGAATGGATCATTCATTCAGTTACCTTTAGTATACCATTCACTGTTCTTTGAGCCCACCATGCTTATTTCCTTTGTCTCCCAAGTATATCTTTGCTCATATGATAGCCCTCATTCTAATGAAGATGATTGATCCCAGGATACATCTCTAACATGATCAGCAATGTAGGACAATTGTCCAAAGGTCAGAAGTGCCTGCACATGTGTTCTCTTATTGGTTTAAATGAAAATCATAGGAAATTTGACTACAAAGAGTCTCCCAGAGCCAGAACTTTTCAAGAATATAAGAGGAAAGCTCATATGTCAAGAAAGAAGGGACTTAGGCCAGGTATAAGGCTAGAAGGCTATCTTATCCAGGGCTAATTTCTTTTTGAATTAAGAGATTCAAAGGAAGTTTAAGAACGTGGATTTCAGGGTAGCTATGTGACACAGTGGATAAAGTGCCTAGAATTCAAAGAATCTGAGTTCAAATCTGTCCTCAGACACTTATTTCCTATTTGGCATGTTCTTACTCATCTTCTTGCATTCAATGAACTTTCCTTAACCAAAACAATTCTGAGATATCATTTCATACCCATCAAAATGGCTAAAATGACAAAAGGGCAAAATAACAAATGTTGGAGATGTGGAGAAATGGGAACACTAATCCACTGCTGGTAGAGCTGTGAATTAATAAACCGTTTCAGAGTTACCAATTTGGAATTACACCAAAGAGTTCTAAAACTGCACATGTTCTAAAAACCAGGATCTCTATGGAATTATTCTTGTCTTTATGCACAAGAACTGTCCCCCATTCCTAACTGACCCCTTGTAACCCTATAATGTATGGCTCTACTGCCAGACTGGATCCTGCTAGCTCTACCAAATTCCAGATTTTGATGGTATCCTTGTCCCACTGATGACTAATGCTGGACCTTGTGTACCTTGCTGTCTCTGGATTCTGATTATGTCTGGTACTCCACTTTCCCACCCCAACTTTCTCATGCTCTTGGCCATCTCCACTTAAGATAGGTGGTTTCCTTTTCTGAGCTAAACATATCAAATAAAAGAACTTGTTATTTTCAGCATTCACTGGTTCATTTAATTAGTACTTGAAACCCCTTTTTAACCTGGCAACTAGTCCCCTCAACTCTGTACATGTGACTACTATTGATTTGGAGCTTAAACTTCCCTTTATATAAGCAAATTATTTCTATCCACTCAAACTACAGTTATTCTGAAATTTCTCCAGCACATCTTTGTTTTCTCAAAGTGGCAATCATAAGATTAAAGAGAGGACCAGCTACAACCCTAGAAGGAAAGAAAAATCCCACATTCCTCTGAGTATAAAAAAGTCCATAATGAAATTTTATGAAATAATTTAACTAAGGCAAGGAGCACTAAGGTGTGTTTCTAGCACCTGGCATTGAGAATCTTATAATTCAAGAAATTATTTTTCATTCTGAAAAATCCTTCAAATTTTCTGGTTTGGAATGATCCCCAAAAGAGATTCCTTAGAAAATCTACTTACTTGTAAAGAGTCTTTAGGAGCACTTACAAAAAAGTCAATACCTTGGCGCATCAAGATTATTCCATTAGAAAATTCCCCAAACCAGTTTGTTATGTCTAAGCATGCCTAAAGCCCAATCATATAAAATCTCCAGATATATCACCTCTCCCTCACCCACAAACATGTATTATATTTGTACCACTTGGACTTGACTGGCATACTTTAGAGGAATTGGGGAATTCTGATTATAAATAAAAAGATCACAAACACTAGAAAATGTGAAATTATGGTAATTAGACCTTGCTTTCATCCAAAACAATTGCCTCTGCAATTCTTAAAAGCATTAGCCATATAGTTATTTGTGGTGAAGGGATTTGATTTTGAACCAGTAGTTTCTCAGTAAGAAGATTTCTGGTTTGTTTGCATTTTTTAAATCATCATAGCAGAGAAAGATAGGAATTGATTTGAGAAAGAGTTGTGTTTAATCATGCCCATTTGAAGTAATTTATTAGCAACCAACAGTACCATAACTAGGGTAGGACAATCAGTGCTTTGTCCCAGGGGTTCAAAATTTAGAGAGTCACTAGTGGTACTAAAGTACTTCAGTAGTATAGAAGCTTCTTAACTTAGGGTCTAGTTAGCAAGAATATTTCATTAAAATAGGAAGCTACTAGATAGCGATTCCCATATCCCAAGCAACTATATCCAAAAGCCAATCATGTTTCTCTATAGGCACTAAACCTCCAGTAGAAAATTCAAATTGTTCCAGAGTCTCCATATGATCTTTCAAATCTCTGACAATGGAAGCTGAGAGTTCATTTTGTGGCACTTCATCTAGATACAGAAATTGTTAGTTGTGTCTCTGGGAATCAAACTATCTTAGAGTTAACTTTCCTTTTCATCATGTGAGATGTACAAAATGCAAATTAATTCTATGCAAACTGGAAATTTTCATTTGAGACAATAAAATACAAACCCACTAAGAGAGGAGAGTGCATAATCAACACTGAATTATTGAGTACCCACAAAGGAAAAATCCACTGTGCTACTGAGGATGTCAAAAAAAGAGATATCACACAGTCAAAGAGGCATCGAGGACATCATAGTGTCTTAAAGGAGATAATAAATTATTTTTAATCAGCAGAAGTTGACCACAAACCGGTTCTAAATAAGGTGCTATGGTAGGTGCTGAGGCTACAAAGAATATTCTAGGTCTTGACCTCAGAAAACTTGATCTTTTAGATGAAAAATAATCTGTAAAGGTAGCTCATGGTGAGTCAAAAATGAAACCAGACAAAATAGTCCACAGAAATATAAGGAAAGAGAAAAAAAATTCATGATCTGTGATTTCATCTACATGGGAATCATCTCTTCTGACAGAATGTGAAAATCCTTTTTACCTAAATAAATAGTTTTCTATGATTAAAGCTGGAAACATAGTGGTCATCTTTTGGGATCATTTCCACTGTATTCTCCCATCACGAAAAATTTATTTTTTATTTTTTAGAAAAATTTTTCCATGGTTACATAATTCATGTTCTTATTCTCCCCTCCACCCCTACAAACCACCACCACCACCCCGTAGCCAATGCACATTTCCACTAGTTTCTTCATGTGTCATTGATCAAGACCTATTTTCATAATATTGATAATTGCACTAGGGTGGTCATTTAAAGTCTATATCACAAATCATGTCCTCATCAACCCATGTGTTCAAGCAGATGTTTTAGCCCCTCAGAACTGTCCTGGGTCATTGCATTGCTGCTAATACAAAAGTCCATTACATTCGATTTTACCACAGTGTATCTATCAGTCTCTGTGTACAATGTTCTCCTGGTTCTGCTCCTTTCACTCTGCCTCAATTACTGGAGGTCATTCCAGTTCACATGGAATTCCTCCAGTTTGTTATTCCTTTGAGCTATCACCAACAGATACCACAATACCATCACTGAAAATCTTGAAAATCAATATGTACCTATCTGGCCATGTTTCTTTTGAATTTCGTCTTTTTCACAATCATTTGCACTTTTCCCATCTACTTTCATTTCCATTTTCCCCTCTTTTGCCTTTGTACATTAGGCTCAAAAATAGTAGACTATATTTTTTATTATTATTATAGAAAAGAATAGATAATAATAAAAATGTTGGTGGATCTGTACCATTTGTTTGTCGTCCTTTGAATTTCATATGCATGTACTCAGAATAATCATAAACATTAGCTGGATTCCAAGCCAAATTCACTGTATACTCATTTTCTCATCTGCTTTTTTCCCTTTTCTAATACTAATAATATTCTATCATTTTCCACTGTGGATTTTAACAAATGGGCTAATATTCTCTATTTGTATCACAAATAATGATTATATTGCTTTAATTATCAAGAAATCAACATCTGTTTATTAAACAATTTCTGAGTTCTTTTGCCCTCCTCATAATGTTGGACATTTTAGAACATTTAATCTCATCGGGGGGAAAAGTTATTGGCCAGAATCAATATCTTTTACCTTTATTGATTTTGTATTTTCAGAAGGGCAAGTTTCCTATAAAAAAGACTTAAGGTAATTTTAAGGTTGGTGAAAATAATAATGACTAATCATGCATAGTACTTCCTTACCTCTGCCCTTTCTTCTTTGAGATACGATAACTGAGAGAACAGTATGGAGAATATAAGCCTCCAAGGGCATACAGATTTTAAGAAAGCTGAGCCTTTCTTGACTGAGAGCAAAGTTTTGTCTTAAAACCTTTTCTTAGACACAATGTTTTTCACCCATCTGTCAACATGATCCAAGATTTCATGACAAATACAAACAGAGATTGCCTTGTTCAACAAGTCCTTGAAAATTTACATCAAGTGAAGCATCTGGGCACGGGTGGGCTGTATTCTGCATCGTTGGAGGGAATAACTACATTTAAGAGATCACAGACTTGTCTGACTATTTGAGTATTTTTTGACAAGTATCCAGCTAGCAGGTATATGTTCACAGAATGACTGCTGAAATCATGGAGGGTACCCTGAACAAGGTAAAGAAGAAAAATAAAGATTTTCTACCAATGCCAAGATCTTCTAAGGTTTATTTTTGAAAACTGACATTCTATTTATTGCACTGAATCTTAGAACTATTACAAAGCTTTCTTAGAGAAATATGCAAGAATATAAGGCAATTTATTAATCCATACAGGAAGCACCAGGATCTAGCACAGCACCATATGTATGGTACATGCTTAATAAATATTTGTTGAATTGAAATAAAAGTAGATGAAAATACCTGTTACCCAAAGTATGATATTCAGTTGAATGATTAACATATGGAACTATTCTGTCCAGTAGAATTGGATCCAGAATTGGTTGGGAAGAAGAGGGTAGACTGGATCACATTTCTAAATCTGCATAGTATTTTTTTTCTTTTTTTTTTAACCCTTAACTTCTGTGTATTGGCTCCTAGGTTGAAGAGTGGTAAGGGTGGGCAATGGGGTCAAGTGACTTGCCCAGGGTCAACCAGCTGGGAAGTGTCTGAGGTCAGATTCGAACCTAGGACCTCCCGTCTCTAAGCCTGACTCTCAATCCACTGAGCTACTCAGCTGCCCCCTGTATAGTATTTTTAATGATTAAAAACCATCCACTACTGCAAAAGCTCATTTTCTTAAGTCCAATATTCTCCTGGTTAAGGAAGAATGACATATTGGAGAGAACAGTGGACTTGGATTCTCTAGCACTTAATAACTATGTGACTGTAGGCAAGTTTTTCCATATCTCTGTGCCTTAAGCAAGACCCTAGGGTTTATCTAGTAAGGTAGGGATCCCCAAATTTTCTTGTTCCAGGGAGCCATAAGTATCTCAGTAATTTTTTCATGTACACCATGTAGACCAAAAGAAAAACCTAACTGTTCCATTTATTAGGTTGTTAGGTCAAAAATATAAAATATCCCATTGTGTCCCTGTGAGTGCACTGTTGTACTAAGGACTAGAATCTTTGCAACTCACATTGGTTGACAGAGTTCCCACACTGGGAATTTCCCATGTTAATGGAACCATGGATATTTCCTGGAATATCCAAGACAGGCTGCCAACTGTGGGGCAGAATCATTTTCCATAGAAGAATTAAAATTAAAATAATTCACAAGCCAAGACAAAGGGCTGAAGCATTTACTAAGTACCTACCTATGTATTAGCCACTGTTAAGCACTTTATAAATATGATATCATTTTGTTCTTCATTAAAAACTCTTGGAGATTGTTGCTATTATATTTTCTATTTTATAGTTGAAGAAACTGAGGCAGATTGCAGTTAAGTGACTGGCCCATGGTCACACAACTAATAAGCGTCTGAGGTAGAATTTTAACTCAAGCCTTCCTCACTCCAGATCCAGTGTTCTCTCAATCAGATGGTAAAATAATTTTCTGCCTCTACTCCTAATTATTCATAAACTCCCACACTGGTGGATGAGAGAATAGTCCCTGCATATCTCATAATCTTAGGGTTGTCTTACAGCTGAAAAAACTCTCACAGCCTTGTCTCTCAGTAATAAGCCATATGCCTCATTGCTTCTTCCCTCTTATCTGCCCAAGTACTGCCCTTCTCCAAAGCTGTCATTCTTTGCTTCTCCACAAGCTGCTGCCATATGCTCCAGCTGTTTCTTCTTCCTCCCAAGTGCTATCTCTTTTATGAGTCTGCCAAGGACCCAATCAAAATATTTTCTCCTCTTTTATTAGTCAATCTTACACACAAAAGGATCCCTCAGACAGTGGTTCTAACCTTTTTTTTAAACCATATCCATAATCCGTTCAACAGGGGTGCTTAGCTTCCCTCCCCTTAGGGTAGGAGAAGGAAATCCTTTCAAGTTCATCATTTTCCTAGTAGCTAGTACTCATACAAACTTCCTTAAACTTTTTAAACGCAAAGTTTATTAATATATTTCACTTTCAAATCACTTAGATTTCTTCTTTGTCCTCTTGCTTTCCCCACTCTCTCTCCTCTCTTTCCTCCATGCTTTATAACAAAAACTTTTTTTTATAGACGAGTAAGAGAAAACAATTCTGCAAAAAATAATCAACACATCAAAATAGTCTGATCTCACATGTAATATTTTCATATCCAACCTCAGCAGAGGAATAGACAAAGGTATTTCCTCATATCTATTTTGGGGGCCTGAGATTGATATTTATAACTTTGCAACATTCAGTTTTGATTGTTTTGTGGTGGTTGTATTTTCTTTTACATTGTTGTAGTCATTGTCTATATGTTTATTCTGGCTCTGCTTACTTTACTTTGCATCAGTTCATGAAAGTCTTTCATGATTCTCTTTATTCCTCATGCTCATTATCTCTAAAAGCACAAAAATATTCTATTACATTTATGTGCAACAATGTGTCTGGCCATTTTCTAGTCAATGGATTTCCAGTTCTTTGCTACTGCAAAAAATGCTGCTATAAATATATGGATCTTTATTTTCTGTCAATGACCCCCTTTAGGAATATGTCTACCAGTAGGATCTCTAGTTCAAAGGATACAGAAATTTTCGTTTCTCTCTTTGTATAATTCCCAAATGTTTTCCAATTTTTTCCCATTTCCATTTCCAAAGTTTTTCATTTTTGGCTCCACTAACAATGCATGAATTTGATGGTCTTTCTATAACATTTCATACGCTGATTATTCCTGCTTTTTGTCTTTACCACAGTGCTATGTGTAAGGTCCTTGAAACTTTGTTAAGCCT
The DNA here is from genome assembly GCF_016433145.1 of Gracilinanus agilis. Lineage (NCBI taxonomy): Eukaryota > Metazoa > Chordata > Mammalia > Didelphimorphia > Didelphidae > Gracilinanus > Gracilinanus agilis. Next base: position 52,261,559 of record NC_058130.1, read on the forward strand.
TAAGGAATAGTGGGTTAGAAGGAGCTAGGCTAAAGTACTAGAGTTTCATGCTCTGTTTTCTAGGCACTACAGAATAGATCCCTCTCACCTAGGAGTACACTAGAACAAGTGTAAAACTACCCTCACCAATTGGTCCAATCTTTCAGCATGCAGAATTATACCTCAGAAATTGACAAAGTTATAGATCAGGGCTTGATTTATTATCTTGTTAGATGCTCAAATTTAAGAAAGAAATAAAAAAAATGTTAATAATGTAGATTAAGCTTAAATTTGGAAAGCCAGTTGTTAAATATTTGACAACACATCTCTGCTCTCACCACTAAATAAGTCCTATGTAAATGACTGGTCTCAGATTCTTTCCAAGCAAAGTCATAGATGGGGGGTGGGCAGTGGGAATGATACAGAACACAAAATCTGGGGGTCCAGACAAAACAGGGCCTCCTCTATAAAGCTGCTGAGAGTCAGCTCCACTTGCAATGATAGGAACCTCCCAGGTGCAGGTTTTCTTGCAGCTGTCTCAGTCACTCAGTGCTTTCTCCCACAGGGAGAATCTTTTTTCTCCCTATCATTCATCAAGTGTGGCTGCTGCTTTGGCATGCTCCCAGAACACTATGGGCTTGCAGCAAGGGAGACCGCTTTTATAGAGTATAGATAGTCTGGTTTTATTTCTAAAGACTTGAAATGTATAAAATTAAGAAAATATGGAATGTTGATTTTTTTCCCTCTGCATACAAAGTTTAGGAATCAAAGAAGAGAAATCACAGAGACTTTCTGCCCTCTGAAAATTATTTAGAAATTTTCCCAGAAATTGTCCCATGGTGATCTGTCCAGTTGCCAGTGTCTTACTACTCAACTGACAGAAGGCTAAATCTGGAAAGTACTTTCATTTCACCTCAAAAATCGTTCTGGCAAAGATAAGTACATCTAACATGTTCACACCCACATCAGGGGCAGCCCTGAGAAAGGCTATTAAAATTCATAGAATCACAGAATGTTAGAAATGGAAGATTCCTTAGTGATCTGATTCAGGCCTCTCATTTTTTTTTAAAATGAGGAAATTGAGGCTCAGACATAGAATTGTATGGAATATAAGAGCACCAGTCTGAGAGGCCTGAAGGGTGAGACCCAATTCTGCTATTTACTGGTTATATGGCATAGAATTGCTCATTTAATGGCACACTGAAGAGAATGCTACCTCTATAGTCATGGCACCTGGCTTCAGATTCCCCTCTTCTCTTACTACCTTACAGACTTCTTACTACTATGCTTACAACTCTCATGACCTTGGGGAAGTCATTTGACAACCATGGATCTCAGTTTCCTCTTCTGTAAAATGATGGGATTGAGTTTGATGGCCTCTGAGATCACCTCAATGTCTAGAGCTATGATCTCTCTTTATTTGGGTTTTCTCCCCTACATAGGGAGGGGGGTGGACTAAATGACATCTTGAATATCTTTTTACCTCAAAATTCTATGACTCTATGAGCATGAATTAGTTCTAATACTAGGGATCTATTGTAGCTCCAGAGCTGGGATTGCATCAATATAGGGAGACAATATTTGTAAAGTGCTTAATGCAGTGCCTGGCACATAGTAGGTGCCTTATAAAGGCTGTTTCTTTTTCAGGACAGGGAGAATTAGAACTCCTAGTAAGGAAACTCCCTTCACTGAAATACTTCTGCAATTTGAATGACTTAACGTCATTTATTAATTTTATTAAGTGCTCACTAAGTATCAGCAATGTATTAAACACTCATGATTAATAAATAACAAAAATTTAAAATATTCCATGCCTTCAAGGAGCTTAATTGCTGGTGAGAGACAACCAATATCTGCTAGAGCTAGCATTGTCCAATTTTTATTGTGAGCATTTCCATCTTGGAAGTCAGCCAACACTAAAAATTAAAGATTGATTTATTGTTTCATTGCACATTCAGATTCAAGTGATGGAGATATTATTACTAAAGCAGATTAGATTTAAATGTGTTGTGTGTCCTTTTTTTTTGGAGAGCTGATTGTTAAACATATATGAACACATTCTGGGATGGGAAACTTAAAGAATTTTCAAAAAGTGGGGACAGCTAAGTGTCTCAGTGGCTAGAGTACCACATCTAGAGACAGGAGGTCCTGGGTTTAGTTCTTGCCTCTGACACTTCCTAGCCGTGTGACCCTGGATAAGTCATTTAACCCCATTTTCTGACCATTACCACTCTTCTGCCTTAAAACCAATACATAGTATCATTCTAAGATGGAAGGTAAGAGTTTTAAAAAAAGGAGGAAAAGTGTGTAGGGAAGAATAAATTCAAAAGAAAGTGGAAGCTTGGGATAATTAGATGCTGTGTCTTTTCCCAAATTCAATGATAGCATCAATGGAAGAGGAATCTGATGAAAAGGTCTAGTTCAGTGATCAGAGCTGGCAACATGTAATGAGCTTTCACTAATCAGCATAGCCTGAGAGCAGGAGCTAGCAATCTGGGCAGGAGGGTACATTGTGGGAAGCATGAGAGAGGAATGTTACAAAGGGCCAACTTAAGAGTGTCCAAGCATCACTGGGGCCCCAGAGAAGCCCAGCAACTTGTCTTGGACACAAAGCAAGCATATAATCAGAAGTAGAACTTGGATCCATCGCCAGCTGGCTATCGGTCCAATCAAGGCCAGTCATCTACCTTCTCAAGGGTAGAGATTATTTAATACATGGTTGCCCACTCATTAGTTGTTATGGTCACAGTATCAAGTTTGCAATCAGCAAATTAAATCCAAGAAACATCAATTAAGCATATACTTGTCTGCAAAGCTCATTGCTTTTTTCTCTACAATTCTTAATATATAATAAAAGGTGATGATGTAAACCTGGATGAGTTATAATGAAAAACCACCAAGGGATTGACTGGACAACTCCGGACTTGCCTCCGGACCTTTGATGCACGTGATTAAAGATGTTGAACTTCTAACTTTATAGTCACGGGCATAAATTAGCAACCCGGGAGTGATGCTGAAAATTTTTCCATCGATGGGCGTTTGCCATGTGCTGCAGCCAAATGATCCATGTCTGACCCTTTCTAAGGAGCGATTGTTCCCGTGCTGTAACTCTAATGAGGACCTGTGTACAAGTGTGTTATTGTTGGACCAGATGTTTTCTTTTCTGGTCCCTACATCCCTGCAGCATCCACCCTCGGCGCTGAGCCTTTAGAACAGAGGCCCTCAGTGTGGATTTCAACTTGCAAACACTAACAGGTTCAGGCCAAATGACAGCTTGGGACCCAAAAGTCTCTTCTGAACAGAGGGAGGGCTGGTGAAAAAGTGCCAGCCTTGCCCCCTTGAGACCAGCCTGAGCAAATTCCCTCACACAGACTCGTCTGGTAAAGGGAACCCAATTCAAAGGCTATTTAACTCAGGTAGAACTAGGCTCCTATTTTTTCCCCCAAAAAATTGAATTGACTTGAAAATGAAAGATCATTTTTAACCTCAAAAAATATTTGCTGTATTAATTCAGAGACTTGGGTCATGGGCCTGATATCCCTTGCTACAATTAAACTAACAAGATTTACTTTGAAGTGGCTGAAATGGGGAGAATATCAAGAGAAAAAGCTCTGAATGGAGAATCAGATGGGAAAATATTTTGAAAATGAGACAGTACTACACAGGTGAAGCATTAATAGGAATAGTGGCCCTGGCTTTGAGGTTATGGATAATTCAATTAACCTCTGGGTCTCACTTTCTTCCTTGGTCATTCAATTCCACAAGCCCTTACTTACTAAGACTTCTGCTATGGATCTGGTACCTGGAGGGGCATGGGAACCACAAAACAATCTCTGTCCATAGGAATTTAAATCCTACTGGAGAAAACCAACATGAGACTAGAAAATTAAATATAAAATATATATTTTAATCTACCCAACTGCCCCTTTGGGATTGTTGTGAGGAAAAAGGACAAAAAAAACTTTGAAATAATAATAAGTATAAGGCAGCTAGTGACTCAGTAAATTGAGAGAAAGGCCTGCAGAGGAGAGACTCTGGATTCAAATGTGACCTTAGATACTTCCTAGCTGTGTGACTCTGGACAAGTCACTTAAACTCAATTACCTAGCCATTACCACTCTTCTGTATTGGAACTAATATTCAAGACTGATTCTGATGAGAGAAGAAAGATAGAAAGAAAGATAGAAAGAAAGAAAGAAAGAAAGAAAGAAAGAAAGAAAGAAAGAAAGAAAGAAAGAAAGAAAGAAAGAAAGAAAGAAAGAAAGAAAGAAA